>NC_134090.1:86175507-86485322 GCF_000715075.1 Nicotiana tabacum
CGAAATAGTGTCATCATTCGATCGAGGTTGAACTCTTCTCATTTTGGCGAAGGCCCTTGGCATTAAAGGGTGTTATTTCGCACTTATCGAAATAGTAACCCGTCGTCGTTCGATCGTGGTCGAAATGCTTTCTTTGTGACGAAGGCCCTTGGTCTTAAAGGGTGTTTCTTCGAACTTATCGAAATAGTAACCCATATTTGTTCTATTGAGGTCGAACTCTTCACTTTTTGGCGAAGGCCCTTGGCCTTAAAGTGTGTTATTTCGAACTTATCAAAATATTAACCCATCATCGTTCGATCGAGGTTAAACTCTTCTTTTTTTGGCGAAGTCCCTTGGCCTAAAAGGGTGTTATTTCGAACTTATTGAAATAGTAACCCGTCATTGTTTGATCGAAATCGAACTCTCCTCTTGTAAGCGAAGGCCCTTGTCCTTAAATTGTTTTATTTCAAACTTATCGAAATAGCAACCCGTCATCGTTTGATCGAGGTCGAACTATTCTATTTTTGGCAAAGGCCCTTGTCCTAAAAGGGTGTTATTTCGAACTTATCGAAATAGCAACCCATCGTCGTTCGATCGAGGTTGAACTATTCTATTTTTGGCGAAGGCCCTTGGCCTAAAAGGGTGTTATTTCAAACTTATCAAAATAATAACCCGTCGTCATTTGATGGAAATCAAACTCTCCTCTTGTTAGCAAAGGCCCTTGGCCGTAAAGGCGGCTATTTCGAACTTTGTCGAAATAGTAACCCATCTTAGTTCCATCGTGGTCGAACTCTTCTCTTTTTGGCGAAGGCCCTAGGCCTTAAAGGGTGTTATTTCGAACTTATTAAAATAGTGTCGTCGTTCGATCTAGGTCGAACTCTTCTCTTTTTGGCGAAGGCCATTGGCCTTAAAGAGTGTTATTTCGAACTTATCGAAATAGTAACCCGTCGTCATTCGACTGAGGTCAAACTCTTTTCTTGTTGGCGAAGGCCCTTGCCCTTAAAGTGTTTTATTTCGAACTTTATCGAAATAGTAACCCATCATCGTTCGATCAAGGTCGAACTCTTCTATTTTTGGTGAAGGCCCTTGTCCCTAAAGGGTGTTATTTCGAACTTATCGAAATAGCAACCCATCATCGTTCTATCGAGGTTGAACTCTTCTATTTTTGGCGAAGGGCCTTGGCCTAAAAGGGTGTTATTTCAAACTTATCAAAATAATAACCCATCGTCATTTGATGGAAATAAAACTCTCCTCTTGTTAGCAAAGGCCCTTGGCCTTAAAGGGTATTACTTCAAACTTATCGAAATAGTAACCCATCCTTGTTCGATCGAGGTCGAACTCTTCTCTTTTTGGAGAAGGCCCTTGGCCTTAAAGGGTGTTATTTCGAACTTATCGAAATAGTAACCCGTCATCGTTCGATCGAGGTCAAACTCTTCACTTTTTGGCAAAAGCCCTTGGCCTAAAAGGGTGTTATTTCGAAATTATCTTAATAGTAACCCGTCATCATTTGATCGAGGTTGAACTCTTCTCTTTTTGGTGAAGGCCCTTGTCCTTAAAGTGTTTTATTTTGAACTTATCAAAATATTTACGCGTCGTCGTTCAATCGAGGTCAAACTATTCTCTTGTTGGCGAAGGCCCTTGGCCTTTAAGGGTGTTATTTCAAACTTATAGAAATAGTAACCCATCGTCGTTCGATCGAGGTCGAACTCTTCTCTCGTTGGAGAATGTCCTTGTCCTTAAAGGATGTTATTTAAAACTTATCGAAATAGTAACGCGTCATCATTTGATCGAGGTCGAACGCTTCTCTTTTTGGCGAAGGCCCTTGGCCTTAAAAGGGTGTTATTTCGAAATTATCTTAATAGTAACCCGTCATCATTTGATCGAGGTCGAACTCTTCTCTTGTAAGTGAAGGCCCTTGTCCTTAAATTGTTTTATTTTGAAACTTATCGAAATAGTAACCCGTCATCGTTTGATCGAGGTCGAACTATTCTTTTTTTGGCAAAGGCCCTTGTCCTTAAAGGGTGTTATTTCGAACTTATCGAAATAACAACCCATCGTCGTTCGATCGAGGTTGAACTATTCTATTTTTTGCGAAGGCCCTTGGACTAAAACGGTGTTATTTCAAATTTATCGAAATAATAACCCGTCGTCATTTGATGGAAATCAAACTCTCCTCTTGTTAGCAAAGGCCCTTGGCCTTAAAGTGGTCTATTTCGAACTTTGTCGAAATAGTAACCCATCGTAGTTCCATCGTGGTCGAACTCTTCTCTTTTTGGCGAAGGCCCTAGGCCTTAAAGGGTGTTATTTGGAACTTCTTAAAATAGTGTCGTCGTTCGATCGAGGTCGAACTCTTCTCTTTTTGGTGAAGGCCATTGGCCTTAAAGTGTGTTATTTCGAACTTATCGAAATAGTAACCCGTCGTCATTCGACTGAGGTCAAACTCTTTTCTTGTTGGCGAAGGCCCTTGCCCTTAAAGTGTTTTATTTCGAACTTTATCGAAATAGTAACCCATCATCGTTCGATAAAGGTCGAACTCTTCTATTTTTGGAGAAGGCCCTTGTCCCTAAAGGGTGTTATTTCGAACTTATCGAAATAACAACCCATCATCGTTCTATCGAGGTTGAACTCTTCTATTTTTGGCGAAGGGCCTTGGCCTAAAAGGGGGTTATTTCAAACTTATCGAAATAATAACCCGTCGTCATTTGATGGAAATCGAACTCTCCTCTTGTTAGCGAAGGCCCTTGGCCCTTGGCTTTAAAGTGTGTTATTTCGAACATTATCGAAATAGTAACCCGTCGTCGTTCGATCGAGGTCGAACTCTTCTCTTTTTGCCGAAGGCCCTTGGCCTTAATGGGTTTTCTTTCGAACTTATCGATATAGTAACTCGTCGTCATTCGACCGAGGTCAAACTCTTTTCTTGTTGGCGAAGGCCCTTGCCATTAAAGTTTGTTATTTCGAACTTTATCGAAATAGTAACCCATCGTCATTTGATCGAGGTCTAACTCTTCTATTTTTGGCGAAGGCCCTTGGCCTAAAAGGGTGTTATTCAAACTTATCGAAATAATAACCCGTTATCGTTTGATCGAAATCAAACTCTCCTCTTGTTAGCGAAGGACCTTGGCCTTAAAGTGTGTTATTTTGAACTTTATCGAAAAGTAACCCATCATCGTTCGATCGAGGTCTAACTCTTCTCTTGTTGATGAAGGCCCTTGGCCATAAAGGGTGTTATTTCGAACTTTATTGAAATAGTAACCCATCGTGGTTCGATCGTGGTCGAACTCTTCTCTTTTTGGCAAAGGCCCTAGGCCTTAAAGGTTGTTATTTCGAACTTATCGAAATAGTGTCATCATTCGATCGAGGTTGAACTCTTCTCATTTTGGCGAAGGCCCTTGGCATTAAAGGGTGTTATTTCGCACTTATCGAAATAGTAACCCGTCGTCGTTCGATCGTGGTCGAAATGCTTTCTTTGTGACGAAGGCCCTTGGTCTTAAAGGGTGTTTCTTCGAACTTATCGAAATAGTAACCCATATTTGTTCTATTGAGGTCGAACTCTTCACTTTTTGGCGAAGGCCCTTGGCCTTAAAGTGTGTTATTTCGAACTTATCAAAATATTAACCCATCATCGTTCGATCGAGGTTAAACTCTTCTTTTTTTGGCGAAGTCCCTTGGCCTAAAAGGGTGTTATTTCGAACTTATTGAAATAGTAACCCGTCATTGTTTGATCGAAATCGAACTCTCCTCTTGTAAGCGAAGGCCCTTGTCCTTAAATTGTTTTATTTCAAACTTATCGAAATAGCAACCCGTCATCGTTTGATCGAGGTCGAACTATTCTATTTTTGGCAAAGGCCCTTGTCCTAAAAGGGTGTTATTTCGAACTTATCGAAATAGCAACCCATCGTCGTTCGATCGAGGTTGAACTATTCTATTTTTGGCGAAGGCCCTTGGCCTAAAAGGGTGTTATTTCAAACTTATCAAAATAATTACCCGTCGTCATTTGATGGAAATCAAACTCTCCTCTTGTTAGCAAAGGCCCTTGGCCGTAAAGGCGGCTATTTCGAACTTTGTCGAAATAGTAACCCATCTTAGTTCCATCGTGGTCGAACTCTTCTCTTTTTGGCGAAGGCCCTAGGCCTTAAAGGGTGTTATTTCGAACTTATTAAAATAGTGTCGTCGTTCGATCTAGGTCGAACTCTTCTCTTTTTGGCGAAGGCCATTGGCCTTAAAGAGTGTTATTTCGAACTTATCGAAATAGTAACCCGTCGTCATTCGACTGAGGTCAAACTCTTTTCTTGTTGGCGAAGGCCCTTGCCCTTAAAGTGTTTTATTTCGAACTTTATCGAAATAGTAACCCATCATCGTTCGATCAAGGTCGAACTCTTCTATTTTTGGTGAAGTCCCTTGTCCCTAAAGGGTGTTATTTCGAACTTATCGAAATAGCAACCCATCATCGTTCTATCGAGGTTGAACTCTTCTATTTTTGGCGAAGGGCCTTGGCCTAAAAGGGTGTTATTTCAAACTTATCAAAATAATAACCCATCGTCATTTGATGGAAATAAAACTCTCCTCTTGTTAGCAAAGGCCCTTGGCCTTAAAGGGTATTACTTCAAACTTATCGAAATAGTAACCCATCCTTGTTCGATCGAGGTCGAACTCTTCTCTTTTTGGAGAAGGCCCTTGGCCTTAAAGGGTGTTATTTCGAACTTATCGAAATAGTAACCCGTCATCGTTCGATCGAGGTCAAACTCTTCACTTTTTGGCAAAAGCCCTTGGCCTAAAAGGGTGTTATTTCGAAATTATCTTAATAGTAACCCGTCATCATTTGATCGAGGTTGAACTCTTCTCTTTTTGGTGAAGGCCCTTGTCCTTAAAGTGTTTTATTTTGAACTTATCAAAATATTTACCCGTCGTCGTTCAATCGAGGTCAAACTATTCTCTTGTTGGCGAAGGCCCTTGGCCTTTAAGGGTGTTATTTCAAACTTATAGAAATAGTAACCCATCGTCGTTCGATCGAGGTCGAACTCTTCTCTTGTTGGAGAATGTCCTTGTCCTTAAAGGATGTTATTTAAAACTTATCGAAATAGTAACGCGTCATCATTTGATCGAGGTCGAACGCTTCTCTTTTTGGCGAAGGCCCTTGGCCTTAAAAGGGTGTTATTTCGAAATTATCTTAATAGTAACCCGTCATCATTTGATCGAGGTCGAACTCTTCTCTTGTAAGTGAAGGCCCTTGTCCTTAAATTGTTTTATTTTGAAACTTATCGAAATAGTAACCCGTCATCGTTTGATCGAGGTCGAACTATTCTTTTTTGGCAAAGGCCCTTGTCCTAAAAGGGTGTTATTTCGAACTTATCGAAATAGCAACCCATCGTCGTTCGATCGAGGTTGAACTATTCTATTTTTGGCGAAGGCCCTTGGCCTAAAAGGGTGTTATTTCAAACTTATCAAAATAATAACCCGTCGTCATTTGATGGAAATCAAACTCTCCTCTTGTTAGCAAAGGCCCTTGGCCGTAAAGGCGGCTATTTCGAACTTTGTCGAAATAGTAACCCATCTTAGTTCCATCGTGGTCGAACTCTTCTCTTTTTGGCGAAGGCCCTAGGCCTTAAAGGGTGTTATTTCGAACTTATTAAAATAGTGTCGTCGTTCGATCTAGGTCGAACTCTTCTCTTTTTGGCGAAGGCCATTGGCCTTAAAGAGTGTTATTTCGAACTTATCGAAATAGTAACCCGTCGTCATTCGACTGAGGTCAAACTCTTTTCTTGTTGGCGAAGGCCCTTGCCCTTAAAGTGTTTTATTTCGAACTTTATCGAAATAGTAACCCATCATCGTTCGATCAAGGTCGAACTCTTCTATTTTTGGTGAAGGCCCTTGTCCCTAAAGGGTGTTATTTCGAACTTATCGAAATAGCAACCCATCATCGTTCTATCGAGGTTGAACTCTTCTATTTTTGGCGAAGGGCCTTGGCCTAAAAGGGTGTTATTTCAAACTTATCAAAATAATAACCCATCGTCATTTGATGGAAATAAAACTCTCCTCTTGTTAGCAAAGGCCCTTGGCCTTAAAGGGTATTACTTCAAACTTATCGAAATAGTAACCCATCCTTGTTCGATCGAGGTCGAACTCTTCTCTTTTTGGAGAAGGCCCTTGGCCTTAAAGGGTGTTATTTCGAACTTATCGAAATAGTAACCCGTCATCGTTCGATCGAGGTCAAACTCTTCACTTTTTGGCAAAAGCCCTTGGCCTAAAAGGGTGTTATTTCGAAATTATCTTAATAGTAACCCGTCATCATTTGATCGAGGTTGAACTCTTCTCTTTTTGGTGAAGGCCCTTGTCCTTAAAGTGTTTTATTTTGAACTTATCAAAATATTTACGCGTCGTCGTTCAATCGAGGTCAAACTATTCTCTTGTTGGCGAAGGCCCTTGGCCTTTAAGGGTGTTATTTCAAACTTATAGAAATAGTAACCCATCGTCGTTCGATCGAGGTCGAACTCTTCTCTCGTTGGAGAATGTCCTTGTCCTTAAAGGATGTTATTTAAAACTTATCGAAATAGTAACGCGTCATCATTTGATCGAGGTCGAACGCTTCTCTTTTTGGCGAAGGCCCTTGGCCTTAAAAGGGTGTTATTTCGAAATTATCTTAATAGTAACCCGTCATCATTTGATCGAGGTCGAACTCTTCTCTTGTAAGTGAAGGCCCTTGTCCTTAAATTGTTTTATTTTGAAACTTATCGAAATAGTAACCCGTCATCGTTTGATCGAGGTCGAACTATTCTTTTTTTGGCAAAGGCCCTTGTCCTTAAAGGGTGTTATTTCGAACTTATCGAAATAACAACCCATCGTCGTTCGATCGAGGTTGAACTATTCTATTTTTTGCGAAGGCCCTTGGACTAAAACGGTGTTATTTCAAATTTATCGAAATAATAACCCGTCGTCATTTGATGGAAATCAAACTCTCCTCTTGTTAGCAAAGGCCCTTGGCCTTAAAGTGGTCTATTTCGAACTTTGTCGAAATAGTAACCCATCGTAGTTCCATCGTGGTCGAACTCTTCTCTTTTTGGCGAAGGCCCTAGGCCTTAAAGGGTGTTATTTGGAACTTCTTAAAATAGTGTCGTCGTTCGATCGAGGTCGAACTCTTCTCTTTTTGGTGAAGGCCATTGGCCTTAAAGTGTGTTATTTCGAACTTATCGAAATAGTAACCCGTCGTCATTCGACTGAGGTCAAACTCTTTTCTTGTTGGCGAAGGCCCTTGCCCTTAAAGTGTTTTATTTCGAACTTTATCGAAATAGTAACCCATCATCGTTCGATAAAGGTCGAACTCTTCTATTTTTGGAGAAGGCCCTTGTCCCTAAAGGGTGTTATTTCGAACTTATCGAAATAACAACCCATCATCGTTCTATCGAGGTTGAACTCTTCTATTTTTGGCGAAGGGCCTTGGCCTAAAAGGGGGTTATTTCAAACTTATCGAAATAATAACCCGTCGTCATTTGATGGAAATCGAACTCTCCTCTTGTTAGCGAAGGCCCTTGGCCCTTGGCTTTAAAGTGTGTTATTTCGAACATTATCGAAATAGTAACCCGTCGTCGTTCGATCGAGGTCGAACTCTTCTCTTTTTGCCGAAGGCCCTTGGCCTTAATGGGTTTTCTTTCGAACTTATCGATATAGTAACTCGTCGTCATTCGACCGAGGTCAAACTCTTTTCTTGTTGGCGAAGGCCCTTGCCATTAAAGTTTGTTATTTCGAACTTTATCGAAATAGTAACCCATCGTCATTTGATCGAGGTCTAACTCTTCTATTTTTGGCGAAGGCCCTTGGCCTAAAAGGGTGTTATTCAAACTTATCGAAATAATAACCCGTTATCGTTTGATCGAAATCAAACTCTCCTCTTGTTAGCGAAGGACCTTGGCCTTAAAGTGTGTTATTTTGAACTTTATCGAAAAGTAACCCATCATCGTTCGATCGAGGTCTAACTCTTCTCTTGTTGATGAAGGCCCTTGGCCATAAAGGGTGTTATTTCGAACTTTATTGAAATAGTAACCCATCGTGGTTCGATCGTGGTCGAACTCTTCTCTTTTTGGCAAAGGCCCTAGGCCTTAAAGGTTGTTATTTCGAACTTATCGAAATAGTGTCATCATTCGATCGAGGTTGAACTCTTCTCATTTTGGCGAAGGCCCTTGGCATTAAAGGGTGTTATTTCGCACTTATCGAAATAGTAACCCGTCGTCGTTCGATCGTGGTCGAACTGCTTTCTTTGTGACGAAGGCCCTTGGTCTTAAAGGGTGTTTCTTCGAACTTATCGAAATAGTAACCCATATTTGTTCGATTGAGGTCGAACTCTTCACTTTTTGGCGAAGGCCCTTGGCCTTAAAGTGTGTTATTTCGAACTTATCAAAATATTAACCCATCATCGTTCGATCGAGGTTAAACTCTTCTTTTTTTGGCGAAGTCCCTTGGCCTAAAAGGGTGTTATTTCGAACTTATTGAAATAGTAACCCGTCATTGTTTGATCGAAATCGAACTCTCCTCTTGTAAGCGAAGGCCCTTGTCCTTAAATTGTTTTATTTCAAACTTATCGAAATAGCAACCCGTCATCGTTTGATCGAGGTCGAACTATTCTATTTTTGGCAAAGGCCCTTGTCCTAAAAGGGTGTTATTTCGAACTTATCGAAATAGCAACCCATCGTCGTTCGATCGAGGTTGAACTATTCTATTTTTGGCGAAGGCCCTTGGCCTAAAAGGGTGTTATTTCAAACTTATCAAAATAATTACCCGTCGTCATTTGATGGAAATCAAACTCTCCTCTTGTTAGCAAAGGCCCTTGGCCGTAAAGGCGGCTATTTCGAACTTTGTCGAAATAGTAACCCATCTTAGTTCCATCGTGGTCGAACTCTTCTCTTTTTGGCGAAGGCCCTAGGCCTTAAAGGGTGTTATTTCGAACTTATTAAAATAGTGTCGTCGTTCGATCTAGGTCGAACTCTTCTCTTTTTGGCGAAGGCCATTGGCCTTAAAGAGTGTTATTTCGAACTTATCGAAATAGTAACCCGTCGTCATTCGACTGAGGTCAAACTCTTTTCTTGTTGGCGAAGGCCCTTGCCCTTAAAGTGTTTTATTTCGAACTTTATCGAAATAGTAACCCATCATCGTTCGATCAAGGTCGAACTCTTCTATTTTTGGTGAAGGCCCTTGTCCCTAAAGGGTGTTATTTCGAACTTATCGAAATAGCAACCCATCATCGTTCTATCGAGGTTGAACTCTTCTATTTTTGGCGAAGGGCCTTGGCCTAAAAGGGTGTTATTTCAAACTTATCAAAATAATAACCCATCGTCATTTGATGGAAATAAAACTCTCCTCTTGTTAGCAAAGGCCCTTGGCCTTAAAGGGTATTACTTCAAACTTATCGAAATAGTAACCCATCCTTGTTCGATCGAGGTCGAACTCTTCTCTTTTTGGAGAAGGCCCTTGGCCTTAAAGGGTGTTATTTCGAACTTATCGAAATAGTAACCCGTCATCGTTCGATCGAGGTCAAACTCTTCACTTTTTGGCAAAAGCCCTTGGCCTAAAAGGGTGTTATTTCGAAATTATCTTAATAGTAACCCGTCATCATTTGATCGAGGTTGAACTCTTCTCTTTTTGGTGAAGGCCCTTGTCCTTAAAGTGTTTTATTTTGAACTTATCAAAATATTTACCCGTCGTCGTTCAATCGAGGTCAAACTATTCTCTTGTTGGCGAAGGCCCTTGGCCTTTAAGGGTGTTATTTCAAACTTATAGAAATAGTAACCCATCGTCGTTTGATCGAGGTCGAACTCTTCTCTTGTTGGAGAATGTCCTTGTCCTTAAAGGATGTTATTTAAAACTTATCGAAATAGTAACGCGTCATCATTTGATCGAGGTCGAACGCTTCTCTTTTTGGCGAAGGCCCTTGGCCTTAAAAGGGTGTTATTTCGAAATTATCTTAATAGTAACCCGTCATCATTTGATCGAGGTCGAACTCTTCTCTTGTAAGTGAAGGCCCTTGTCCTTAAATTGTTTTATTTTGAAACTTATCGAAATAGTAACCCGTCATCGTTTGATCGAGGTCGAACTATTCTTTTTTTGGCAAAGGCCCTTGTCCTTAAAGGGTGTTATTTCGAACTTATCGAAATAACAACCCATCGTCGTTCGATCGAGGTTGAACTATTCTATTTTTTGCGAAGGCCCTTGGACTAAAACGGTGTTATTTCAAATTTATCGAAATAATAACCCGTCGTCATTTGATGGAAATCAAACTCTCCTCTTGTTAGCAAAGGCCCTTGGCCTTAAAGTGGGCTATTTCGAACTTTGTCGAAATAGTAACCCATCGTAGTTCCATCGTGGTCGAACTCTTCTCTTTTTGGCGAAGGCCCTAGGCCTTAAAGGGTGTTATTTGGAACTTCTTAAAATAGTGTCGTCGTTCGATCGAGGTCGAACTCTTCTCTTTTTGGTGAAGGCCATTGGCCTTAAAGTGTGTTATTTCGAACTTATCGAAATAGTAACCCGTCGTCATTCGACTGAGGTCAAACTCTTTTCTTGTTGGCGAAGGCCCTTGCCCTTAAAGTGTTTTATTTCGAACTTTATCGAAATAGTAACCCATCATCGTTCGATAAAGGTCGAACTCTTCTATTTTTGGAGATTGCCCTTGTCCCTAAAGGGTGTTATTTCGAACTTATCGAAATAACAACCCATCATCGTTCTATCGAGGTTGAACTCTTCTATTTTTGGCGAAGGGCCTTGGCCTAAAAGGGGGTTATTTCAAACTTATCGAAATAATAACCCGTCGTCATTTGATTGAAATCGAACTCTCCTCTTGTTAGCGAAGGCCCTTGGCCCTTGGCCTTAAAGTGTGTTATTTCGAACATTATCGAAATAGTAACCCGTCGTCGTTCGATCGAGGTCGAACTCTTCTCTTTTTGCCGAAGGCCCTTGGCCTTAATGGGTTTTCTTTCGAACTTATCGATATAGTAACTCGTCGTCATTCGACCGAGGTCAAACTCTTTTCTTGTTGGCGAAGGCCCTTGCCATTAAAGTTTGTTATTTCGAACTTTATCGAAATAGTAACCCATCGTCATTTGATCGAGGTCTAACTCTTCTATTTTTGGGGAAGGCCCTTGGCCTAAAAGGGTGTTATTCAAACTTATCGAAATAATAACCCGTTATCGTTTGATCGAAATCAAACTCTCCTCTTGTTAGAGAAGGACCTTGGCCTTAAAGTGTGTTATTTTGAACTTTATCGAAAAGTAACCCATCATCGTTCGATCGAGGTCTAACTCTTCTCTTGTTGATGAAGGCCCTTGGCCATGAAGGGTGTTATTTCGAACTTTATCGAAATACTAACCTATCGTGGTTCGATCGTGGTCGAACTCTTCTCTTTTTGGAAAAGGCCCTAGGCCTTAAAGGTTGTTATTTCGAACTTATTGAAATAGTGTCATCATTCGATCGAGGTTGAACTCTTCTCATTTTGGCGAAGGCCCTTGGCATTAAAGGGTGTTATTTCGCACTTATCGAAATAGTAACCCGTCGTCGTTCGATCGTGGTCGAACTGCTTTTTTTGTGACGAAGGCCCTTGGTCTTAAAGGGTGTTTCTTCGAACTTATCGAAATAGTAACCCATATTTGTTCGATTGAGGTCGAACTCTTCACTTTTTGGCGAAGGCCCTTGGCCTTAAAGTGTGTTATTTCGAACTTATCAAAATATTAATCCATCATCGTTCGATCGAGGTTAAACTCTTCTCTTTTTGGCGAAGTCCCTTGGCCTAAAAGGGTGTTATTTCGAACTTATTGAAATAGTAACCCGTCATTGTTTGATCGAAATCGAACTCTCCTCTTGTAAGCGATGGCCCTTGTCCTTAAACTGTTTTATTTCAAACTTATCGAAATAGCAACCCGTCATCGTTTGATCGAGGTCGAACTATTCTATTTTTGGCAAAGGCCCTTGTCCTTAAAGGGTGTTATTTCGAACTTATCGAAATAGAAACCCATCGTCGTTCGATCGAGGTTGAACTATTCTATTTTTGGCGAAGGCCCTTGGCCTAAAAGGGTGTTATTTCAAACTTATAAAAATAATAACCCGTCGTCATTTGATGGAAATCAAACTCTCCTCTTGTTAGCAAAGGCCCTTGGCCTTAAAGGCGGCTATTTCGAACTTTGTCGAAATATTAACCCATCGTAGTTCCATTGTGGTCGAACTCTTCTCTTTTTGGCGAAGGCCCTAGGCCTTAAAGGGTGTTATTTCGAACTTATTAAAATAGTGTCGTCGTTCGATCTAGGTCGAACTCTTCTCTTTTTGGCGAAGGCCATTGGCCTTAAAGTGTGTTATTTCGAACTTATCGAAATAGTAACCCGTCGTCATTCGACTGAGGTCAAACTCTTTTCTTGTTGGCAAAGGCCCTTGCCTTAAAGTGTTTTATTTCGAACTTTATCGAAATAGTAACCCATCATCATTCGATCAAGGTCGAACTCTTCTATTTTTGGTGAAGGCCATGTCCCTAAAGGGTGTTATTTCGAACTTATCAAAATAGCAACCCATCTTCGTTCTATCGATGTTGAACTCTTCAATTTTTGACGAAGGGCCTTGGCCTAAAAGGGTGTTATTTCAAACTTATCAAAATAATAACCCATCGTCATTTCATGGAAATAAAACTCTCCTCTTGTTAGCAAAGGCCCTTGGCCTTAAAGTGTATTACTTCAAACTTATCGAAATAGTAATCCATCCTTGTTCGATCGAGGTCGAACTCTTCTCTTTTTGGAGAAGGCCCTTGGCCTTAAAGGGTGTTATTTCGAACTTATCGAAATAGTAACCCGTCATAGAGGTCGAACTATTCTCTTGTTGACGAAGGCCCTTGGCCTTTAAGGGTGATATTTCAAACTTATAGAAATAGTAACCCATCGTCGTTCGATCGAGGTCGAACTCTTCTCGTGTTGGAGAATGCCCTTGTCCTTAAAGGATGTTATTTAAAACTTATCGAAATAGTAACGCGTCATCATTTGATCGAGGTCGAACTCTTCTCTTTTTGGCGAAGGCCCTTGGCCTTAAAGGGTGTTATTTCGAACTTATCGAAATAGTAACTTGGCGTCGTTCGATCGAGGTCGAACTCTTCTCTTGTTGATGAAGGCCCTTGCCATAAAGGGTGTTATTTCGAACTTTATCGAAATAGTAACCCATCGTGGTTCGATCGTGGTCGAACTCTTCTCCTTTTGGCAAAGTCCCTAGGCCTTAAAGGTTGTTATTTCGAACTTATCAAAATAGTGTCATCATTCGATCGAGGTCGAACTCTTCTATTTTTGGCGAAGGCCCTTGGACATAAAGGGTGTTATTTCGAACTTATCGCAATAGTAACCCGTCGTCATTCGACGGAGGTCGAACTCTTCTCATGTTGGCGATGGCCCTTGCCCTTAAAGTTTGTTATTTCAAACTTTATTGAAATAGTAACCCATCATAGTCCGATCGAGGTCGAACTCTTCTCTTTTGGTGATGGCCCTTGTCCTAAAAGGGTGTTATTTCAAACTTATCAAATAATAACCCGTCATCGTTTGATCGAAATCGAACTCTCCTCTTGTTAGCGAAGGCCCTTGTCCTTAATGTGTTTTATTTCAAACTTATCGAAATAGTAACCCGTCATCGTTTGATCGAGGTCGAACTCTTCTCTTTTTGGCGAAGGCCCTTGTCCTTAAAGGGTGTTATTTCGAACTTATCGAAATAGAAACCCATCGTCATTCGATCGAGGTTGAACTCTTCTATTTTTGGCGAAGGCCCTTGGCCTAAAAGGGTGTTATTTCAAACTTATCGAAATAATAACCGGTCGTCATTTGATGGAAATCGAACTATCCTCTTGTTAGCAAAGGCCCTTAGCCCTTGGCCTTAAAGTGTGTTTTTTCATACTTTATCGAAATAGTAACCTGTCGTCGTTCGATCGAGGTCAAACTCTTTTCTTTTTGCCGAAGGCCATTGGCCTTAAAGGGTGTTATTTCAAACTTATCGAAATAATAACTCGTCATCGTTTGATCGAAATCGGACACTCTTCTTGTTAGTGAAGGCCCTTGGCCTTAAAAGGATGTTATTTCAAACATATCAAAATAGTAACCTGTCGTCATTCGATCGAGATCGAGATCTCCTTTTGTTAGTGAAGGCCCTTGGCCTTAAAGGGTGTTATTTCGAACATATCAAAATAGTGTCGTCATTCGATCGAGGTCGAACTCTTTTATTTTTAGCGAAGGCCCTTGTACTTAAAGTGTTTTATTTCAAACTTATCGAAATAGTAACCCGTCGTCGTTTAATCGAGGTCGAACTATTCTATTTTTGGGGAAGACCCTTGTCCTTAAAGTGTGTTATTTCAAACTTATCGATATAGTAGCCCGTCGTCATTCGACTGAGGTCAAACTCTTTCTTGTTGGCGAAGTCCCTTTCACTTAAAGTGTTTTATTTCGAACATTATCGAAATAGTAACCCATCATCGTTCGATCAAGGTTGAACTCTTCTATTTTTGGTTAAGGCCCTTGTCCTTAAAGGGTGTTATTTCGAACTTATCGAAATAGCAACCCATAGTCGATCGATCGAGGTTGAACTCTTCCATTTTTGGCGAAGGCCCTTGGCCTAAAAGGGTGTTATTTCAAACTTATCGAAACAATAACCCTTCGTCATTTGATGGAAATCGAACTCTCCTTTTGTTAGCGAAGGCCCTTGGCCTTAAAGTGTGTTATTTCGAACTTTATCGAAATAGTAACCCGTCGTCGTTCGATCGCGGTCGAACTCTTCTCTTTTTGGTGAAGGCTCTTGGCCTTAAAGGATGTTATTTCAAACTTATCAAGATAATAACTCGTCATCGTTTGATCGAAATCTAACACTCTTCTTGTTAGCGAAGGCCCTTGTTAGTAACCCATTGTCATTAGATCAAGGTCTAACTCTTCTTTTGTTGGTGAAGGTCCTTGGCCTTAAAGGATGTTATTTCAAACTTATCAAAATAGTAACCTGTCGTCATTCGATCGAGATCGAGATCTCCTTTTGTTAGTGAAGGCTCCTGGCCTTAAAGTGTGTTATTTTGAACTTTGTTGAAATACTAACCCTTGTCATTCGATCGAGGTAGAACTCTTCTACTTTTGGCGATGGCCCTTGGCGTCAAAGGGTGTTATTTCACACTTATCGAAATAGTAACCCGTTGTCGTTCGATCGTGGTCGAACTCCTTTTTTTTTACGAAGGCCCTTTGTCTTAAAGGGTGTTACTTCGAACTTATCGAAATAGTAACCCATCCTTGTTCGATCGAGGTCGAACTCTTCTCATTTTGGCGAAGGCCGTTGGCCTTAAAGGGTGTTATTTCGAACTTTATCGAAATAGTAACCCATCGTGGCTCGATCGTGGTCGAACTCTTCTTTTTTTGGTGAAGGCCCTTGGCCTTAAAGTGTGTTATTTCAAACTTATCAAAATAGTAACCCACCATCATTTGATCGAGCTCAAACTCTTCTCTTTTTGGCGAAGGCCCTTGGCCTTAAAGTGTGTTATTTCGAACTTATCGAAATAGTAACCCATCATCCTTCGATCGAGGTCAAACTCTTCTCTTTTTGGCGAATGACCTTGGCCTAAATGGGTGTTATTTCAAACTTATTGAAAAAATAACCCGTCGTCATTTGATGGAAATCGAACTCTCCTCTTGTTAGCGAAGGCCCTTGTCCTGAAAGGGAGTTATTTTGAACTTATCGAAACAGTAACCCATCGTCATTCGATCGAGGTCGAACTCTTCTATTTTTGGGGAAGGCCCTTAGCTTAAAAGGGTGTTATTCAAACTTATCGAAATAATAACCCGTCGTCGTTTGATCGAAATCAAACTCTCCTCTTGTTAGCGAAGGACCTTGGCCTTAAAGTGTGTTATTTCGAACTTTATCGAAATAGTAACCCATCATCGTTCGATCGAGGTCTAACTCTTCTTTTTTTGGCGAAGGCCCTTGGCCTTAAATGATGTTATTTCAAACTGATCAAAATAGAAACCTGTCGTCATTCGACCGAGATCGAGATCTCCTCTAGTTAGTGAAGGCCCTTGGCCTTAAAGTTTGTTATTTTGAACTTCATCGAAATAGTAACCCTTGTCGTTCGATCGAGGTCAAACTCTTCTCCTTTTGGCGATGGCCCTTGGCCTTAAAGGGTGTTATTTCGCACTTATCGAAATAGTAACCCGTCGTCGTTCGATCGTGGTCGAACTGCTTTCTTTGTGGCGAAGGCCCTTGGTCCTAAAGGGTGTTACTTCGAACTTATCGAAATAGTAACCCATCTTTGTTCGATTGAGTTCAAACTCTTCTTTTTTTGGCGAAGGCCCTTGGCCTTAAAGTATGTTATTTCGAACTTATCGAAAAAGTAACCCATCATCGTTCGATCGAGGTTAAACTCTTCTCTTTTTGGCAAAGACCCTTGGCCTAAAAGGGTGTTATTTCAAACTTATCGAAATAGTAACCCGTCATTGGTTGATCGAAATCGAACTCTCCTCTTGTTAGCGAAGGCCCTTGTCCTTAAAGTATTTTATTTCAAACTTATCGAAATAGTAACCCGTCGTCATTCGACCGAGGTCAAACTCTTTTCTTGTTGGTGAAGGCCCTTGCCATTAAAGTGTGTTATTTCGAACTTTATCGAAATAGTAACCCATCGTCGTTCGATCGAGGTTGAACTCTTCTATTTTTGGGGAAGGCCCTTGGCCTAAAAAGGTGTTATTCAAACTTATCGAAATAATAACCCGTCGTCGTTTGATCGAAATCAAACTCTCCTCTTGTTAGCGAAGGACCTTAGCCTTAAAATGTGTTATTTTGAACTTTATCGAAAAGTAACCCATCATCGTTCGATCGAGGTCTAACTCTTCTTTTTTTGGCGAAGGCCCTTGGCATTAAATGATATTATTTCAAACTGATCAAAATAGTAACCCGTCGTCATTCGATCGAGATTGAGATCTCCTCTAGTTAGTGAAGGCCCTTGGCCTTAAAGTTTGTTATTTTGAACTTCATCGAAATAGTAACCCTTGTCGTTCGATCGAGGTCAAACTCTTCTCCTTTTGGCGATGGCCCTTGGCTTTAAAGGGTGTTATTTCGCACTTATCGAAATAGTAACCCGTTGTCGTTCGATCGTGGTCGAACTCCTTTTTTTTATGAAGGCCCTTGGTCTTAAAGGGTGTTACTTCGAACTTATCGAAATAGTAACCCATCCTTTTTCGATCGAGGTCGAACTCTTCTCTTTTTGGCGAAGGCCGTTGGCCTTAATGGGTGTTATTTCGAACTTTATCGAAATAGTAACCCATCGTGGCTCGATCGTGGTCGAACTCTTCTCTTTTTGGCGAAGGCCCTAGGCCTTAAAGGGTGTTATTTCGAACTTATCAAAATAGTGTCGTCGTTCGATCGAGGTCGAACTCTTTTCTTTTTGGCGAAGGCCCTTGGACTTAAAGGGTTTTATTTCGAACTTATCGAAATAGTAACCTGTCGTCATTCGACCGAGGTCAAACTCTTTTCTTTTTGGCAAAGGCCCTTGCCATTAAAGTGTGTTATTTCGAACTTTATCGAAATAGTAACCCAGCATCGTTCGATCAAGGTCGAACTCTTCTCTTTTTGGTGAAGGCCTTGTCCTTAAAGGGTGTTATTTCGAACTTATCAAAATAGTAACCCATCGCCGTTCGATCAAGGTCGAACTCTTCTATTTTTGGGGAAGGCCCTTGGCTTAAAAGGGTGTTATTCAAACTTATAAAAATAATAACCCGTCGTCGTTTGATCGAAATCAAACTCTCCTCTTGTTAGCGAAGGACCTTGGCCTTAAAGTGTGTTATTTCACACTTTATCGAAATAGTAACCCATCATCGTTTGATCTAGGTCTAACTCTTCTTTTTTTGGCGAAGGCCCTTGGCCTTAAATGATGTTATTTCAAACTGATCAAAATAGAAACCTGTCGTCATTCGATCGAGATCGAGATCTCCTCTAGTTAGTGAAGGCCCTTGGCCTTAAAGTTTGTTATTTTGAACTTCATCGAAATAGTAACCCTTGTCGTTCGATCGAGGTCAAACTCTTCTCCTTTTGGCGATGGATTTGGCCATAAAGGGTGTTATTTCGCACTTATCGAAATTGTAACCCGTCGTCGTTCGATCGTGGTCGAACTGCTTTCTTTGTGACGAAGGCCCTTGGTCTTAAAGGGTGTTTCTTCGAACTTATCGAAATAGTAACCCATCTTTGTTCGATTGAGGTCGAACACTTCTCTTTTTGGTGAAGGCCCTTGGCCTTAAAGTGTGTTATTTCGAACTTATCGAAATAGTAACCCATCATCGTTCGATCGAGGTTAAACTCTTCTCTTTTTGGCGAAGGCCCTTGGCCTAAAAGGGTGTTATTTCAAACTTATCGAAATAGTAATCCGTCATTGTTTGATCGAAATCGAACTCTCCTCTTGTTAGCGAAGGCCCTTGTCCTTAAAGTATTTTATTTCAAACTTATCGAAATAGTAACCCGTCATCATTCGACCGAGGTCAAACTCTTTTCTTGTTGGCGAAGGCCCTTGCCATTAAAGTGTCTTATTTCGAACTTTATCGAAATAGTAACCCATCGTCGTTCGATCGAGGTTGAACTCTTCTATTTTTGGGGAAGGCCCTTGGCCTAAAAAGGTGTTATTCAAACTTATCGAAATAATAACCCGTCGTCATTTGATCGAAATCAAACTCTCCTCCTGTTAGCGAAGGACCTTGGCCTTAAAATGTGTTATTTTGAACTTTATCGAAAAGTAACCCATCATCATTCGATCGAGGTCTAACTCTTCTTTTTTTGGCGAAGGCCCTTGGCCTTATAGGATGTTATTTCAAACTGATCAAAATAGTAACCCGTCGTCACTCATAGACAACCCCTAGGATAGACTTGCTCTGATACCAAGTTTGTCACGACCCAAACTGAAGGGCCATGACTAGCACCCGACCACACTTGCCGAGCACCAACGTACATTTCATCTAACCTTCATTATTATCTTTTAAGGCTGACGAGATCAATATAAATGGTAGACCTAGATCATGGACAACCAGCAATAAAATATGATGGCATGAATATACATAGCAGGGGATGACCAGACAATCAAGAAACTACATGTAAGGTATGAGCTACCACGCTACTATGAAAGACTATACAACAAAAACAAGCCGACAAGGCATACCAAACTATACATGAGCCGACACCTGTCTATGAGCCTCTAAAAGAACGTAAGTATTGCAACATAGCCGGAACAAGGCCCCGACATACCCATAATGTCTATAACAAAAATTGCATACCAAGACCAAGGCAAGTCCGGAGAAGGGATCTCGCCAATCACCGCTGAACTGGACAGTCTACTGTGGTGGGGGAGCTGCACCTGTCTATCTATCAGGACCTGCAGCATGACATGCAGCGTCCACAAATAAAAGGACGTCAGTACGAATAAAGTACTGAGTATGTAAGGCAAGGAACCATAAATACGATCAGTAATGTAAGCAAGGATAGAGAATATACAACCTGTAACATCTTAGTACCTCTGAGGGCTACTTACATGAAATGCATGATACATATGTATAAATACATAAACCTTTAAAGCATTCGCCTCTGTGGGCATCATCATCATCATATCGTACCCGGCCATAATAGGCTCGGTAGAATCGTACCCGGCCACGTGGAGCTCGGTAAAACCCAACTGATCAGTGGTTGCACAATAGGTGCCGTACCCGGCCAACTATAGCGTGGCTCGGTAGAGTAAAATAGATACATATATATAATGCATGCTAGACTCATGGAATCACATTCTAAACCTTTCGGAGTGACGTAAGGTCGGTATCCTCTGTACACGTTATTAGGACTAAGTCTTCACTATGAACCTTATAAGATTCAGGAAGTATGAACAACATTGATAACATAAGAATAAGAGAAGCAACATTAACATCAATTGTTCCATAAGAGGGAAAACAATGTAAGTACTGCTAGCTTCTAAGAGTAGAGTATCTTTGGAAGCTCGTTCATTACATTATGTACAATAGGAGTCGTGCAAAAGAAGGAAAGGGATAGCCTCACATACCTTGTATATACTTCCCCAATCTCAAGCTATGCAATTGTCAAAACTCCTTAGTCTACAATAAGAGAAACGATACTATCGTTATCATTTAAGCGTCATAACTATTATGTATCGACCACAACCTATTTTACGATGAAACGGACAACACCTCCCCTATATATATGACCTCACACCATTCAAAATAGTCACCAAACAGCCCAAACAACATCAATAATAAACATATTGAGCCTCCCAATATAGTCCACACACAGCCTAATCACTCCATACATACGACGACCACCGTAGTCGTGTCAAACAATCTGGAAATGTTACGAATAACTATCAGCCCATAAACCTACATATATATGGTGTTTCCCCACACCCTTCCTCCTCCAAAACTCCACAAGATAGTAGTAAAATACGCAGCCCAACAACAACGCAAAACAGTCCACAAAACAATAACATTACTACCAAACCTTTCGATATATATCTCACAAGTTCTAGCTTCAATGGCTTAGCCGCAACTTGGATAATCTTAAATACATATAGAGTAAGAGGTTCCTTACCTTTATACAGAAAGAACAACTCCAATTTGACCTTAAATTTCCATGAAATATCCCTCCAATGCTGCCACACAACAAAAAAAACGAAACTAGCGATCAATTAGTGTTTTTCGGCACTAGAATCACTTTAGAAGGCTTGAAATCACCTAGGATTGATATTAAGAACATGAGGGAGTATTTACAGAACATAAACCCTTTAAAAAAACCTCCCACACGGGCTGGAATGACACAAAAATGAGCAACAACAAGAAGAACAAGAGACTTACTAGCACCACGGAATTCCCGACACTTGATTTGTGTTGTTTGCCCTTTTTTTGGGTCTTGAATCTTGAGAGAACCTTGAGACGATGTTCCTAGGGTTCTAAGGTCTGAAAATAGTGAAAATAAATGACTTAAAACGGGTTGTAGTCATCCTATATAGGTCCAAATATCTTAAACCGACTTAGTGGGCCCCATAGAGAGGTGCTTGGCGCAGTCTCGCGAAAACGCGAATATCTCTCTACTCCGAGATCGTATAGATTAACGGTTTAATGCGTTGGAAACTAGACTCATAGATCTTTAATTTTGTGGGTAGATCACCCCGTAATTCCTTGTAAATTATGAGAAAAGATTAGAAACATTTGACCTAATGTTTAAGTAAAATTATGAACCTAAGTTGCGACAACTTTTGTCGACTTTTGTTTCATAACTCGTTTGACTTCAAGACTTATGATACGGATATTATATGATTAAAATACCTTAATAAATGACCTCTTGAGTGTATTAAGCACCGCTAGATTACCTAAAAATACGAGTTACAACATCCTTGATTCGTTTAACTTCTAATATTGGTTAATCACCCTTATACACTCTTGTATCACTTAAGACCAATAGGATTGACTTCTTATCATCTCAAAGATAATTCCTTCTTGGATTTATGTTAACTAATATATGGCATGAACTAACACATGTGGATATGGGTTGTAACACCCTCCCCCCTTAGGAACATTCGTCCTCGAATGTAAGGGTTTAGGGGGAGTTTAAATCACCGTGGATTCCAATGGAAATTTCCGATCAATTTTCCCCTATAAAATGGTCACTAGCAAAACTTGCATGTAATTAAGCCCAACATATGGCTTCACAAGGCTACACAAAGCATTATGCGTATTTACATTATCTACATATCACCATTTTGTATTAAGGAGGAGTATTCTCAAATTATTACTTACCTCATAAAGCCGTTTCTTCTTCCAATGTATCATGTCTTCCACCAGCATCCTTGTTATCTTCATTCTGGAATAAGTAAGGGTATTTAGACTTCATCTCCTCTTCTGCTTCCCATGTCATTTCTTCCATATTTTTGTTCCTCCACAATACTTTGACGGAAGCTACATCTTTTGTTCTCAGCTTGCGGACTTGCCGATCTAATATCGCCACTGGCACTTCTTCATATGATAGGTCCTTTGTAACTTGTACATCTTTGATAGGGACGACTCGAGAAGGGTCTCCAATACATTTTCTCAACATAGATACATGGAATACCGGGTGGACAAATTCCAATTCGGATGGCAATTCTAACTCATAAGCAACCTGTCCAATCCGTCGAAGAATTTTATACGGCCCGATATACCTTGGACTCAGCTTACCTTTCTTCCCAAAACGCATAATACCCTTCATTGGTGAGATCCTCAGGAAAACCCAATCACCAACCTCAAACTCTAGATCACGACGTCGGACATCAGAATAAGATTTTTGCCTGCTTTGTGCCGTCCTCAATCGCTCCTGTATCACTTTCACCTTCTCAATAGCTTGGTGAATCAAATCTGGCCCATATAATTCTGTTTCACCGACTTCGAACCATCCAACTGGTGATCTACATCTCCTCCCGTATAGTGCCTCGTATGGGGCCATTTTAATACTGGAATGGTAGCTATTGTTATAGGCGAATTCTATGAGTGGAAGATGATCATCCCAATTCCCCTTAAAATCTAGATCACATGCTCGTAGCATATCTTCCAGTGTCTGAATGATACGTTCAGCCTGTCCGTCAGTCTGCGGATGAAATGCAGTGCTGAGATTTACTTGTGTGCCTAAACCCTTCTGGAAAGACCTCCAAAAGTTAGCTGTAAATTGAGCTCCTCGGTCTGATATAATAGATATGGGCACACCATGAAGCCTAACAATCTCCTTGATATACAACTTCGCATAATCTTCAGCCGTGTAAGTTGTCTTCACTGGCAGAAAATGGGCACATTTTGTAAGTCGATCAATTATCACCCAGATGGAGTCAAACTTATGATAAGAGCGAGGTAATCCAATAATGAAGTCCATATTAATCACCTCCCACTTCCAGGTCGGAATCTCTATATTTTGAAGCAATCCACTGGGTTTCTGATGTTCTATCTTTACTTGTTGACAATTGGGACACTGGGCCACAAATTCTGCAATAGACTTCTTCATATTATCCCACCAATACTGCTCCTTGACATCATGATACATCTTTGTCGAGCCGGGATGGATGGAATATCGGGATTGATGAATCTCATTCATAATCTTCTCTCGCAACCCTGCCACATTAGGCACACACAATCGGCTCTGGTATCTCAGTGCCCCATCTTTTCCGATCCCAAAAGCCATACTTTTACACTGTTGAATGCTTTTTCTTAATCGTACTAAGATAGGATCTTCATATTGTCGTGCTTTTACCTCGGCTACCAAAGATGATTCTGATGTATTCTGTACAGTAACACCTCCGTCATCAGAGTCTAACAATCTGATTCTCATATTGGCTAGCTGATGAAGCTCTTTAATCAACCCCCATCTACCCGCCTCAATATGTACTAAGCTTCCCATTGATTTACGGCTGAGAGCATCTGCCACAACATTGGCTTTACCGGGATGATACAATATCTCGACGTCATAGTCTTTCAATAATTCAAGCCACCTACGCTGCCTCAAATTCAACTCTTTCTGCTTGAAGATGTATTGTAAACTCTTGTGATCTGTGTAGATGTCAACATGGACGCCGTATAAGTAGTGCCGCCATATCTTCAAAGCATATATTACTGCAGCCAATTCCAAATCATGGGTTGGATAATTCTTTTCGTGCTTCTTCAATTGTCTTGATGCATAAGCAATCACATTCCCATGCTGCATCAATACGCAACCCAAACCTATACCAGAGGCATCACAATATACCACATAACCTTCTGTTCCTTCAGGAAGAGTGAGCACTGGTGCAGATGTCAATCGATTCTTCAGCTCCTGAAAACTACGTTCACAAGTGTCAGACCACTAGAATTTGGTAGCTTTTTGTGTTAACTTAGTCAATGGTGATGATATAGAGGAAAATCCTTCTACAAACCGCCTATAATATCCTGCTAGCCCTAGGAAGCTGCGGACTTCTGATGGTGTTGTAGGTCTCGGCCAATTCTTTACTGCATCGATCTTCTGAGTGTCGACACTAATACCCTCATCAGATATCACATGGCCAAGGAATGCTACTGAGTTCAGCCAGAATTCACATTTGGAGAGCTTAGCATATAACTTACGATCCTGAAGCGTCTGTAATACTATCCGCAAGTGGCCCGCATGTTCCACCTCCGAACGAGAATACACTAGAATGTCATCAATGAATACAACCACGAACACATCAAGATAGAGCCTGAATATAGTATTCATGAGATCCATAAAAGCTGCTGGGCCATTTGTTAGCCCGAACGACATCACCAAGAACTCAAAGTGCCCATATCTTGTCCGGAAGGCCGTCTTTGGAATATCCTTCTCCCTAACCCTCACCTGATGATACCCTGAACGTAAATCAATCTTAGAGAAATACTTGGCACCCTGGAGTTGGTCAAACAGGTCATCAATTCTTGGAAGTGGATACTTGTTCTTTATAGTATACTTATCCAACTGTCGATAGTCGATACACATCCGTAACGACCCGTCTTTCTTCCGCACGAATAGGACTGGTGCACCCCAAGGTGAAGTGCTAGGCCTAATAAAGCCCTTATCCAGCAAGTCCTTCAACTGCACCTTCAACTCTCGCAACTCTGCCGGGGCCATTCTGTGTGGAGGAATAGAGATCGGTTGAGTGTCAGGTAACACATCAATGCTAAACTCAATCTCCCTTTCAGGAGGAAGGCCTGGGAGTTCATCTGGGAAAACATCTGGGAATTCGTTGACCACAGGGATTGATTGTAAAGTAGGCGGTTTCGCCTCCACATCCCTAACGCGAACGAGATGATAAATGTAACCTTTTGAGATCATTTTCCTTGCCTTAAGATAGGAAATAAACCTACCTTTCGGTGTAGCAATGTTTCCTTTCCATTCAATGACGGGTTCACCTGGAAATTGGAACCTAACCATCTTCGTACGACAGTCAACATTTGCATAGCATGAGGCCAACCAGTCCATTCCCATTATCACATCAAAATCAACCATTTCTAACTCAAATAAATTTGCCGAGGTTTGACGACTACAAATCATCACAGTGCAACCTCTATATACCCTTCTAGCAATCACAGAATCTCCTATCGGAGTAGATACCGCGAGGGGTTTACTTATCAATTCAGGTTCAATGCCAAACTTATTAGCCACAAAGGGTGTAACATATGATAATGTAGATCCCGGATCAATCAACGCATATACATCATAAAGAAAACACAGATATAATACCTGTAACAACATCTGGAGACAACTCGAGATCCTGTCGACCTACTAGAGCATAGGTTCGATTTTGAGCACCACTCGAACTCGGCACTGCACCTCTACCCCTACCACGACCTGTCGACTGCTGAAAACCCCGTGCTGGAGGTCGAACTGATGAGGAAGAACCAGACACAGATCCAGTCGGCTGAGCCATACCATCACCTCCTCTATTAGGACAATCCCGCATCATATGGCCAGGCTGCCCGCACGAATAGCATGCATCAGAACCTCGATGACACAGTCCAAAATGGGCCTTGCCGCACTGATCACAATGTGGTGTTGGGGGTCTCATCTGACTAGTATCCCTGGGATGTTGCGAGCCAGATGCCCGCGAACTCTGACCTGGACCAGAATAGGATCGATCATATCGAGGCCTCTGAAACTGTGGAGGAGCACTAGCTACAGGTGGCGCCGAACTCCTCAAAAACTGTGGCCTGATGCGGCCTCTGAAGTCATCAGAATACCCTGCAAATCTCGCCCTCTTATGCTGGCCTCTATCCTGCTCCCTAACTGCCCTCTGCTGGTGCTTACGATCCTCTAGGGTCTGGGCATAAGCTTGAATACGGGAAATATCCATGCCCTCCACCAAGGAGGCTGTCGTACACTCGTTTATCAGATGTGGTCCCAACCCATTCACGAACATATGCACCCTATCACTCATCTCGGCCACCATATGGGGAGCATACCTTGCCAAAGAATCAAACTGCATACTGTACTCTCGTACACTCATATTACCTTGTCTAAGGTTCAAGAACTTATCAGCTCTAGCTCGTCGTATCTCAACTGGCAAGTAGTGACGAAGAAAGGCCTCAGAAAATTCCTTCCACACAGCTGGAGGAGGGTTCGGACCCCTGGATCTCTCCCAACTATCATACCAGAGAACCGCTAAATCCCGTAACCGATAAGAAGCCAACTCTACTGCCTCTGTATCACTAACATGCATAACTCGAAGTGTACGATGAACCTGGTCAATAAAAGTCTGTGGGTCCTCCTTGGGATCTGATCTGGTAAACACTGGAGGGTCTAAATTAATAAAATCACGAACTCTTGTACTAACTGATTTCTCAGCAGCACCTGTATTCTGCCTTTGAGCCTGAGCAGCTACCAAGCTAGTCAATAACTGCAAAGCACTCCGCATATCCTGGTCTGGAGTGCTAGACGGAGGAACTGGAGGCGCTGGGTGCCTTCTAATATCCTCTGGAGGAGATGGAGTAGATGAGGTATGAGAGGGCATCTCACTTTGAGCCTCACTTTGTCCTGCTCTGACTTGGGGCACCTGACTGGTACCCTCTCCCGCTGCTGTATCAAGCCGCCTACTAATCGTTTGCTTCCTAGTTCGAAGGCATCACTGAAAAAAACAAGGTGAATATTAGAGACAAACACTTACGACTCAACTCTACGCACGATCTAGATTCAGGAAGAAGGTAACAACCCTAGATGTCATGTAGCCTCCTGATTATAAATGTGGCGCGCTACACATCCATAATCAAGACTCTACTAGACACGGCTCATAGACAACCCCTAGGACAGACTTGCTCTGATACCAAGTTTGTCACGACCCAAACTGAATGGCCATGACTAGCACCCGACCACACTAGCCGAGCACCAACGTACATTTCATCTAACCTTCATTATTATCTTTTAAGGCTGACGAGATCAATATAAATGGTAGACCTAGATCATGGACAACCAGCAATAAAATATGATGGCATGAATATACATAGCAGGGGATGACCAGACAATCAAGAAACTACATGTAAGGTATAAGCTACCACGCTACTATGAAAGACTATACAACAAAAACTAGCCGACAAGGCATACCAAACTATACATGAGCCGACACCTGTCTATGAGCCTCTAAAAGAACATAAGTGTTGCAACATAGCCGGAACAAGGCCCCGACATACCCATAATGTCTATAACAAAAATTGCATACCAAGACCAAGGCAAGTCCGGAGAAGGGATCTCGCCAATCACCGCTGAACTGGACAGTCTACTGTGGTGGGGAGCTGCACCTGTCTATCTATCAGGACCTGCAGCACGACATGCAGCGTCCACAAATAAAAGGACGTCAGTACGAATAAAGTACTGAGTATGTAAGGCAAGGAACCATAAATACGATCAGTAATGTAAGCAAGGATAGAGAATATACAACCTGTAACATCTTAGTACCTCTGAGGGCTACTTACATGAAATGCATGATACATATGTATAAATACATAAACCTTTAAAGCATTCGCCTCTGTGGGCATCATCATCATCATATCGTACCCGGCCATAATAGGCTCGGTAGAATCGTACCCGGCCACGTGGAGCTCGGTAAAACCCAACTGATCAGTGGTTGCACAATAGGTGCCGTACCCGGCCAACTATAGCGTGGCTCGGTAGAGTAAAATAGATACATATATATAATGCATGCTAGACTCATGGAATCACATTCTAAACCTTTCGGAGTGACGTAAGGTCGGTATCCTCTGTACACGTTATTAGGACTAAGTCTTCACTATGAACCTTATAAGATTCAGGAAGTATGAACAACATTGATAACATAAGAATAAGAGAAGCAACATTAACATCAATCGTTCCATAAGAGGGAAAACAATGTAAGTACTGCTAGCTTCTAAGAGTAGAGTATCTTTGGAAGCTCGTTCATTACATTATGTACAATAGGAGTCGTGCAAAAGAAGGAAAGGGATAGCCTCACATACCTTGTATATACTTCCCCAATCTCAAGCTATGCAATTGTCAAAACTCCTTAGTCTACAATAAGAGAAACGATACTATCGTTATCATTTAAGCGTCATAACTATTATGTATCGACCACAACCTATTTTACGATGAAACGGACAACACCTCCCCTATATATATGACCTCACACCATTCAAAATAGTCACCAAACAGCCCAAACAACATCAATAATAAACATATTGAGCCTCCCAATATAGTCCACACACAGCCTAATCACTCCATACATACGACGACCACCGTAGTCGTGTCAAACAATCTGGAAATGTTACGAATAACTATCAGCCCATAACCCTACATATATATGGTGTTTCCCCACACCCTTCCTCCTCCAAAACTCCACAAGATAGTAGTAAAATACGCAGCCCAACAACAACGCAAAACAGTCCACAAAACAATAACATTACTACCAAACCTTTCGATATATATCTCACAAGTTCTAGCTTCAATGGCTTAGCCGCAACTTGGATAATCTTAAATACATATAGAGTAAGAGGTTCCTTACCTTTATAAAGAAAGAACAACTCCAATTTGACCTTAAATTTCCATGAAATATCCCTCCAATGCTGCCACACAACAAAAAAAACGAAACTAGCGATCAATTAGTGTTTTTCGGCACTAGAATCACTTTAGAAGGCTTGAAATCACCTAGGATTGATATTAAGAACATGAGGGAGTATTTACAGAACATAAACCCTTTAAAACAACCTCCCACACGGGCTGGAATGACACAAAAATGAGCAACAACAAGAAGAACAAGAGACTTACTAGCACCACGGAATTCCCGACACTTGATTTGTGTTGTTTGCCCTTTTTTGGGTCTTGAATCTTGAGAGAACCTTGAGAGGATGTTCCTAGGGTTCTAAGGTCTGAAAATAGTGAAAAGAAATGACTTAAAACGGGTTGTAGTCATCCTATATAGGTCCAAATATCTTAAACCGACTTAGTGGGCCCCATAGAGAGGTGCTTGGCGCAGTCTCGCGAAAACGCGAATATCTCTCTACTCCGAGATCGTATAGATTAACGGTTTAATGCGTTGGAAATTTGACCTAATGTTTAAGTAAAATTATGAACCTAAGTTGCGACAACTTTTGTCGACTTTTGTTTCATAACTCGTTTGACTTCAAGACTTATGATACGGATATTATATGATTAAAATACCTTAATAAATGACCTCTTGAGTGTATTAAGCACCGCTAGATTACCTGAAAATACGAGTTACAACATCCTTGATTCGTTTAACTTCTAATATTGGTTAATCACCCTTATACACTCTTGTATCACTTAAGACCAATAGGATTGACTTCTTATCATCTCAAAGATAATTCCTTCTTGGATTTATGTTAACTAATATATGGCATGAACTAACATATGTGGATATGGGTTGTAACATAAAGTTTGTTATTTTGAACTTCATCGAAATAGTAACCCTTGTCGTTCGATCGAGGTCAAACTCTTCTCCTTTTGGCTATGCCCCTTGGCTTTAAAGGGTGTTATTTCGCACTTATCGGAAGAGAAAACCGTAGTCGTTCAATCATGGTCGAACTCCTTTTTTTTATGAAGGCCCTTGGTCTTAAAGGGTGTTACTTCGAACTTATCGAAATAGTAACCCATCCTTTTTCGATCGAGGTCGAACTCTTCTCTTTTTGGCGAAGTCCCTTGGCCTTAAAGTGTGTTATTTCGAACTTATCGAAATAGTAACCCATCATCGTTCGATCGAGGTTAAACTCATCTCTATTTGGCGAAGGCCCTAGGCCTTAAAGGGTGTTATTTCGAACTTATCAAAATAGTGTCGTCGTTCGATCGAGGTCGAACTCTTTTCTTTTTGGCGAAGGCCCTTGGCCTTAAAGGGTTTTATTTTGAACTTATCGAAATAGTAACCTGTCGTCATTCGACCGAGGTCAAACTCTTTTCTTGTTGGCAAAGGCCCTTGCCATTAAAGTGTGTTATTTCAAACTTTATCGAAATAGTAACCCAGCATCGTTCGATCGAGGTTAAACTCTTCTCTTTTTGGCGAAGTCCCTTGGCCTAAAAGGGTGTTATTTCAAACTTATCGAAATAGTAACCCGTCTTCGTTTGATCAAAATCGAACTCTCCTCTTGTTAGCGAAGGCCCTTGTCCTTAAAGTGTTTTATTTCAAACTTATCGAAATAGTAACCCATCGTCATTCGACCGAGGTCAAACTCTTTTCTTGTTGGCGAAGGCCCTTGCCATTAAAGTGTGTTATTTCGAACTTTATCGAAATAGTAACCCATCGTCGTTCGATCGAGGTCGAACTCTTCTATTTTTGGGGAAGGCCCTTGGCCTAAAAGGGTGTGATTCAAACTTATCTAAATAATAACCCGTCGTCGTTTGATCGAAATCAAACTCTCCTCTTGTTAGCGAAGGACCTTGGCCTTAAAGTGTGTTATTTCGAACTTTATCGAAATAGTAACCCATCATAGTTCGATCGAGGTCTAACTCTTCTTTTTTTGGCGAAGGCCCTTGGCCTTAAAGGATGTTATTTCAAACTGATCAAAATAGTAACCTGTCGTCATTCGATCGAGATCGAGATCTCCTCTAGTTAGTGAAGGCCTTTGGCCTTAAAGTTTGTTATTTTGAACTTCATTGAAATAGTAACCCTTGTCGTTCGATCGAGGTCAAACTCTTCTCCTTTTGGCGATGGCCTTGGCCTTAAAGGGTGTTATTTCGCACTTATCGAAATAGTAACCCGTCGTCGTTCGATCGTGGTCGAACTGCTTTCTTTGTGACGAAGGCCCTTGGTCTTAAAGGGTGTTTCTTCGAACTTATCGAAATAGTAACCCATCTTTGTTCGATTGAGGTCGAACTCTTCTCTTTTTGGCGAAGGCCCTTGGCCATAAAGTGTGTTATTTCAAACTTATCGAAATAGTAACCCATCATCGTTCGATCAAGGTTAAACTCTTCTCTTTTTGGCAAAGGCCCTTGGCCTAAAAGGGTGTTATTTCAAACTTATCAAAACAGTAACCCGTCATCGTTTGATCGAAATCAAACTCTCCTCTTGTTAGCGAAGGCCCTTGTCCTTAAAGTATTTTATTTTAAACTTATCGAAATAGTAACCCGTCGTCATTCGACCGAGGTCAAACTCTTTTCTTGTTGGCAAAGGCCCTTGCCATTAAAGTGTGTTATTTCGAACTTTATCGAAATAGTAACCCATCGTCGTTCGATCGAGGTCGAACTCTTCTATTTTTGGGGAAGGCCCTTGGCCTAAAAGGGTGTGATTCAAACTTATCTAAATAATAACCCATCGTCGTTTGATCGAAATCAAACTCTCCTCTTGTTAGCGAAGGACCTTGGCCTTAAAGTGTGTTATTTCGAACTTTATCGAAATAGTAACCCATCATCGTTCGATCGAGGTGTAACTCTTCTTTTTTTGGTGAAGGCCCTTGGCCTTAAAGGATGTTATTTCAAACTGATCAAAATAGTAACCTATCGTCATTCGATCGAGATCGAGATCTCCTCTAGTTAGTGAAGGCCCTTGGCCTTAAAGTTTGTTATTTTGAACTTCATAGAAATAGTAACCCTTGTCGTTCGATCGAGGTCAAACTCTTCTCCTTTTGGCGATGCCCCTTGGCCTTAAAGGGTGTTATTTTGCACTTATCGGAATAGAAACCCGTAGTCGTTCCATCGTGGTCGAACTGCTTTCTTTGTGACGAAGGCCCTTGGTCTTAAAGGGTGTTACTTCGAACTTATCGAAATAGTAACTCATCTTTGTTCGATTGAGGTCAAACTCTTCTCTTTTTGGCGAAGTCCCTTGGCCTTAAAGTGTGTTATTTCGAACTTATCGAAATAGTAACCCATCATCGTTCGATCGAGGTTAAACTCTTCTCTTTTGGCGAAGTCCCTTGGCCTAAAAGGGTGTTATTTCAAACTTATCGAAATAGTAACCCGTTATCGTTTGATCAAAATCGAACTCTCCTCTTGTTAGCGAAGGCCCTTGTCCTTAAAGTGTTTTATTTCAAACTTATCGAAATAGTAACCCGTCGTCATTCGACCGAGGTCAAACTCTTTTCTTGTTGGCGAAGGCCCTTGCCATTAAAGTGTGTTATTTCGAACTTTATCGAAATAGTAACCCATCGTCGTTCGATCGAGGTCGAACTCTTCTATTTTTGGGGAAGGCCCTTGGCCTAAAAGGGTGTGATTCAAACTTATCTAAATAATAACCCGTCGTCGTTTGATCGAAATCAAACTCTCCTCTTGTTAGCGAAGGACCTTGGCCTTAAAGTGTGTTATTTCGAACTTTATCGAAATAGTAACCCATCATCGTTCGATCGAGGTCTAACTTTTCTTTTTTTGGCGAAGGCCCTTGGCCTTAAAGGATGTTATTTTAAACTGATCAAAATAGTAACCTATCGTCATTCAATCGAGATCGAGATCTCCTCTAGTTAGTGAAGGCCCTTGGCCTTAAAGTTTGTTATTTTGAACTTCATAGAAATAGTAACCCTTGTCGTTCGATCGAGGTCAAACTCTTCTCCTTTTGGCGATGCCCCTTGGCCTTAAAGGGTGTTATTTCGCACTTATCGGAATAGAAACCCTTAGTCGTTCCATCGTGGTCGAACTGCTTTCTTTGTGACGAAGGCCCTTTGTCTTAAAGGGTGTTACTTCGAACTTATCGAAATAGTAACCCATCTTTGTTCGATTGAGGTCGAACACTTCTCTTTTTGGCGAAGTCCCTTGGCCTTAAAGTGTGTTATTTCGAACTTATCGAAATAGTAACCCATCATCGTTCGATCGAGGTTAAACTCTTCTCTTTTTGGCGAAGTCCCTTGGCCTAAAAGGGTGTTATTTCGAACTTATCAAAATAGTAACCCGTCATCGTTTGATCAAAATCGAACTCTCCTCTTGTTAGCGAAGGCCCTTGTCCTTAAAGTGTTTTATTTCAAACTTATCGAAATAGTAACCCGTCGTCATTCGACCGAGGTCAAACTCTTTTCTTGTTGGCGAAGGCCCTTGCCATTAAAGTGTGTTATTTCGAACTTTATCGAAATAGTAACCCATCAACGTTCGATCGAGGTCGAACTCTTCTATTTTTGGGGAAGGCCCTTGGTCTAAAAGGGTGTGATTCAAACTTATCGAAATAATAACCCATCGTCGTTTGATCGAAATCAAACTCTCCTCTTGTTTGCGAAGGACCTTGGCCTTAAAGTGTGTTATTTCGAACATTATCGAAATAGTAACCCATCATCGTTCGTTCGAGGTCTAACTCTTCTTTTTTTGGCAAAGGCCCTTGGCCTTAAAGGATGTTATTTCAAACTGATCAAAATAGTAACCTATCGTCATTCGATCGAGATCGAGATCTCCTCTAGTTAGTGAAGGCCCTTGGCCTTAAAGTTTGTTATTTTGAACTTCATCGAAATAGTAACCCTTGTCGTTAGATCGAGGTCAAACTCTTCTCCTTTTGGCGATGGCCCTTGGCCTTAAAGGGTGTTATTTCAAACTTATCGAAATAGTAACCCGTCGTCGTTCGGTCGTGGTCAAACTGCTTTCTTTGTGACGAAGGCCCTTGGTCTTAAAGTGTGTTACTTCGAACTTATTGAAATAGTAACCCATCTTTGTTCGATTGAGGTCGAACTCTTCTCTTTTTGGCGAAGGCCCTTGGCCTTAAAGTGTGTTATTTCGAACTTATCGAAATAGTAACCCATCATCGTTCGATCGAGGTTAAACTCTTCTCTTTTTGGAGAAGGCCCTTGGCCTAAAAGGGTGTTATTTCGAACTTATCGAAATAGTAACCCGTCATCGTTTGATCGAAATCGAACTCTCCTCTTGTTAGAGAAGGCACTTGTCCTTAAAGTGTTTTATTTCAAACTTATCGAAATAGTAACCCGTCGTCATTCGACCGAGGTCAAACAATTTTCTTGTTGGCGAAGGTCCTTGCCATTAAAGTGTATTATTTCGAAATTTATCGAAATAGTAACCCATCGTCGTTCGACCTAGGTCGAACTCTTCTATTTTTGTGGAAGGCCCTTGGCCTAAAAGGGTGTTATTCAAACTTATCGAAATAATAACCCGTCGTCGTTTGATCGAAAACAAACTCTCCTCTTGTTAGCGAAGGACCTTGGCCTTAAAGTGTGTTATTTTGAACTTTATCGAAAAGTAACCCATCATCGTTCGATCGAGGTCTAACTCTTCTTTTTTGGCGAATTCCCTTGGTCTTAAAGGATGTTATTTCAAACTTATCAAAATAGTAACCTGTCATCACTCATTCGAGATCGAGATCTCCTCTTGTTAGTGAAGGCCCTTGGCCTTAAAGTGTGTTATTTTGAACTTCATCGAAATAGTAACCCTTGTCGTTAGATCGAGGTCAAACTCTTCTCTTTTTGGACGAAGGCCCTTGGCCTTAAAGTGTGTTATTTCGAACTTATCGAAATAGTAACCCATCATCGTTCGATCGAGGTTAAACTCTTCTCTTTTTGGCGAAGTCCCTTGGCCTAAAAGGGTGTTATTTCAAACTTATCGAAATAGTAACCCGTCATCGTTTGATCAAAATCGAACTCTCCTATTGTTAGCGAAGGCCCTTGTCCTTAAAGTGTTTTATTTCAAACTTATCGAAATAGTAACCCGTCGTCATTCGACCGAGGTCAAACTCTTTTCTTGTTGGCGAAGGCCCTTGCCATTAAAGTGTGTTATTTCGAACTTTATCGAAATAGTAACCCATCAACGTTCGATCGAGGTCGAACTCTTCTATTTTTGGGGAAGGCCCTTGGTCTAAAAGGGTGTGATTCAAACTTATCGAAATAATAACCCATCGTCGTTTGATCGAAATCAAACTCTCCTCTTGTTAGCGAAAGACCTTGGCCTTAAAGTGTGTTATTTCGAACATTATCGAAATAGTAACCCATCATCGTTCGTTCGAGGTCTAACTCTTCTTTTTTTGGCAAAGGCCCTTGGACTTAAAGGATGTTATTTCAAACTGATCAAAATAGTAACCTATCGTCATTCGATCGAGATCGAGATCTCCTCTAGTTAGTGAAGGCCCTTGGCCTTAAAGTTTGTTATTTTGAACTTCATCGAAATAGTAACCCTTGTCGTTAGATCGAGGTCAAACTCTTCTCCTTTTGGCGATGGCCCTTGGCCTTAAAGGGTGTTATTTCACACTTATCGAAATAGTAACCCGTCGTCGTTCGTTCGTGGTCGAACTGCTTTCTTTGTGACGAAGGCCCTTGGTCTTAAAGTGTGTTACTTCGAACTTATCGAAATAGTAACCCATCTTTGTTCGATTGAGGTCGAACTCTTCTCTTTTTGGCGAAGTCCCTTGGCCTTAAAGTGTGTTATTTCGAACTTATCGAAATAGTAACCCATCATCGTTCGATCGAGGTTAAACTCTTCTCTTTTTGGAGAAGGCCCTTGGCCTAAAAGGGTGTTATTTCGAACTTATCGAAATAGTAACCCGTCATCGTTTGATCGAAATCGAACTCTCCTCTTGTTAGAGAAGGCACTTGTCCTTAAAGTGTTTTATTTCAAACTTATCGAAATAGTAACCCGTCGTCATTCGACCGAGGTCAAACAATTTTCTTGTTGGCGAAGGTCCTTGCCATTAAAGTGTATTATTTCGAAATTTATCGAAATAGTAACCCATCGTCGTTCGACCGAGGTCGAACTCTTCTATTTTTGTGGAAGGCCCTTGGCCTAAAAGGGTGTTATTCAAACTTATCGAAATAATAACCCGTCGTCGTTTGATCGAAAACAAACTCTCCTCTTGTTAGCGAAGGACCTTGGCCTTAAAGTGTGTTATTTTGAACTTTATCGAAAAGTAACCCATCATCGTTCGATCGAGGTCTAACTCTTCTTTTTTGGCGAATTCCCTTGGTCTTAAAGGATGTTATTTCAAACTTATCAAAATAGTAACCTGTCATCACTCATTCGAGATCGAGATCTCCTCTTGTTAGTGAAGGCCCTTGGCCTTAAAGTGTGTTATTTTGAACTTCATCGAAATAGTAACCCTTGTCGTTAGATCGAGGTCAAACTCTTCTCCTTTTGGTGATGGCCCTTGGCCTTAAAGGGTGTTATTTTGCACTTATCGAAATAGTAACCCGTCGTCGTTCGATCTTGGTCGAACTGCTTTCTTTGTGACGAAGGCCCTTGGTTTTAAAGGGTGTTACTTCGAACTTATCGAAATAGTAACCCATCTTTGTTCGATTGAGGTCGAACTTTTCTCTTTTTGGCGAAGGCCTTTGGCCTTAAAGTGTGCTATTTCGAACTTATCGAAATAGTAACCCATCATCGTTCGATCGAGGTTAAACTCTTCTCTTTTTGGCGAAGGCCCTTGGCCTAAAAGGGTGTTATTTCGAACTTATCGAAATAGTAACCCGTCATCGTTTGATCGAAATGTAACTCTCATCTTGTTAGCGAAGGCCCTTGTCCTTAAAGTGTTTTATTTCAAACTTATCGAAATAGTAACCCGTCGTCATTCGACCGAGGTCAAACTCTTTTCTTGTTGGCGAAGGCCCTTGCCATTAAAGTGTGTTATTTCGAACTTTATCGAAATAGTAACCTATCGTCGTTCGATCGAGTTCGAACTCTTCTATTTTTGGGGAAGGCCCTTGGCCTAAAAGGGTGTTATTCAAACTTATATAAATAATAACCCGTCCTCGTTTGATCGAAATCAAAATTTCCTCTTGTTAGCGAAGGACCTTGGCCTTAAAGTGTGTTATTTTGAACTTTATCGAAAAGTAACCCATCATCGTTCGATTGAGGTCTAACTCTTCTTTTTTTGGCGAATGCCCTTCGGCTTAAAGGATGTTATTTCAAACTTATCAAAATAGTAACCTGTCGTCACTCGATCGAGATCGAGATCTCCCCTTGTTAGTGAAGGCCCTTGGCCTTAAAGTGTGTTATTTTGAACTTTATCGAAATAGTAACCCTTGGCGTTCGATCGAGGTCAAACTCTTCTCCTTTTGGTGATGGCCCTTGGCCTTAAAGGGTGTTATTTTGCACTTAACGAAATAGTAACCCGTAGTCGTTCGATCGTGGTCGAATTGCTTTCTGTGTGACGAAGGTCCTTGGCCTTAAAGTTTGTTATTTTGAACTTCATCAAAATAGTAACCCTTGTCGTTCGATCGAGGTCAAACTCTTCTCCTTTTGGCGATGGCCCTTGGCCTTAAAGGGTGTTATTTTGCACTTATCGAAATAGTAACCCGTCATCGTTCGATCGAGGTTAAACTCTTCTCTTTTTGGCGAAGGCCCTTGGCCTAAAAGGGTGTTATTTCAAACTTATCGAAATAGTAACCCGTCATCGTTTGATCGAAATCGAACTCTCCTCTTGTTAGCGAAGGCCCTTGTCCTTAAAGTGTTTTATTTCAAACTTATCGAAATACTAACCCGTCGTCATTTGATCGAGGTCGAACTATTCTCTTTTTGGCGAATGCCCTTGTCCTTAAAGTGTGTTATTTCGAACTTATCGAAATAGTAACCCGTCGTCATTCGACTGAGGTCAAACTCTTTTGTTGTTGGCGAAGGCCCTTGCCCTTAAAATGTTTTACTTCGAACTTTATCGAAATAGTAACCCATCATCGTTCGATCAAGGTCGAACTCTTCCCTTTTTGGTGAAGTCCCTTGTCCTTAAAGGGTGTTATTTCGAACATATCAAAATAGAAACCCATCATCGTTCGATCGAGGTTGAACTCTTCTATTTTTGGCGAAGGCCCTTGGCCTAAAAGGGTGTTATTTCAAACTTATCGAAATAATAACCCGTCGTCGTTTGATCGAAATCAAACTCTCCTCTTGTTAGCGAAGGACCTTGGCCTTAAAGTGTGTTATTTTAAACTTTATCGAAAAGTAACCCATCATCGTTCGATCGAGGTCTAACTCTTCTTTTTTTGGCGAATGCCCTTGGGCTTAAAGGATGTTATTTCAAACTTATCAAAATAGTAACATGTGGTCACTCGATCGAGATGGAGATCTCCTCTTGTTAGTGAAGGCCCTTGGCCTTAAAGTGTGTTATTTTGAACTTTATCGAAATAGTAACCCTTGTCGTTCGATCGAGGTCAAACTCTTCTCCTTTTGGCGATGGCCCTTGGCCTTAAAGGGTGTTATTTCGCACATATCGAAATAGTAACCCGTCGTCATTCGATCGTGGTCGAACTGCTTTCTTTGTGACGAAGGCCCTTGGTCTTAAAGGGTGTTACTTCGAACTTATCGAAATAGTAACCCATCTTTGTTCGATTGAGGTCGAACTCTTCTCTTTTTGACGAAGGCCCTTGGCCTTAAAGTGTGTTATTTCGAACTTATCGAAATAGTAACCCATCATCGTTCGATCGAGGTTAAACTCTTCTCTTTTTGGCGAAGTCCCTTGGCCTAAAAGGGTGTTATTTCGAACTTATCAAAATTGTAACCCGTCATCGTTTGATCGAAATCGAACTCTCCTCTTGTTAGCGAAGGCCCTTGTCCTTAAAGTGTTTTATTTCAAACTTATAGAAATAGTAACCCGTCGTCGTTTGATCGAGGTCGAACTATTCTCTTTTTGGAGAAGGCCCTTGTCCTTAAAGTGTGTTATTTCGAACTTATCGAAATAGTAACCTGTCGTCATTCGACCGAGGTCAAACTCTTTTCTTTTTGGCAAAGGCCCTTGCCATTAAAGTGTGTTATTTCGAACTTTATCGAAATAGTAACCCATCATCGTTCGATCAAAGTCGAACTCTTCCATTTTTGGTGAAGGCCCTTGTCCTTAAAGGGTGTTATTTCGAACTTATTAAAATAGCAACCCATCGTCGTTCGATCGAGGTTGAACTCTTCTATTTTTGACGAAGGCCCTTGGCCTAAAAGGGTGTTATTTCAAACTTATCGAAATAATAACCCGTCGTCATTTGATGGAAATCGAACTCTCCTTTTGTTAGCGAAGGCCCTTGGCCTTAAAGTGTGTTATTTCGAACTTTATCGAAATAGTAACCCGTCGTCGTTCGATCGAGGTCGAACTCTTCCCTTTTTGGCGAAGGCCCTTGGCCTTAAAGGGTGTTATTTCAAACTTATCGAAATAATAAGCCGTCGTCATTTGATGGAAATCGAACTCTCCTTTTGTTAGCGAAGGCCCTTGGCCTTAAAGTGTGTTATTACGAACTTTATCGAAATAGTAACCCATCATCGTTTGATCGAAATCGAACTCTTCTGTTTTTGGGGAAGGCCCTTGGCCTAAAAGTGTGTGATTCAAACTTATCGAAATAATAACCCGTCGTCGTTTGATCGAAATCAAACTCTCCTCTTGTTAGCAAAGGACCTTGGCCTTAAAGTGTGTTATTTTGAACTTTATCGAAATAGTAACCCTTGTCGTTCGATCGAGGTCAAACTCTTCTCCTTTTGACGATAGCCCTTGGCCTTAAAGGGTGTTATTTCGCACTTAACGAAATAGTAACCCGTCGTCATTCGATCGTGGTCGAACTGCTTTCTTTGTGACGAAGGCCCTTGGTCTTAAAGGGTGTTACTTCGAACTTATCGAAATAGTAACCCATCTTTGTTCGATTGAGGTCGAACTCTTCTCTTTTTGACGAAGGCCCTTGGCCTTAAAGTGTGTTATTTCGAACTTATCGAAATAGTAACCTGTCATCGTTCGATCGAGGTTAAACTCTTCTCTTTTTGGCGAAGGCCCTTGGCCTAAAAGGGTGTTATTTTAAACTTATCGAAATAGTAACCCGTCATCGTTTGATCAAAATCGAACTCTCCTCTTGTTAGCGCTGGCCCTTGTCCTTAAAGTGTTTTATTTCAAACTTATCGAAATAGTAACCCGTCGTCGTTTGATCGAGGTCTAACTATTCTATTTTTGGCGAAGGCCCTTGTCCTTAAAGTGTGTTATTTCGAACTTATCGAAAAAGTAACCCGTCGTCATTCGACTGAGGTCAAACTCTTTTCTTGTTGGCGAAGGCCCTTGCCCTTAAAATGTTTTATTTCGAACTTTATCGAAATAGTAACACATCATCGTTCGATCAAGGTCGAACTCTTCCTTTTTTGGTGAAGGCCCTTGTCCTTAAAGGGTGTTATTTCGAACTTATCAAAATAGCAACCCATCGTCGTTCGATCGAGGTTGAACTCTTCTATTTTTGACGAAGTCCCTTGGCCTAAAAGGGTGTTATTTCAAACTTATCGAAATAATAACCCGTCGTCGTTTGATCGAAATCAAACTCTCCTCTTGTTAGCGAAGGACCTTGGCCTTAAAGTGTGTTATTTTAAACTTTATCGAAAAGTAACCCATCATCGTTCGATCGAGGTCTAACTCTTCTTTTTTTGGCGAATGCCCTTGGGCTTAAAGGATGTTATTTCAAACTTATCAAAATAGTAACATGTGGTCACTCGATCGAGATGGAGATCTCCTCTTGTTAGTGAAGGCCCTTGGCCTTAAAGTGTGTTATTTTGAACTTTATCGAAATAGTAACCCTTGTCATTCGATCGAGGTCAAACTCTTCTCCTTTTGACGATGGCCCTTGGCCTTAAAGGGTGTTATTTCGCACTTAACGAAACAGTAACCCGTCGCCATTCGATCGTGGTCGAACTGCTTTCTTTGTGACGAAGGCCCTTGGTCTTAAAGGGTGTTACTTCGAACTTATCGAAATAGTAACCCATCTTTGTTCGATTGAGGTCGAACTCTTCTCTTTTTGACGAAGGCCCTTGGCCTTAAAGTGTGTTATTTCGAACTTATCGAAATAGTAACCCATCATCGTTCGATCGAGGTTAAACTCTTCTCTTTTTGGCGAAGTCCCTTGGCCTAAAAGGGTGTTATTTCGAACTTATCAAAATTGTAACCCGTCATCGTTTGATCGAAATCGAACTCTCCTCTTGTTAGCGAAGGCCCTTGTCCTTAAAGTGTTTTATTTCAAACTTATAGAAATAGTAACCCGTCGTCGTTTGATCGAGGTCGAACTATTCTCTTTTTGGAGAAGGCCCTTGTCCTTAAAGTGTGTTATTTCGAACTTATCGAAATAGTAACCCGTCATGATTCGGCTGAGGTCAAACTCTTTTCTTGTTGGCGAAGGCCCTTGCCCTTAAAATGTTTTATTTCGAACTTTATCGAAATAGTAACCCATCATCGTTCGATCAAAGTCGAACTCTTCCATTTTTGGTGAAGGCCCTTGTCCTTAAAGGGTGTTATTTCGAACTTATTAAAATAGCAACCCATCGTCGTTCGATCGAGGTTGAACTCTTCTATTTTTGACGAAGGCCCTTGGCCTAAAAGGGTGTTATTTCAAACTTATCGAAATAATAACCCGTCGTCATTTGATGGAAATCGAACTCTCCTTTTGTTAGCGAAGGCCCTTGGCCTTAAAGTGTGTTATTTCGAACTTTATCGAAATAGTAACCCGTCGTCGTTCGATCGAGGTCGAACTCTTCCCTTTTTGGCGAAGGCCCTTGGCCTTAAAGGGTGTTATTTCAAACTTATCGAAATAATAAGCCGTCGTCATTTGATGGAAATCGAACTCTCCTTTTGTTAGCGAAGGCCCTTGGCCTTAAAGTGTGTTATTACGAACTTTATCGAAATAGTAACCCATCATCGTTTGATCGAAATCGAACTCTTCTGTTTTTGGGGAAGGCCCTTGGCCTAAAAGTGTGTGATTCAAACTTATCGAAATAATAACCCGTCGTCGTTTGATCGAAATCAAACTCTCCTCTTGTTAGCAAAGGACCTTGGCCTTAAAGTGTGTTATTTTGAACTTTATCGAAATAGTAACCCTTGTCGTTCGATCGAGGTCAAACTCTTCTCCTTTTGACGATAGCCCTTGGCCTTAAAGGGTGTTATTTCGCACTTAACGAAATAGTAACCCGTCGTCATTCGATCGTGGTCGAACTGCTTTCTTTGTGACGAAGGCCCTTGGTCTTAAAGGGTGTTACTTCGAACTTATCGAAATAGTAACCCATCTTTGTTCGATTGAGGTCGAACTCTTCTCTTTTTGACGAAGGCCCTTGGCCTTAAAGTGTGTTATTTCGAACTTATCGAAATAGTAACCTGTCATCGTTCGATCGAGGTTAAACTCTTCTCTTTTTGGCGAAGGCCCTTGGCCTAAAAGGGTGTTATTTTAAACTTATCGAAATAGTAACCCGTCATCGTTTGATCAAAATCGAACTCTCCTCTTGTTAGCGCTGGCCCTTGTCCTTAAAGTGTTTTATTTCAAACTTATCGAAATAGTAACCCGTCGTCGTTTGATCGAGGTCTAACTATTCTATTTTTGGCGAAGGCCCTTGTCCTTAAAGTGTGTTATTTCGAACTTATCGAAAAAGTAACCCGTCGTCATTCGACTGAGGTCAAACTCTTTTCTTGTTGGCGAAGGCCCTTGCCCTTAAAATGTTTTATTTCGAACTTTATCGAAATAGTAACACATCATCGTTCGATCAAGGTCGAACTCTTCCTTTTTTGGTGAAGGCCCTTGTCCTTAAAGGGTGTTATTTCGAACTTATCAAAATAGCAACCCATCGTCGTTCGATCGAGGTTGAACTCTTCTATTTTTGACGAAGTCCCTTGGCCTAAAAGGGTGTTATTTCAAACTTATCGAAATAATAACCCGTCGTCGTTTGATCGAAATCAAACTCTCCTCTTGTTAGCGAAGGACCTTGGCCTTAAAGTGTGTTATTTTAAACTTTATCGAAAAGTAACCCATCATCGTTCGATCGAGGTCTAACTCTTCTTTTTTTGGCGAATGCCCTTGGGCTTAAAGGATGTTATTTCAAACTTATCAAAATAGTAACATGTGGTCACTCGATCGAGATGGAGATCTCCTCTTGTTAGTGAAGGCCCTTGGCCTTAAAGTGTGTTATTTTGAACTTTATCGAAATAGTAACCCTTGTCATTCGATCGAGGTCAAACTCTTCTCCTTTTGACGATGGCCCTTGGCCTTAAAGGGTGTTATTTCGCACTTAACGAAACAGTAACCCGTCGCCATTCGATCGTGGTCGAACTGCTTTCTTTGTGACGAAGGCCCTTGGTCTTAAAGGGTGTTACTTCGAACTTATCGAAATAGTAACCCATCTTTGTTCGATTGAGGTCGAACTCTTCTCTTTTTGACGAAGGCCCTTGGCCTTAAAGTGTGTTATTTCGAACTTATCGAAATAGTAACCCATCATCGTTCGATCGAGGTTAAACTCTTCTCTTTTTGGCGAAGTCCCTTGGCCTAAAAGGGTGTTATTTCGAACTTATCAAAATTGTAACCCGTCATCGTTTGATCGAAATCGAACTCTCCTCTTGTTAGCGAAGGCCCTTGTCCTTAAAGTGTTTTATTTCAAACTTATAGAAATAGTAACCCGTCGTCGTTTGATCGAGGTCGAACTATTCTCTTTTTGGAGAAGGCCCTTGTCCTTAAAGTGTGTTATTTCGAACTTATCGAAATAGTAACCCGTCATGATTCGGCTGAGGTCAAACTCTTTTCTTGTTGGCGAAGGCCCTTGCCCTTAAAATGTTTTATTTCGAACTTTATCGAAATAGTAACCCATCATCGTTCGATCAAAGTCGAACTCTTCCATTTTTGGTGAAGGCCCTTGTCCTTAAAGGGTGTTATTTCGAACTTATTAAAATAGCAACCCATCGTCGTTCGATCGAGGTTGAACTCTTCTATTTTTGACGAAGGCCCTTGGCCTAAAAGGGTGTTATTTCAAACTTATCGAAATAATAACCCGTCGTCATTTGATGGAAATCGAACTCTCCTTTTGTTAGCGAAGGCCCTTGGCCTTAAAGTGTGTTATTTCGAACTTTATCGAAATAGTAACCCGTCGTCGTTCGATCGAGGTCGAACTCTTCCCTTTTTGGCGAAGGCCCTTGGCCTTAAAGGGTGTTATTTCAAACTTATCGAAATAATAACCCGTCGTCATTTGATGGAAATCGAACTCTCCTTTTGTTAGCGAAGGCCCTTGGCCTTAAAGTGTGTTATTACGAACTTTATCGAAATAGTAACCCATCATCGTTTGATCGAAATCGAACTCTTCTGTTTTTGGGGAAGGCCCTTGGCCTAAAAGTGTGTGATTCAAACTTATCGAAATAATAACCCGTCGTCGTTTGATCGAAATCAAACTCTCCTCTTGTTAGCAAAGGACCTTGGCCTTAAAGTGTGTTATTTTGAACTTTATCGAAATAGTAACCCATCATCGTTCGATCGAGGTTAAACTCTTCTCTTTTTGGCGAAGTCCCTTGGCCTAAAAGGGTGTTATTTCGAACTTATCAAAATAGTAACCCGTCATCGTTTGATCGAAATCGAACTCTCCTCTTGTTAGCGAAGGCCCTTGTCCTTAAAGTGTTTTATTTCAAACTTATAGAAATAGTAACCCGTCGTCATTTGATCGAGGTCGAACTATTCTCTTTTTTGCGAAGGCCCTTGTCCTTAAAGTGTGTTATTTCGAACTTATTGAAATAGTAACCCGTCGTCATTCGACTGAGGTCAAACTCTTTTCTCGTTGGCGAAGGCCCTTGCCCTTAAAATGTTTTATTTCGAACTTTATCGAAATAGTAACCCATCATCGTTCGATCAAAGTCGAACTCTTCCATTTTTGGTGAAGGCCCTTGTCCTTAAAGGGTGTTATTTCGAACTTATTAAAATAGCAACCCATCGTCGTTCGATCGAGGTTGAACTCTTCTATTTTTGACGAAGGCCCTTGCCCTAAAAGGGTGTTATTTCAAACTTATTGAAATAATAACCCGTCGTCATTTGATGGAAATCGAACTCTCCTTTTGTTAGCGAAGGCCCTTGGCCTTAAAGTGTGTTATTTCGAACTTTATCGAAATAGTAACCCGTCGTCGTTCGATCGAGGGCGAACTATTCTCTTTTTTGCGAAGGCTCTTGTCCTTAAAGTGTGTTATTTCGAACTTATCGAAATAGTAACCCGTCGTCATTCGACTGAGGTCAAACTCTTTTCTCGTTGGCGAAGGCCCTTGCCCTTAAAATGTTTTATTTCGAACTTTATCGAAATAGTAACCCATCATCGTTCGATCAAGGTCGAACTCTTCCCTTTTTGGTGAAGGCCCTTGTCCTTAAAGTGTGTTATTTTGAACTAAACAAAATAGCAACCCATCGTCGTTTGATCGAGGTTGAACTCTTCTATTTTTGGCGAAGGCCCTTGGCCTAAAAGGGTGTTATTTCAAACTTATTGAAATAATAACCCGTCGTCATTTGATGGAAATCGAACTCTCCTTTTGTTAGCGAAGGCCCTTGGCCTTAAAGTGTGTTATTTCGAACTTTATCGAAATAGTAACCCGTCGTCGTTCGATCGAGGTCGAACTCTTCTCTTTTTGGCGAAGGCCCTTGGCCTTAAAGGGTGTTATTTCAAACTTATCGAAATAATAACCCGTCGTTATTTGATGGAAATCGAACTCTTCTTTTGTTAGAGAAGGCCCTTGGACTTAAAGTGTGTTATTTCGAACTTTATCGAAATAGTAACCCATCATCGTTTGATCGAAATCGAACTCTTCTATTTTTGGGGAAGGCCCTTGGCTTAAAAGGGTGTGATTCAAACCTATCGAAATAATAACCCGTCGTCGTTTGATCGAAATAAAACTCTCCTCTTGTTAGCAAAGGACCTTGGCCTTAAAGTGTGTTATTTTGAACTTTATCGAAATAGTAACCCTTGTCGTTCGATCGAGGTCAAACTCTTCGCCTTTTGACGATGGCCCTTGGCCTTAAAGGGTGTTATTTCGCACTTAACGAAATAGTAACCCGTCGTCATTCGATCGTGGTCGAACTGCTTTCTTTGTGACGAAGGCCCTTGGTCTTAAAGGGTGTTACTTCGAACTTATCGAAATAGTAACCCATCTTTGTTCAATGGAGGTCGAACTCTTCTCTTTTTGACGAAGGCCCTTGGCCTTAAAGTGTGTTATTTCGAACTTATCGAAATAGTAACCTGTCATCGTTCGATCGAGGTTAAACTCTTCTCTTTTTGGCGAAGGCCCTTGGCCTAAAAGGGTGTTATTTCGAACTTATCGAAATAGTAACCCATCATCGTTTGATCGAAATCGAACTCTCCTCTTGTTAGCGATGGCCCTTGTCCTTAAAGTGTTTTATTTCAAACTTATCGAAATAGTAACCCGTCGTCGTTTGATCGAGGTCGAACTATTCTCTTTTTGGCGAAGGCCATTGTCCTTAAAGTGTGTTATTTTGAACTTATCGAAAAAGTAACCCGTCGTCATTCGACTGAGGTCAAACTCTTTTCTTGTTGGGGAAGGCCCTTGCCCTTAAAATGTTTTATTTCGAACTTTATCGAAATAGTAACCCATCATCGTTCTATCAAGGTCGAACTCTTCCCTTTTTGGTGAAGGCCCTTGTCCTTAAAGTGTGTTATTTTGAACTAATCAAAATAGCAACCCATCGTCGTTCGATCGAGGTTGAACTCTTCTATTTTTGGCGAAGGCCCTTGGCCTAAAAGGGTGTTATTTCAAACTTATCGAAATAATAACCCGTCGTCATTTGATGGAAATCGAACTCTCCTTTTGTTAGCGAAGGCCCTTGGCCTAAAAGGGTGTTATTTCGAACTTATCGAAATAGTAACCCGTCATCGTTTGATCGAAATCGAACTCTCCTCTTGTTAGCGATGGCCCTTGTCCTTAAAGTGTTTTATTTCAAACTTATCGAAATAGTAACCCGTCGTCGTTTGATCGAGGTCGAACTATTCTCTTTTTTGCGAAGGCTCTTGTCCTTAAAGTGTGTTATTTCGAACTTATCGAAATAGTAACCCGTCGTCATTCGACTGAGGTCAAACTCTTTTCTCGTTGGCGAAGGCCCTTGCCCTTAAAATGTTTTATTTCGAACTTTATCGAAATAGTAACCCATCATCGTTCGATCAAGGTCGAACTCTTCCCTTTTTGGTGAAGGCCCTTGTCCTTAAAGTGTGTTATTTTGAACTAATCAAAATAGCAACCTATCGTCGTTTGATCGAGGTTGAACTCTTCTATTTTTGGCGAAGGCCCTTGGCCTAAAAGGGTGTTATTTCAAACTTATTGAAATAATAACCCGTCGTCATTTGATGGAAATCGAACTCTCCTTTTGTTAGCGAAGGCCCTTGGCCTTAAAGTGTGTTATTTCGAACTTTATCGAAATAGTAACCCGTCGTCGTTCGATCGAGGTCGAACTCTTCTCTTTTTGGCGAAGGCCCTTGGCCTTAAAGGGTGTTATTTCAAACTTATCGAAATAATAACCCGTCGTCATTTGATGGAAATCGAACTCTTCTTTTGTTAGCGAAGGCCCTTGGCCTTAAAGTGTGTTATTTCGAACTTTATCGAAATAGTAACCCATCATCGTTTGATCGAAATCAAACTCTTCTATTTTTGGGGAAGGCCCTTGGCTTAAAAGGGTGTGATTCAAACTTATCGAAATAATAACCCGTCGTCGTTTGATCGAAATAAAACTCTCCCCTTGTTAGCAAAGGACCTTGGCCTTAAAGTGTGTTATTTTGAACTTTATCGAAATAGTAACCCTTGTCGTTCGATCGAGGTCAAACTCTTCGCCTTTTGACGATGGCCCTTGGCCTTAAAGGGTGTTATTTCGCACTTAACGAAATAGTAACCCGTCGTCATTCGATCGTGGTCGAACTGCTTTCTTTGTGACGTAGGCCCTTGGTCTTAAAGGGTGTTACTTCGAACTTATCGAAATAGTAACCCATCTTTGTTCGATGGAGGTCGAACTCTTCTCTTTTTGACGAAGGCCCTTGGCCTTAAAGTGTGTTATTTCGAACTTATCGAAATAGTAACCTGTCATCGTTCGATCGAGGTTAAACTCTTCTCTTTTTGGCGAAGGCCCTTGGCCTAAAAGGGTGTTATTTCGAACTTATCGAAATAGTAACCCGTCATCGTTTGATCGAAATCGAACTCTCCTCTTGTTAGCGATGGCCCTTGTCCTTAAAGTGTTTTATTTCAAACTTATCGAAATAGTAACCCGTCGTCGTTTGATCGAGGTCGAACTATTCTCTTTTTGGCGAAGGCCCTTGTCCTTAAAGTGTGTTATTTCGAACTTATCGAAAAAGTAACCCGTCGTCATTCGACTGAGGTCAAACTCTTTTCTTGTTGGTGAAGGCCCTTGCCCTTAAAATGTTTTATTTCGAACTTTATCGAAATAGTAACCCATCATCGTTCGATCAAGGTCGAACTCTTCCCTTTTTGGTGAAGGCCCTTGTCCTTAAAGGGTGTTATTTCGAACTTATCAAAATAGCAACCCATCGTCGTTCGATCGAGGTTGAACTCTTCTATTTTTGATGAAGGCCCTTGGCCTAAAAGGGTGTTATTTCAAACTTATCGAAATAATAACCCGTCGTGATTTGATGGAAATCGAACTCTCCTTTTGTCAGCGAAGGCCCTTGGCCTTAAAGTGTGTTATTTCGAACTTTATCGAAATAGTAACCCATCATCGTTTGATCGAAATCGAACTCTTCTATTTTTGGGGAAGGCCCTTGGCCTAAAAGGGTGTGATTCAAACTTATCGAAATAATAACCCGTCGTCATTTGATCGAAATCAAACTCTCCGCTTGTTAGCAAAGGACCTTGGCCTTAAAGTGTGTTATTTCAAACTTTTTCGAAATAGTAACCCATCATCGTTCGATCGAGGTCTAAATCTTCTTTGTTTTGGCGAAGGCCCTTGGCCTTAAAGGATGTTATTTCAAACTGATCAAAATCGTAACCTATCGTCATTCGATCGAGATCGAGGTCACCTCTAGTTAGTGAAGGCCCTTGGCCTTAAAGTTTGTTATTTTGAACTTCATCGAAAAAGTAACCCTTGTCGTTCGATCGAGGTCAAACTCTTCTCCTTTTGGCGATGGCCCTTGGCCTTACAAGGTGTTATTTCGCACTTATCAAAATAGTAACCCGTCATCGTTCGATCAAGGTTAAACTCTTCTCTTTTTGGCGAAGGCCCTTGGCCTAAAAGGGTGTTATTTTGAACTTATCGAAATAGTAACCAGTCATCGTTTGATCGAAATCGAACTCTCCTCTTGTTAGCGATGGCCCTTGTCCTTAGAGTGTTTTATTTCAAACTTATCGAAATAGTAACCCGTCGTTGTTTGATCGATGTCGAACTATTCTCTTTTTGGCGAAGGCCCTTGTCCTTAAAGTGTGTTATTTCGAACTTATCGAAAAAGTAACCCGTCGTCATTCGACTGAGGTCAAACTCTTTTCTTGTTGGCGAAGGCCCTTACCCTTAAAATGTTTTATTTCGAACTTTATCGAAATAGTAACCCATCATCGTTCGATCGAGGTTGAACTCTTCTATTTTTGACGAAGGCCCTTGGCCTAAAAGGGTGTTATTTTAAACTTATCGAAATAATAACCAGTCGTCATTTGATGGAAATCGAACTCTCCTTTTGTTAGCGAAGGCCCTTGGCCTTAAAGTGTGTTATTTCGAACTTTATCGAAATAGTAACCCATCATCGTTTGATCGAAATCGAACTCTTCTATTTTTGGGAAGGCCCTTGGCCTAAAAGGGTGTGATTCAAACTTATCGAAATAATAACCCGTCGTCGTTTGATCGAAATCAAACTCTCCTCTTGTTAGCAAAGGACCATGGCCTTACAGTGTGTTATTTCGAACTTTATCTAAATAGTAACCGATCATCGTTCGATCGAGGTCGAACTCTTCCCTTTTTGGTGAAGGCTCTTGTCCTTAAAGGGTGTTATTTTGAACTAATCAAAATAGCAACCCATCGTCGTTCGATCGAGGTTGAACTCTTCTATTTTTGGCGAAGGCCCTTGGCCTAAAAGGGTGTTATTTCAAACTTATCGAAATAATAACCCGTCGTCATTTGATGGAAATCGAACTCTCCTTTTGTTAGCTAAGGCCCTTGGCCTTAAAGTGTGTTATTTCGAACTTTATCGAAATAGTAACCCGTCATCGTTTGATCGAAATCGAACTCTTCTATTTTTGGGGAAGGCCCTTAGCTTAAAAGGGTGTTATTCAAACTTATCAAAATAATAACCCGTCGTTGTTTGATCGAAATCAAACTCTCCTCTTGTTAGCGAAGGACCTTGGCCTTAAAGTGTGTTATTTCAAACTTTATCGAAATAGTAACCCATCGTCATTTGATCGAGGTCTAACTCTTCTTTTGTTGGCGAAGGTCCTTGGCCTTAAAGGATGTTATTTCAAACTTATCAAAATAGTAAACTGTCGTCATTTGATCGAGATCGAGATCACCTTTTGATTGTGAAGGCCCCTGGCGTTAAAGTGTGTTATTTTGAACTTTATCGAAATAGTAACCCTTGTCATTCTATCGAGGTCAAACTCTTCTCCTTTTGGCGATGGCCCTTGGCGTTAAAGCGTGTTATTTCACACTTATCAAAATAGTGTCGTCGTTTGATCGAGGTCGAACTCTTTTCTTTTTGGCGAAGGCCCTTGGCCTTAAAGGGTTTTATTTCGAACTTATCGAAATAGTAACCCGTCGTCATTCGACCGAGGTCAAACTCTTTTCTTGTTGGCGAAGGCCCTTGCCATTAAAGTGTGTTATTTCTAACTTTATCGAAATAGTAACCCAACATCGTTCGATCAAGGTCGAACTCTTCTCTTTTTGGTGAAGGCCCTTGTCCTTAAAGGGTGTTATTTCAAACTTATCGAAATAGTAACCCATCTCCGTTCGATCGAGGTCGAACTCTTATATTTTTGGGGAAGGCCCTTGGCTTAAAAGGGTGTTATTCAAACTTATCGAAATAATAACCCGTCGTCGTTTGATCGAAATCAAACTCTCCTCTTGTTAGCGAAGGACCTTGGCCTTAAAGTGTGTTATTTCAAACTTTATCGAAATAGTAACCCATCATCGTTCGATCGAGGTCTAAATCTTCTTTTTTTGGTGAAGGCCCTTGGCCTTAAAGGATGTTATTTCAAACTGATCAAAATAGTAACCTTTCGTCATTCGATCGAGATCGAGATCTACTCTTGTTAGTGAAGGCCTTTGGCCTTAAAGTGTGTTATTTTGAACTTTATCGAAATAGTAACCCTTGTCGATCGATCGAGGTCAAACTCTTCTCCTTTTGGCGATGGCCCTTGGCCTTACAGGGTGTTATTTCACACTTATCAAAATAGTAACCCATCATTGTTCGATCGAGGTTAAACTCTTCTCTTTTTGGCGAAGGCCCTTGGCCTAAAAGGGTGTTATTTTGAACTTATCGAAATAGTAACCCGTCATCGTTTGATCGAAATCGAACTCTCCTCTTGTTAGCGATGGCCCTTGTCCTTAAAGTGTTTTATTTCAAACTTATCGAAATAGTAACCCGTCGTCGTTTGATCGAGGTCGAACTATTCTCTTTTTGGCGAAGGCCCTTGTCCTTAAAGTGTGTTATTTCGAACTTATCGAAAAAGTAACCCGTCGTCATTCGACTGAGGTCAAACTCTTTTCTTGTTGGCGAAGGCCCTTGCCCTTAAAATGTTTTATTTCGAACTTTATCGAAATAGTAACCCATCATCGTTCGATCAAGGTCGAACTCTTCCCTTTTTGGTGAAGGCCCTTGTCCTTAAAGGGTGTTATTTCGAACTTATCAAAATAGCAACTCATCGTCGTTCGATCGAGGTTGAACTCTTCTACTTTTGACAAAGGCCCTTGGCCTAAAAGGGTGTTATTTCAAACTTATCGAAATAATAACCCGTCGTCGTTTGATGGAAATCGAACTCTCCTTTTGTTAGCGAAGGCCCTTGGCCTTAAAGTGTGTTATTTCGAACTTTATCAAAATAGTAGCCCATCATCGTTTGATCGAAATCGAACTCTTCTATTTTTGGGGAAGGCCCTTGGCATAAAAGGGTGTGATTCTAACTTATCGAAATAATAACCCGTCGTCGTTTGATCGAAATCAAACTCTCCTCTTGTTAGCAAAGGACCTTGGCCTTAAAGTGTGTTATTTCAAACTTTATCGAAATAGTAACCCATCATCGTTCGATCGAGGTCTAAATCTTCTTTTTTTGGTGAAGGCCCTTGGCCTTAAAGGATGTTATTTCAAACTGATCAAAATAGTAACCTTTCGTCATTCGATCGAGATCGAGATCTACTCTTGTTAGTGAAGGCCTTTGGCCTTAAAGTGTGTTATTTTGAACTTTATCGAAATAGTAACCCTTGTCGATCGATCGAGGTCAAACTCTTCTCCTTTTGGCGATGGCCCTTGGCCTTACAGGGTGTTATTTCACACTTATCAAAATAGTAACCCATCATTGTTCGATCGAGGTTAAACTCTTCTCTTTTTGGCGAAGGCCCTTGGCCTAAAAGGGTGTTATTTTGAACTTATCGAAATAGTAACCCGTCATCGTTTGATCGAAATCGAACTCTCCTCTTGTTAGCGATGGCCCTTGTCCTTAAAGTGTTTTATTTCAAACTTATCGAAATAGTAACCCGTCGTCGTTTGATCGAGGTCGAACTATTCTCTTTTTGGCGAAGGCCCTTGTCCTTAAAGTGTGTTATTTCGAACTTATCGAAAAAGTAACCCGTCGTCATTCGACTGAGGTCAAACTCTTTTCTTGTTGGCGAAGGCCCTTGCCCTTAAAATGTTTTATTTCGAACTTTATCGAAATAGTAACCCATCATCGTTCGATCAAGGTCGAACTCTTCCCTTTTTGGTGAAGGCCCTTGTCCTTAAAGGGTGTTATTTCGAACTTATCAAAATAGCAACTCATCGTCGTTCGATCGAGGTTGAACTCTTCTACTTTTGACAAAGGCCCTTGGCCTAAAAGGGTGTTATTTCAAACTTATCGAAATAATAACCCGTCGTCGTTTGATGGAAATCGAACTCTCCTTTTGTTAGCGAAGGCCCTTGGCCTTAAAGTGTGTTATTTCGAACTTTATCAAAATAGTAGCCCATCATCGTTTGATCGAAATCGAACTCTTCTATTTTTGGGGAAGGCCCTTGGCATAAAAGGGTGTGATTCTAACTTATCGAAATAATAACCCGTCGTCGTTTGATCGAAATCAAACTCTCCTCTTGTTAGCAAAGGACCTTGGCCTTAAAGTGTGTTACTTCGAACTTATCGAAATAGTAACCCATCTTTGTTCGATGGAGGTCGAACTCTTCTCTTTTGGACGAAGGCCCTTGGCCTTAAAGTGTGTTATTTCGAACTTATCGAAATAGTAACCTGTCATCGTTCGATCGAGGTTAAACTCTTCTCTTTTTGGCGAAGGCCCTTGGCCTAAAAGGGTGTTATTTCGAACTTATCGAAATAGTAACCCGTCATCGTTTGATCGAAATCGAACTCTCCTCTTGTTAGCGATGGCCCTTGTCCTTAAAGTGTTTTATTTCAAACTTATCGAAATAGTAACCCGTCGTCGTTTGATCGAGGTCGAACTATTCTCTTTTTGGCGAAGGCCCTTGTCCTTAAAGTGTGTTATTTCGAACTTATCGAAAAAGTAACCCGTCGTCATTCGACTGAGGTCAAACTCTTTTCTTGATGGTGAAGGCCCTTGCCCTTAAAATGTTTTATTTCGAACTTTATCGAAATAGTAACCCATCATCGTTCGATCAAGGTCGAACTCTTCCATTTTTGGTGAAGGCCCTTGTCCTCAAAGGGTGTTATTTCGAACTTATCAAAATAGCAACCCATTGTCGTTCGATCGAGGTTGAACTCTTCTATTTTTGGCGAAGGCCCTTGGCCTAAAAGGGTGTTTTTTCAAACTTATCGAAATAATAACCCGTCGTCATTTGATGGAAATCGAACTCTCCTTTTGTTAGCGAAGGCCCTTGGCCTTAAAGTGTGTTATTTCGAACTTTATCGAAATAGTAACCCGTCGTCGTTCGATCGAGGAAGAACTCTTCTCTTTTTGGCAAAGGCCCTTGGCTTTAAAGGGTGTTATTTCGAACTTTATCGAAATAGTAACCCATCGTCATTCGATCGAGGTCTAACTATTCTTTTGTTGGCGAAGGTCCTTGGCCTTAAAGGATGTTATTTCAAACTTATCAAAATAGTAACCTGTCGTCATTTGATCGAGATCGAGATCTCCTTTTGTTTGTGAAGGCCCCTTGCCATAAAGTGTGTTATTTTGAACTTTATCGAAATAGTAACCCTTGTCATTCTATCGAGGTTGAACTCTTCTCCTTTTGGCGATGGCCCTTGGCGTTAAAGGGTGTTATTTCACACTTATCAAAATAGTGTCGTCGTTTGATCGAGGTCGAACTCTTTTCTTTTTGGCGAAGGCCCTTGGCCTTAAAGGGTTTTATTTCGAACTTATCGAAATAGTAACCAGTCATCATTCGACCGAGGTCAAACTCTTTTCTTGTTGGCCAAGGCCCTTGCCATTAAAGTGTGTTATTTCGAACTTTATCGAAATAGTAACCCAACATCGTTCGATCAAGGTCGAACTCTTCTCTTTTTGGTGAAGGCCCTTGTCCTTAAAGGGTGTTATTTCAAACTTATCGAAATAGTAACCCATCTCCGTTCGATCGAGGTCGAACTCTTATATTTTTGGGGAAGGCCCTTGGCTTAAAAGGGTGTTATTCAAACTTATCGAAATAATAACCCGTCGTCGTTTGATCGAAATCAAACTCTCCTCTTCTTAGCGAAGGACCTTGGCCTTAAAGTGTGTTATTTCGAACTTTATCGAAATAGTAACCCATCGTCATTCGATCGAGGTCTAACTCTTCTTTTGTTGGCGAAGGTCCTTGGCCTTGAAGGATGTTATTTCAAACTTATCAAAATAGTAACCTGTCGTCATTTGATCGAGATCGATATCTCCTTTTGATTGTGAAGGCCCCTGGCCTTAAAGTGTGTTATTTTGAACTTTATCGAAATAGTAACCCTTGTCATTCTATCGAGGTCGAACTCTTCTCCTTTTGGCGATGGCCCTTGGCGTTAAAGGGTGTTATTTCACACTTATCAAAATAGTGTCGTCGTTTGATCGAGGTCGAACTCTTTTCTTTTTGGCGAAGGCCCTTGGCCTTAAAGGGTTTTATTTCGAACTTATCGAAATAGTAACCCGTCGTCATTCGACCGAGGTCAAACTCTTTTCTTGTTGGCGAAGGCCCTTGCCATTAAAGTGTGTTATTTCTAACTTTATCGAAATAGTAACCCAACATCGTTCGATCAAGGTCGAACTCTTCTCTTTTTGGTGAAGGCCCTTGTCCTTAAAGGGTGTTGTTATCAAAATAGTAACCTGTCGTCATTTGATCGAGATCAAGATCTCCTTTTGATTGTGAAGGCCCCTGGCCTTAAAGTGTGTTATTTTGAACTTTATCGAAATAGTAACCCTTGTCATTCTATCGAGGTCGAACTCTTCTCCTTTTGGCGATGGCCCCTGGCGTTAAAGGGTGTTATTTCACACTTATCAAAATAGTGTCGTCGATTGATCGAGGTCGAACTCTTTTCTTTTTGGCGAAGGCCCTTGGCCTTAAAGGGTTTTATTTCGAACTTATCGAAATAGTAACCCGTCGTCATTCGACCGAGGTCAAACTCTTTTCTTGTTGGCGAAGGCCCTTGCCATTAAAGTGTGTTATTTCGAACTTTATCGAAATAGTAACCCAACATCGTTCGATCAAGGTCGAACTCTTCTCTTTTTGGTGAAGGCCCTTGTCCTTAAAGGGTGTTATTTCAGACTTATCGAAATAGTAACCCATCTCCGTTCGATCGAGGTCGAACTCTTATATTTTTGGGGAAGGCCCTTGGCTTAAAAGGGTGTTATTCAAACTTATCGAAATAATAACCCGTCGTTGTTTGATCGAAATCAAACTCTCCTCTTGTTAGCGAAGGACCTTGGCCTTAAAGTGTGTTATTTCGAACTTTATCGAAATAGTAAACCATCGTCATTCGATCGAGGTCTAACTCTTCTTTTGTTGGCGAAGGTCCTTGGCCTTAAAGGATGTTATTTAAAACTTATAAAAATAGTAATCTGTCGTCATTTGATCGAGATCGAGATCTCCTTTTGATTGTGAAGTCCCCTGGCCTTAAAGTGTGTTATTTTGAACTTTATCGAAATAGTAACCCTTGTCATTCTATCGAGGTCGAACTCTTCTCCTTTTGGCGATGGCCCTTGGCATTAAAGGGTGTTATTTCACACTTATCAAAATAGTGTCGTCGTTTGATCGAGGTCGAACTCTTTTCTTTTTGGCGAAGGCCCTTGGCCTTAAAGGGTTTTATTTCGAACTTATCGAAATAGTAACCCGTCGTCATTCGACCGAGGTCAAACTCTTTTCTTGTTGGCGAAGGCCCTTGCCATTAAAGTGTGTTATTTCTAACTTTATCGAAATAGTAACCCAACATCGTTCGATCAAGGTCGAACTCTTCTCTTTTTGGTGAAGGCCCTTGTCCTTAAAGGGTGTTATTTCAAACTTATCGAAATAGTAACCCATCTCCGTTCGATCGAGGTCGAACTCTTATATTTTTGGGGAAGGCCCTTGGCTTAAAAGGGTGTTATTCAAACTTATCGAAATAATAACCCGTCGTCGTTTGATCGAAATCAAACTCTCCTCTTGTTAGCGAAGGACCTTGGCCTTAAAGCGTGTTATTTCGAACTTTATCGAAATAGTAACCCATCATCATTCGATCGAGGTCTAACTCTTCTTTTGTTGGCGAAGGTCCTTGGCCTTAAAGGATGTTATTTCAAACTTATCAAAACAGTAACCTGTCGTCATTTGATAGAGATCGAGATATCCTTTTGATTGTGAAGGCCCCTGGCCTTAAAGTGTGTTATTTTGAACTTTATCGAAATAGTAACCCTTGTCATTCTATCGAGGTCGAACTCTTCTCCTTTTGGCGATGGCCCTTGGCGTTAAAGGGTGTTATTTCACACTTATCAAAATAGTGTCGTCGTTTGATCGAGGTCGAACTCTTTTCTTTTTGGCGAAGGCCCTTGGCCTTAAAGGGTTTTATTTCGAACTTATCGAAATAGTAACCCGTCGTCATTCGACCGAGGTCAAACTCTTTTCTTGTTGGCGAAGGCCCTTGCCATTAAAGTGTGTTATTTCGAACTTTATCGAAATAGTAACCCAACATTGTTCGATCAAGGTCGAACTCTTCTCTTTTTGGTGAAGGCCCTTGTCCTTAAAGGGTGTTATTTCAAACTTATTGAAATAGTAACCCATCTCCGTTCGATCGAGGTCGAACTCTTATATTTTTGGGGAAGGCCCTTGGCTTAAAAGGGTGTTATTCAAACTTATCGAAATAATAACCCGTCGTCGTTTGATCGAAATCAAACTCTCCTCTTGTTAGCGAAGGACCTTGGCCTTAAAGTGTGTTATTTCGAACTTTATCGAAATAGTAACCCATCGTCATTCGATCGAGGTCTAACTCTTCTTTTGTTGGCGAAGGTCCTTGGCCTTAAAGGATGTTATTTAAAACTTATCAAAATAGTAACATGTCGTCATTTGATCGAGATCGAGATCTCCTTTTGATTGTGAAGGCCCCTGGCCTTAAAGTGTGTTATTTTGAACTTTATCGAAATAGTAACCCTTGTCATTCTATCGAGGTCGAACTCTTCTCCTTTTGGCGATGGCCCTTGGTATTAAAGGGTGTTATTTCACACTTATCAAAATAGTGTCGTCGTTTGATCGAGGTCGAACTCTTTTCTTTTTGGCGAAGGCCCTTGGCCTTAAAGGGTTTTGTTTCGAACTTATCGAAATAGTAACACGTCGTCATTCGACCGAGGTCAAACTCTTTTCTTGTTGGCGAAGGCCCTTGCCATTAAAGTGTGTTATTTCTAACTTTATCGAAATAGTAACCCAACATCGTTCGATCAAGGTCGAACTCTTCTCTTTTTGGTGAAGGCCCTTGTCCTTAAAGGGTGTTATTTTAAACTTATCGAAATAGTAACCCATCTCCGTTCGATCGAGGTCGAACTCTTATATTTTTGGGGAAGGCCCTCGGCTTAAAAGGGTGTTATTCAAACTTATCGAAATAATAACCCGTCGTCGTTTGATCAAAATCAAACTCTCCTCTTGTTAGCGAAGGACCTTGGCCTTAAAGCGTGTTATTTCAAACTTTATCGAAATAGTAACCCATCGTCATTCGATCGAGGTCTAACTCTTCTTTTGTTGGCGAAGGTCCTTGGACTTAAAGGATGTTATTTCAAACTTATCAAAACAGTAACCTGTCGTCATTTGATAGAGATCGAGATATCCTTTTGATTGTGAAGGTTCCTGGCCTTAAAGTGTGTTATTTTGAACTTTATCGAAATAGTAACCCTTGTCATTCTATCGAGGTCGAACTCTTCTCCTTTTGGCGATGGCCCTTGGCGTTAAAGGGTGTTATTTCACATTTATCAAAATAGTGTCGTCGTTTGATCGAGGTCGAACTCTTTTCTTTTTGGCGAAGGCCCTTGGCCTTAAAGGGTTTTATTTCGAACTTATCGAAATAGTAACCCGTCGTCATTCGACCGAGGTTAAACATTTTTCTTGTTGGCGAAGGCCCTTTCCATTAAAGTGTGTTATTTCTAACTTTATCGAAATAGTAACCCAACATCGTTCGATCAAGGTCGAACTCTTCTCTTTTTGGTGAAGGCCCTTGTCCTTAAAGGGTGTTATTTCAAACTTATCGAAATAGTAACCCATCTCCGTTCGATCGAGGTCGAACTCTTCTATTTTTGGGGAAGGCCCTTGGCTTAAAAGGGTGTTATTCAAACTTATCGAAATAATAACCCGTCGTTGTTTGATCGAAATCAAACTCTCCTCTTGTTAGCGAAGGACCTTGGCCTTAAAGTGTGTTATTTCAAACTTTATCGAAATAGTAACCCATCATCGTTCGATCGAGGTCTAAATCTTCTTTTTTTGGCGAAGGCCCTTGGCCTTAAAGGATGTTATTTCAAACTGATCAATATAGTAACCTATCATCATTCGATCGATATCGAGGTCTCCTCTAGTTAGTGAAGGCCCTTGGCCTTAAAGTTTGTTATTTTGAACTTCATCGAAATAGTAACCCTTGTCGTTCGATCGAGGTCAAACTCTTCTCCTTTTGGCGATAGCCCTTGGCCTTACAGGGTGTTATTTCGCACTTATCGAAATAGTAACCCGTCATCGTTCGATCGAGGTTAAACTCTTCTCTTTTTGGCGAAGGCCCTTGGCCTAAAAGGGTGTTATTTTGAACTTATCGAAATAGTAACCCGTCATCGTTTGATCGAAATCGAACTCTCCTTTTGTTAGCGATGGCCCTTGTCCTTAAAGTGTTTTATTTCAAACTTATCGAAATAGTAACCCGTCGTCGTTTGATCGAGGTCGAACTATTCTCTTTTTTGCGAAGGCTCTTGTCCTTAAAGTGTGTTATTTCGAACTTATCGAAATAGTAACCCGTCGTCATTCGACTGAGGTCAAACTCTTTTCTTGTTGGCGAAGGCCCTTGACCTTAAAATGTTTTATTTCGAACTTTATCGAAATAGTAACCCATCATCGTTCGATCAAGGTCGAACTCTTCCCTTTTTGGTGAAGGCCCTTGTCCTTAAAGGGTGTTATTTTGAACTAATCAAAATAGCAACCCATCGTCGTTCGATCGAGGTTGAACTCTTCTATTTTTGGAGAAGGCCCTTGGCCTAAAAGGGTGTTATTTCAAACTTATCGAAATAATAACCCGTCGTCATTTGATGGAAATCGAATTCTCCTTTTGTTAGCGAAGGCCCTTGGCCTTAAAGTGTGTTATTTCGAACTTTATCGAAATAGTAACCCGCCATCGTTTGATCGAAATCGAACTCTTCTATTTTTGGTGAAGGCCCTTAGCTTAAAAGGGTGTTATTCAAACTTATTGAATAATAACCCGTCGTCGTTTGATCGAAATCAAACTCTCCTCTTGTTAGCGAAGGACCTTGGCCTTAAAGTGTGTTATTTCGAACTTTATCGAAATAGTAACCCATCGTCATTCGATCGAGGTCTAACTCTTCTTTTGTTGGCGAAGGTCCTTGGCCTTAAAGGATGTTATTTCAAACTTATCAAAATAGTAACCTATCGTCATTTGATCGAGATCGAGATCTCCTTTTGATTGTGAAGGCCCCTGGCCTTAAAGTGTGTTATTTTGAACTTTATCGAAATAGTAACCCTTGTCTTTCTATCGAGGTCGAACTCTTCTCCTTTTGGCGATGGCCCTTGGCGTTAAAGGGTGTTATTTCACACTTATCAAAATAGTGTCGTCGTTTGATCGAGGTCGAACTCTTTTCTTTTTGGCGAAGGCCCTTGGCCTTAAAGGGTTTTGTTTCGAACTTATCAAAATAGTAACACGTCGTCATTCGACCGAGGTCAAACACTTTTCTTGTTGGCGAAGGCCCTTGCCATTAAAGTGTGTTATTTCTAACTTTATCGAAATAGTAACCCAACATCGTTCGATCAAGGTCGAACTCTTCTCTTTTTGGTGAAGGCCCTTGTCCTTAAAGGGTGTTATTTCAAACTTATCGAAATAGTAACCCATCTCCGTTCGATCGAGGTCGAACTCTTATATTTTTGGGGAAGGCCCTTGGCTTAAAAGGGTGTTATTCAAACTTATCGAAATAATAACCCGTCGTCGTTTGATCGAAATCAAACTCTCCTCTTGTTAGCGAAGGACCTTGGCCTTAAAGCGTGTTATTTCGAACTTTATCGAAATAGTAACCCATCGTCATTCGATCGAGGTCTAACTCTTCTTTTGTTGGCGAAGGTCCTTGGCCTTAAAGGATGTTATTTCAAACTTATCAAAACAGTAACCTGTCGTCATTTGATAGAGATCGAGATATCCTTTTGATTGTGAAGGTTCCTGGCCTTAAAGTGTGTTATTTTGAACTTTATCGAAATAGTAACCCTTGTCATTCTATCGAGGTCGAACTCTTCTCCTTTTGGCGATGGCCCTTGGCGTTAAAGGGTGTTATTTCACATTTATCAAAATAGTGTCGTCGTTTGATCGAGGTCGAACTCTTTTCTTTTTGGCGAAGTCCCTTGGCCTTAAAGGGTTTTATTTCGAACTTATCGAAATAGTAACTCGTCGTCATTCGACCGAGGTCAAACATTTTTCTTGTTGGCGAAGGCCCTTTCCATTAAAGTGTGTTATTTCTAACTTTATCGAAATAGTAACCCAACATCGTTCGATCAAGGTCGAACTCTTCTCTTTTTGGTGAAGGCTCTTGTCCTTAAAGGGTGTTATTTCAAACTTATCGAAATAGTAACCCATCTCCGTTCGATCGAGGTCGAACTCTTCTATTTTTGGGGAAGGCCCTTGGCTTAAAAGGGTGTTATTCAAACTTATCGAAATAATAACCCGTCGTCGTTTGATCGAAATCAAACTCTCCTCTTGTTAGCGAAGGACCTTGGCCTTAAAGTGTGTTATTTCAAACTTTATCGAAATAGTAACCCATCATCGTTCGATCGAGGTCTAAATCTTCTTTTTTTGGCGAAGGCCCTTGGCCTTAAAGGATGTTATTTCAAACTGATCAAAATAGTAACCTATCATCATTCGATCGATATCGAGGTCTCCTCTAGTTAGTGAAGGCCCTTGGCCTTAAAGTTTGTTATTTTGAACTTCATCAAAATAGTAACCCTTGTCGTTCGATCGAGGTCAAACTCTTCTCCTTTTGGCGATAGCCCTTGGCCTTACAGGGTGTTATTTCGCACTTATCGAAATAGTAACCCGTCATCGTTCGATCGAGGTTAAACTCTTCTCTTTTTGGCGAAGGCCCTTGGCCTAAAAGGGTGTTATTTTGAACTTATCGAAATAGTAACCCGTCATCGTTTGATCGAAATCGAACTCTCCTTTTGTTAGCGATGGCCCTTGTCCTTAAAGTGTTTTATTTCAAACTTATCGAAATAGTAACCCGTCGTCGTTTGATCGAGGTCGAACTATTCTCTTTTTTGCGAAGGCTCTTGTCCTTAAAGTGTGTTATTTCGAACTTATCGAAATAGTAACCCGTCGTCATTCGACTGAGGTCAAACTCTTTTCTTGTTGGCGAAGGCCCTTGACCTTAAAATGTTTTATTTCGAACTTTATCGAAATAGTAACCCATCATCGTTCGATCAAGGTCGAACTCTTCCCTTTTTGGTGAAGGCCCTTGTCCTTAAAGGGTGTTATTTTGAACTAATCAAAATAGCAACCCATCGTCGTTCGATCGAGGTTGAACTCTTCTATTTTTGGCGAAGGCCCTTGGCCTAAAAGGGTGTTATTTCAAACTTATCGAAATAATAACCCGTCGTCATTTGATGGAAATCGAATTCTCCTTTTTTTAGCGAAGGCCCTTGGCCTTAAAGTGTGTTATTTCGAACTTTATCGAAATAGTAACCCGCCATCGTTTGATCGAAATCGAACTCTTCTATTTTTGGTGAAGGCCCTTAGCTTAAAAGGGTGTTATTCAAACTTATCGAATAATAACCCGTCGTCGTTTGATCGAAATCAAACTCTCCTCTTGTTAGCGAAGGACCTTGGCCTTAAAGTGTGTTATTTCGAACTTTATCGAAATAGTAACCCATCGTCATTCGATCGAGGTCTAACTCTTCTTTTGTTGGCGAAGGTCCTTGGCCTTAAAGGATGTTATTTCAAACTTATCAAAATAGTAACCTATCGTCATTTGATCGAGATCGAGATCTCCTTTTGATTGTGAAGGCCCCTGGCCTTAAAGTGTGTTATTTTGAACTTTATCGAAATAGTAACCCTTGTCTTTCTATCGAGGTCGAACTCTTCTCCTTTTGGCGATGGCCCTTGGCGTTAAAGGGTGTTATTTCACACTTATCAAAATAGTGTCGTCGTTTGATCGAGGTCGAACTCTTTTCTTTTTGGCGAAGGCCCTTGGCCTTAAAGGGTTTTGTTTCGAACTTATCGAAATAGTAACACGTCGTCATTCGACCGAGGTCAAACACTTTTCTTGTTGGCGAAGGCCCTTGCCATTAAAGTGTGTTATTTCTAACTTTATCGAAATAGTAACCCAACATCGTTCGATCAAGGTCGAACTCTTCTCTTTTTGGTGAAGGCCCTTGTCCTTAAAGGGTGTTATTTCAAACTTATCGAAATAGTAACCCATCTCCGTTCGATCGAGGTCGAACTCTTATATTTTTGGGGAAGGCCCTTTGCTTAAAAGGGTGTTATTCAAACTTATCGAAATAATAACCCGTCGTCGTTTGATCGAAATCAAACTCTCCTCTTGTTAGCGAAGGACCTTGGCCTTAAAGCGTGTTATTTCGAACTTTATCGAAATAGTAACCCATCGTCATTCGATCGAGGTCTAACTCTTCTTTTGTTGGCGAAGGTCCTTGGCCTTAAAGGATGTTATTTCAAACTTATCAAAACAGTAACCTGTCGTCATTTGATAGAGATCGAGATATCCTTTTGATTGTGAAGGTTCCTGGCCTTAAAGTGTGTTATTTTGAACTTTATCGAAATAGTAACCCTTGTCATTCTATCGAGGTCGAACTCTTCTCCTTTTGGCGATGGCCCTTGGCGTTAAAGGGTGTTATTTCACATTTATCAAAATAGTGTCGTCGTTTGATCGAGGTCGAACTCTTTTCTTTTTGGCGAAGTCCCTTGGCCTTAAAGGGTTTTATTTCGAACTTATCGAAATAGTAACTCGTCGTCATTCGACCGAGGTCAAACATTTTTCTTGTTGGCGAAGGCCCTTTCCATTAAAGTGTGTTATTTCTAACTTTATCGAAATAGTAACCCAACATCGTTCGATCAAGGTCGAACTCTTCTCTTTTTGGTGAAGGCCCTTGTCCTTAAAGGGTGTTATTTCAAACTTATCGAAATAGTAACCCATCTCCGTTCGATCGAGGTCGAACTCTTCTATTTTTGGGGAAGGCCCTTGGCTTAAAAGGGTGTTATTCAAACTTATCGAAATAATAACCCGTCGTCGTTTGATCGAAATCAAACTCTCCTCTTGTTAGCGAAGGACCTTGGCCTTAAAGTGTGTTATTTCAAACTTTATCGAAATAGTAACCCATCATCGTTCGATCGAGGTCTAAATCTTCTTTTTTTGGCGAAGGCCCTTAGCCTTAAAGGATGTTATTTCAAACTGATCAAAATAGTAACCTATCATCATTCGATCGATATCGAGGTCTCCTCTAGTTAGTGAAGGCCCTTGGCCTAAAAGTTTGTTATTTTGAACTTCATCGAAATAGTAACCCTTGTCGTTCGATCGAGGTAAAACTCTTCTCCTTTTGGCGATAGCCCTTGGCCTTACAGGGTGTTATTTCGCACTTATCGAACTAGTAACCCGTCATCGTTCGATCGAGGTTAAACTCTTCTCTTTTTGGCGAAGGCCCTTGGCCTAAAAGGGTGTTATTTTGAACTTATCGAAATAGTAACCCGTCATCGTTTGATCGAAATCGAACTCTCCTTTTGTTAGCGATGGCCCTTGTCCTTAAAGTGTTTTATTTCAAACTTATCGAAATAGTAACCCGTCGTCGTTTGATCGAGGTCGAACTATTCTCTTTTTTGCGAAGGCTCTTGTCCTTAAAGTGTGTTATTTCGAACTTATCGAAATAGTAACCCGTCGTCATTCGACTGAGGTCAAACTCTTTTCTTGTTGGCGAAGGCCCTTGACCTTAAAATGTTTTATTTCGAACTTTATCGAAATAGTAACCCATCATCGTTCGATCAAGGTCGAACTCTTCCCTTTTTGGTGAAGGCCCTTGTCCTTAAAGGGTGTTATTTTGAACTAATCAAAATAGCAACCCATCGTCGTTCGATCGAGGTTGAACTCTTCTATTTTTGGCGAAGGCCCTTGGCCTAAAAGGGTGTTATTTCAAACTTATCGAAATAATAACCCGTCGTCATTTGATGGAAATCGAATTCTCCTTTTGTTAGCGAAGGCCCTTGGCCTTAAAGTGTGTTATTTCGAACTTTATCGAAATAGTAACCCGCCATCGTTTGATCGAAATCGAACTCTTCTATTTTTGGGGAAGGCCCTTAGCTTAAAAGGGTGTTATTCAAACTTATCGAATAATAACCCGTCGTCGTTTGATCGAAATCAAACTCTCCTCTTGTTAGCGAAGGACCTTGGCCTTAAAGTGTGTTATTTCGAACTTTATCGAAATAGTAACCCATCGTCATTCGATCGAGGTCTAACTCTTCTTTTGTTGGCGAAGGTCCTTGGCCTTAAAGGATGTTATTTCAAACTTATCAAAATAGTAACCTATCGTCATTTGATCGAGATCGAGATCTCCTTTTGATTGTGAAGGCCCCTGGCCTTAAAGTGTGTTATTTTGAACTTTATCGAAATAGTAACCCTTGTCTTTCTATCGAGGTCGAACTCTTCTCCTTTTGGCGATGGCCCTTGGCGTTAAAGGGTGTTATTTCACACTTATCAAAATAGTGTCGTCGTTTGATCGAGGTCGAACTCTTTTCTTTTTGGCGAAGGCCCTTGGCCTTTAAGGGTTTTATTTCAAACTTATCGAAATAGTAACCCGTCGTCATTCGACCGAGGTCTAACTCTTTTCTTGTTGGCGAAGGCCCTTGCCATTAAAGTGTGTTATTTCGAACTTTATCGAAATAGTAACCCAACATCGTTCGATCAAGGTCGAACTCTTCTCTTTTTGGTGAAGGCCCTTGTCCTTAAAGGGTGTTATTTCAAACTTATCGAAATAGTAACCCATCTCCGTTCGATCGAGGTCGAACTCTTATATTTTTGGGGAAGGCCCTTGGCTTAAAAGGGTGTTATTCAAACTTATCGAAATAATAACCCGTCGTCGTTTGATCGAAATCAAACTCTCCTCTTGTTAGCGAAGGACCTTGTCCTTAAAGTGCGTTATTTCGAACTTTATCGAAATAGTAACCCATCGTCATTCGATCGAGGTCTAACTCTTCTTTTGTTGGCGAAGGTCCTTGGCCTTAACGGATGTTATTTCAAACTTATCAAAATAGTAACCTGTCGTCATTTGATCGAGATCGAGATCTCCTTTTGATTGTGAAGGCCCCTGGCCTTAAAGTGTGTTATTTTGAACTTTATCGAAATAGTAACCCTTGTCATTCTATCGAGGTCGAACTCTTCTCCTTTTGGCGATGGCCCTTGGCGTTAAAGGGTGTTATTTCACACTTATCAAAATAGTGTCGTCGTTTGATCGAGGTCGAACTCTTTTCTTTTTGGCGAAGGCCCTTGGCCTTAAAGGGTTTTATTTCGAACTTATCGAAATAGTAACCCGTCGTCATTCGACCGAGGTCAAACTCTTTTCTTGTTGGTGAAGGCCCTTGCCATTAAAGTGTGTTATTTCTAACTTTATCAAAATAGTAACCCAACATCGTTCGATCAAGGTCGAACTCTTCTCTTTTTGGTGAAGGCCCTTGTCCTTAAAGGGTGTTATTTCAAACTTATCGAAATAATAACCCGTCGTCATTTGATGGAAATCGAATTCTCCTTTTGTTAGCGAAGGCCCTTGTCCTTAAAGGGTGTTATTTCAAACTTATCTAAATAGTAACCCATCTTCGTTCGATCGAGGTCGAACTCTTATATTTTTGGGGAAGGCCCTTGGCTTAAAAGGGTGTTATTCAAACTTATCGAAATAATAACCCGTCGTCGTTTGATCGAAATCAAACTCTCCTCTTGTTAGCGATGGCCCTTGTCCTTAAAGTGTTTTATTTCAAACTTATCGAAATAGTAACCCGTTGTCGTTTGATCGAGGTCGAACTATTCTCTTTTTTGCGAAGGCTCTTGTCCTTAAAGTGTGTTATTTCGAACTTATCGAAATAGTAACCCGTCGTCATTCGACTGAGGTCAAACTCTTTTCTTGTTGGCGAAGGCCCTTGACCTTAAAATGTTTTATTTCGAACTTTATCGAAATAGTAACCCATCATCGTTCGATCAAGGTCGAACTCTTCCCTTTTTGGTGAAGGCCCTTGTCCTTAAAGGGTGTTATTTTGAACTAATCAAAATAGCAACCCATCGTCGTTCGATCGAGGTTGAACTCTTCTATTTTTGGAGAAGGCCCTTGGCCTAAAAGGGTGTTATTTCAAACTTATCGAAATAATAACCCGTCGTCATTTGATGGAAATCGAATTCTCCTTTTGTTAGCGAAGGCCCTTGGCCTTAAAGTGTGTTATTTCGAACTTTATCGAAATAGTAACCCGCCATCGTTTGATCGAAATCGAACTCTTCTATTTTTGGTGAAGGCCCTTAGCTTAAAAGGGTGTTATTCAAACTTATCGAATAATAACCCGTCGTCGTTTGATCGAAATCAAACTCTCCTCTTGTTAGCGAAGGACCTTGGCCTTAAAGTGTGTTATTTCGAACTTTATCGAAATAGTAACCCATCGTCATTCGATCGAGGTCTAACTCTTCTTTTGTTGGCGAAGGTCCTTGGCCTTAAAGGATGTTATTTCAAACTTATCAAAATAGTAACCTATCGTCATTTGATCGAGATCGAGATCTCCTTTTGATTGTGAAGGCCCCTGGCCTTAAAGTGTGTTATTTTGAACTTTATCGAAATAGTAACCCTTGTCTTTCTATCGAGGTCGAACTCTTCTCCTTTTGGCGATGGCCCTTGGCGTTAAAGGGTGTTATTTCACACTTATCAAAATAGTGTCGTCGTTTGATCGAGGTCGAACTCTTTTCTTTTTGGCGAAGGCCCTTGGCCTTAAAGGGTTTTGTTTCGAACTTATCGAAATAGTAACACGTCGTCATTCGACCGAGGTCAAACACTTTTCTTGTTGGCGAAGGCCCTTGCCATTAAAGTGTGTTATTTCTAACTTTATCGAAATAGTAACCCAACATCGTTCGATCAAGGTCGAACTCTTCTCTTTTTGGTGAAGGCCCTTGTCCTTAAAGGGTGTTATTTCAAACTTATCGAAATAGTAACCCATCTCCGTTCGATCGAGGTCGAACTCTTATATTTTTGGGGAAGGCCCTTTGCTTAAAAGGGTGTTATTCAAACTTATCGAAATAATAACCCGTCGTCGTTTGATCGAAATCAAACTCTCCTCTTGTTAGCGAAGGACCTTGGCCTTAAAGCGTGTTATTTCGAACTTTATCGAAATAGTAACCCATCGTCATTCGATCGAGGTCTAACTCTTCTTTTGTTGGCGAAGGTCCTTGGCCTTAAAGGATGTTATTTCAAACTTATCAAAACAGTAACCTGTCGTCATTTGATAGAGATCGAGATATCCTTTTGATTGTGAAGATTCCTGGCCTTAAAGTGTGTTATTTTGAACTTTATCGAAATAGTAAACCTTGTCATTCTATCGAGGTCGAACTCTTCTCCTTTTGGCGATGGCCCTTGGCGTTAAAGGGTGTTATTTCACATTTATCAAAATAGTGTCGTCGTTTGATCGAGGTCGAACTCTTTTCTTTTTGGCGAAGTCCCTTGGCCTTAAAGGGTTTTATTTCGAACTTATCGAAATAGTAACTCGTCGTCATTCGACCGAGGTCAAACATTTTTCTTGTTGGCGAAGGCCCTTTCCATTAAAGTGTGTTATTTCTAACTTTATCGAAATAGTAACCCAACATCGTTCGATCAAGAAGAACTTTGATATAATGCCAAAGATATACATACTTTCCAAAATAATAGTAGAAGGATATTATAATAGATATTATACACCTATGGTGGATACAGGAGCAGAAGCTAATATGTGTAGACATAATTGTTTACCAGAAAGTAAATGGGAAAAGCTAAAAACCCCCATAGTAGTAACAGGATTTAATAATGAAGGAAGTATGATAACATATAAAGCAAGAAATATAAAAATACAAATATGGGATAAAATATTAACCATAGAAGAAATATATAGTTACGAATTCACAAATAAAGATATATTATTAGGAATGCCATTTTTAGATAAATTATACCCACATATTATAACAAAAACACATTGGTGGTTTACTACCCCGTGTAAACAAAAATTAGGAGCAAAAAGAGTAAATAATAAAGTAAGAAAAACAACACCCTGGATTAAAGGAAGTGAAAAGATTACCCAAAAATTAGAAAATGTAATACAAAGTAACCATAATATAGAGATAATCATTTTCTCAATAAATAAGATAAAACCACTACAAGATAAACTAGAATTACTATATAATGATAATCCACTCCAAGGATGGGAAAAACATCAAACAAAAATAAAGATTGAACTAATAGATGAAAATAGCATAATAACACAAAAACCTTTAAAATACAATTTTAATGATTTAACAGAATTTAAAATGCATATAAAAGAATTATTAGATAATAACTACATACAAGAAAGTAATAGTAAACATACTAGCCCAGCATTTATAGTAAATAAGCATAGTGAACAAAAAAGAGGAAAAAGCCGTATGGTTATAGATTATAGAAACATAAATGCAAAAACAAAAACATATAATTATCCGATACCAAATAAAATACTGAAAATTAGACAAATACAAGGATATAACTATTTTAGTAAATTTGACTGTAAATCAGGATTTTACCATTTAAAACTAGAAGATGAATCTAAAAAGTTAACAGCATTCACAGTACCACAAGGATTTTACGAATGGAACGTATTACCTTTTGGATATAAAAATGCACCAGGTAGGTATCAACATTTTATGGATAATTACTTCAACCAATTAGAAAATTGTATAATATATATAGATGATATATTGCTATATTCTAGAACAGAGAACGAACATATAAAACTACTAGAAAAATTCATACACATTGTAGAAATATCAGGAATAAGTTTAAGTAAAAAGAAAGCAGAAGTAATGAAAAATCAAATAGAATTTTTAGGTATACAAATAGATAAAAACGGAATAAAAATGCAAACCCATGTAGTACAAAAAATAATTAACTTGAATGAAACACTTGATACAAAAAAGAAGTTACAATCGTTTTTAGGATTGGTTAACCAAGTAAGAGAATATATTCCTAAATTAGCAGAAAACTTAAAACCATTACAGAAAAAATTAAAAAAGGACATAGAATATCATTTTGACGAAAAAGATAAAATACATATACAGAAGATAAAAAATATGTGTAAAAAATTACCAAAACTATATTTTCCAGATGAAAAGAAACAATTTACATATATTGTAGAAACTGATTCTAGTGATCACAGCTACGGAGGAGTTCAATATAAATATGATAATGAAAAAATTGAACATCATTGTAGATATTATTCCGGATCATACACGGAACCACAATTAAAATGGGAAATAAATAGGAAAGAACTATTTGGATTATATAAATGTTTGTTAGCATTTGAGCCATATATTGTTTATAACAAATTTATAGTAAGAACAGATAATACACAAGTAAAATGGTGGATAACTCGGAAAGTACAGGATTCAGTAACTACAAAGGAAATAAGGAGACTTGTATTAAATATACAAAATTTTACATTTACAATTGAAGTAATACGGACTGACAAGAATGTTATTGCAGACTACCTATCAAGACAAAGGTACCCAAACAGATGAAAGCCAAGAATCAAAAGACATATTTACAATCCTTACTACTCTATCCTTACAGATGGAGAGTATGGGAAAAAGATTACAACAGCTAGAAAGTCAGCAGCATGACTATAAAAATGCGGAGCTAAGTCGATCGGAAGACTCTAAACTTCCAGAGGTAGAAGGAGACGTTGGGAAACTCCAAAAAACCCATAACACAGTTGCTTTATATACAGCTGCAGGTACAAGCAAACAAGTTAGCAAAAAACCACATATCAATGTAAACCTAAATACCGTATTTGATAAGCCATTTACATCAAAAAAGCCAAGAGAAGCAATAGTTATAGCCCCACAAACTTCAACCTATGCTAATAGCCTACACCACAACAAAAAGGTATATAACCATATTACTCAAACATATATGAGAATATATATAAAATCCAGACATTTCTGAACCTAAACCCTAGATCAACAACTACTACAAATCCAACACAAGATTATGTAACCCAAAAACTACAGGGATATAATAGGCTTATAGCCCAGCCAAAAACAAAAGCAAACCTAGTAAAAACATGTTACAACTACGGACTACTCAACACAGTATATACCCATGACGGAGAAGAAATAATTGGAATACCAGAGCTATACAAAGCATTTGTCACCTTCAAGAGAATTACAAAAGGCAACCTATTCTTCATCAAATTCTATACAGCACCAGCGGAAATACTATATGATGAAATAAAACCCATAATACAGGTGATAAAAATAGGACTAACACGAGATATGATAATACCGGAAGAGATAGAGAAACAACCGGAGATACAGAAAATGGAGATACCAAGTTTCTATGCTAATAAAAGAATAATTGGTATAGCAACTATTATTCAAGAATTATTTCAAACTTATCGAAATAGTAACCCATCTCCGTTCGATCGAGGTCGAACTCTTATATTTTTGGGGAAGGCCCTTGGCTTAAAAGGGTGTTATTCAAACTTATCGAAATAATAACCCGTCGTCGTTTGATCGAAATCAAACTCTCCTCTTGTTAGCGAAGGACCTTGGCCTTAAAGTGTGTTATTTCAAACTTTATCGAAATAGTAACCCATCATCGTTCGATCGAGGTCTAAATCTTCTTTTTTTGGCGAAGGCCCTTAGCCTTAAAGGATGTTATTTCAAACTGATCAAAATAGTAACCTATCATCATTCGATCGATATCGAGGTCTCCTCTAGTTAGTGAAGGCCCTTGGCCTAAAAGTTTGTTATTTTGAACTTCATCGAAATAGTAACCCTTGTCGTTCGATCGAGGTCAAACTCTTCTCCTTTTGGCGATAGCCCTTGGCCTTACAGGGTGTTATTTCGCACTTATCGAAATAGTAACCCGTCATCGTTCGATCGAGGTTAAACTCTTCTCTTTTTGGCGAAGGCCCTTGGCCTAAAAGGGTGTTATTTTGAACTTATCGAAATAGTAACCCGTCATCGTTTGATCGAAATCGAACTCTCCTTTTGTTAGCGATGGCCCTTGTCCTTAAAGTGTTTTATTTCAAACTTATCGAAATAGTAACCCGTCGTCGTTTGATCGAGGTCGAACTATTCTCTTTTTTGCGAAGGCTCTTGTCCTTAAAGTGTGTTATTTCGAACTTATCGAAATAGTAACCCGTCGTCATTCGACTGAGGTCAAACTCTTTTCTTGTTGGCGAAGGCCCTTGACCTTAAAATGTTTTATTTCGAACTTTATCGAAATAGTAACCCATCATCGTTCGATCAAGGTCGAACTCTTCCCTTTTTGGTGAAGGCCCTTGTCCTTAAAGGGTGTTATTTTGAACTAATCAAAATAGCAACCCATCGTCGTTCGATCGAGGTTGAACTCTTCTATTTTTGGCGAAGGCCCTTGGCCTAAAAGGGTGTTATTTCAAACTTATCGAAATAATAACCCGTCGTCATTTGATGGAAATCGAATTCTCCTTTTGTTAGCGAAGGCCCTTGGCCTTAAAGTGTGTTATTTCGAACTTTATCGAAATAGTAACCCGCCATCGTTTGATCGAAATCGAACTCTTCTATTTTTGGGGAAGGCCCTTAGCTTAAAAGGGTGTTATTCAAACTTATCGAATAATAACCCGTCGTCGTTTGATCGAAATCAAACTCTCCTCTTGTTAGCGAAGGACCTTGGCCTTAAAGTGTGTTATTTCGAACTTTATCGAAATAGTAACCCATCGTCATTCGATCGAGGTCTAACTCTTCTTTTGTTGGCGAAGGTCCTTGGCCTTAAAGGATGTTATTTCAAACTTATCAAAATAGTAACCTATCGTCATTTGATCGAGATCGAGATCTCCTTTTGATTGTGAAGGCCCCTGGCCTTAAAGTGTGTTATTTTGAACTTTATCGAAATAGTAACCCTTGTCTTTCTATCGAGGTCGAACTCTTCTCCTTTTGGCGATGGCCCTTGGCGTTAAAGGGTGTTATTTCACACTTATCAAAATAGTGTCGTCGTTTGATCGAGGTCGAACTCTTTTCTTTTTGGCGAAGGCCCTTGGCCTTTAAGGGTTTTATTTCAAACTTATCGAAATAGTAACCCGTCGTCATTCGACCGAGGTCTAACTCTTTTCTTGTTGGCGAAGGCCCTTGCCATTAAAGTGTGTTATTTCGAACTTTATCGAAATAGTAACCCAACATCGTTCGATCAAGGTCGAACTCTTCTCTTTTTGGTGAAGGCCCTTGTCCTTAAAGGGTGTTATTTCAAACTTATCGAAATAGTAACCCATCTCCGTTCGATCGAGGTCGAACTCTTATATTTTTGGGGAAGGCCCTTGGCTTAAAAGGGTGTTATTCAAACTTATCGAAATAATAACCCGTCGTCGTTTGATCGAAATCAAACTCTCCTCTTGTTAGCGAAGGACCTTGTCCTTAAAGTGCGTTATTTCGAACTTTATCGAAATAGTAACCCATCGTCATTCGATCGAGGTCTAACTCTTCTTTTGTTGGCGAAGGTCCTTGGCCTTAACGGATGTTATTTCAAACTTATCAAAATAGTAACCTGTCGTCATTTGATCGAGATCGAGATCTCCTTTTGATTGTGAAGGCCCCTGGCCTTAAAGTGTGTTATTTTGAACTTTATCGAAATAGTAACCCTTGTCATTCTATCGAGGTCGAACTCTTCTCCTTTTGGCGATGGCCCTTGGCGTTAAAGGGTGTTATTTCACACTTATCAAAATAGTGTCGTCGTTTGATCGAGGTCGAACTCTTTTCTTTTTGGCGAAGGCCCTTGGCCTTAAAGGGTTTTATTTCGAACTTATCGAAATAGTAACCCGTCGTCATTCGACCGAGGTCAAACTCTTTTCTTGTTGGTGAAGGCCCTTGCCATTAAAGTGTGTTATTTCTAACTTTATCAAAATAGTAACCCAACATCGTTCGATCAAGGTCGAACTCTTCTCTTTTTGGTGAAGGCCCTTGTCCTTAAAGGGTGTTATTTCAAACTTATCGAAATAATAACCCGTCGTCATTTGATGGAAATCGAATTCTCCTTTTGTTAGCGAAGGCCCTTGTCCTTAAAGGGTGTTATTTCAAACTTATCGAAATAGTAACCCATCTTCGTTCGATCGAGGTCGAACTCTTATATTTTTGGGGAAGGCCCTTGGCTTAAAAGGGTGTTATTCAAACTTATCGAAATAATAACCCGTCGTCGTTTGATCGAAATCAAACTCTCCTCTTGTTAGCGAAGGACCTTGGCCTTAAAGTGTGTTATTTCGAACTTTATCGAAATAGTAACCCATCGTCATTCGATCGAGGTCTAACTCTTCTTTTGTTGGCGAAGGTCCTTGGCCTTATAGGATGTTATTTCAAACTTATCAAAATAGTAACCTGTCGTCATTTGATCGTGATCGAGATCACCTTTTGATTGTGAAGGCCCCTGTCCTTAAAGTGTGTTATTTTGAACTTTATCGAAATAGTAACCCTTGTCATTCTATCGAGGTCGAACTCTTCTCCTTTTGGCGATGGCACTTGGCGTTAAAGGGTGTTATTTCACACTTTTCAAAATAGTGTCATCGTTTGATCGAGGTCGAACACTTTTCTTTTTAGCGAAGGCCCTTGGCCTTAAAGGGTTTTATTTCGAACTTATCGAAATAGTAACCCGTCGTCATTCGACCGAGGTCAAACTCTTTTCTTGTTGGCGAAGGCCCTTGCCATTAAAGTGTGTTATTTCTAACTTTATCGAAATAGTAACCCAACATCGTTCGATCAAGGTCGAACTCTTCTCTTTTTGGTGAAGGCCCTTGTCCTTAAATGGTGTTATTTCAAACTTATCGAAATAGTAACCCATCTCCGTTCGATCGAGGTCGAACTCTTCTATTTTTGGGGAAGGCCCTTGGCTTAAAAGGGTGTTATTCAAACTTATCGAAATAATAACCCGTCGTCGTTTGATCGAAATCAAACTCTCCTCTTGTTAGCGAAGGACCTTGGCCTTAAAGTGTGTTATTTCAAACTTTATCGAAATAGTAACCCAACATCGTTCGATCAAGGTCGAACTCTTCTCTTTTTGGTGAAGGCCCTTGTCCTTAAAGGGTGTTATTTCAAACTTATCGAAATAGTAACCCATCTCCGTTCGATCGAGGTCGAACTCTTATATTTTTGGGGAAGGCCCTTGGCTTAAAAGGGTGTTATTCAAACTTATCGAAATAATAACCCGTCGTCGTTTGATCGAAATCAAACTCTCCTCTTGTTAGCGAAGGACCTTGTCCTTAAAGTGCGTTATTTCGAACTTTATCGAAATAGTAACCCATCGTCATTCGATCGAGGTCTAACTCTTCTTTTGTTGGCGAAGGTCCTTGGCCTTATAGGATGTTATTTCAAACTTATCAAAATAGTAACCTGTCGTCATTTGATCGAGATCGAGATCTCCTTTTGATTGTGAAGGCCCCTGTCCTTAAAGTGTGTTATTTTGAACTTTATCGAAATAGTAACCCTTGTCATTCTATCGAGGTCGAACTCTTCTCCTTTTGGCGATGGCACTTGGCGTTAAAGGGTGTTATTTCACACTTTTCAAAATAGTGTCATCGTTTGATCGAGGTCGAACACTTTTCTTTTTAGCGAAGGCCCTTGGCCTTAAAGGGTTTTATTTCGAACTTATCGAAATAGTAACCCGTCGTCATTCGACCGAGGTCAAACTCTTTTCTTGTTGGCGAAGGCCCTTGCCATTAAAGTGTGTTATTTCTAACTTTATCGAAATAGTAACCCAACATCGTTCGATCAAGGTCGAACTCTTCTCTTTTTGGTGAAGGCCCTTGTCCTTAAATGGTGTTATTTCAAACTTATCGAAATAGTAACCCATCTCCGTTCGATCGAGGTCGAACTCTTCTATTTTTGGGGAAGGCCCTTGGCTTAAAAGTGTGTTATTCAAACTTATCGAAATAATAACCCGTCGTCGTTTGATCGAAATCAAACTCTCCTCTTGTTAGCGAAGGACCTTGGCCTTAAAGTGTGTTATTTCTAACTTTATCGAAATAGTAACCCAACATCGTTCGATCAAGGTCGAACTCTTCTCTTTTTGGTGAAGGCCCTTGTCCTTAAAGGGTGTTATTTCAAACTTATCGAAATAGTAACCCATCTCCGTTCGATCGAGGTCGAACTCTTATATTTTTGGGGAAGGCCCTTGGCTTAAAAGGGTGTTATTCAAACTTATCGAAATAATAACCCGTCGTCGTTTGATCGAAATCAAACTCTCCTCTTGTTAGCGAAGGACATTGTCCTTAAAGTGCGTTATTTCGAACTTTATCGAAATAGTAACCCATCGTCATTCGATCGAGGTCTAACTCTTCTTTTGTTGGCGAAGGTCCTTGGCCTTAACGGATGTTATTTCAAACTTATCAAAATAGTAACCTGTCGTCATTTGATCGAAATCGAGATCTCCTTTTGATTGTGAAGGCCCCTGGCCTTAAAGTGTGTTATTTTGAACTTTATCGAAATAGTAACCCTTGTCATTCTATCGAGGTCGAACTCTTCTCCTTTTGGCGATGGCCCTTGGCGTTAAAGGGTGTTATTTCACACTTATCAAAATAGTGTCGTCGTTTGATCGAGGTCGAACTCTTTTCTTTTTGGCGAAGGCCTTTGGCCTTAAAGGGTTTTATTTCGAACTTATCGAAATAGTAACCCGTCGTCATTCGACCGAGGTCAAACTCTTTTCTTGTTGGTGAAGGCCCTTGCCATTAAAGTGTGTTATTTCTAACTTTATCAAAATAGTAACCCAACATCGTTCGATCAAGGTCGAACTCTTCTCTTTTTGGTGAAGGCCCTTGTCCTTAAAGGGTGTTATTTCAAACTTATCGAAATAATAACCCGTCGTCATTTGATGGAAATCGAATTCTCCTTTTGTTAGCGAAGGCCCTTGTCCTTAAAGGGTGTTATTTCAAACTTATCGAAATAGTAACCCATCTTCGTTCGATAGAGGTCGAACTCTTATATTTTTGGGGAAGGCCCTTGGCTTAAAAGGGTGTTATTCAAACTTATCGAAATAATAACCCGTCGTCGTTTGATCGAAATCAAACTCTCCTCTTGTTAGCGAAGGACCTTGGCCTTAAAGTGTGTTATTTCGAACTTTATCGAAATAGTAACCCATCGTCATTCGATCGAGGACTAACTCTTCTTTTGTTGGCGAAGGTCCTTGGCCTTATAGGATGTTATTTCAAACTTATCAAAATAGTAACCTGTCGTCATTTGATCGAGATCGAGATCTCCTTTTGATTGTGAAGGCCCCTGTCCTTAAAGTGTGTTATTTTGAACTTTATCGAAATAGTAACCCTTGTCATTCTATCGAGGTCGAACTCTTCTCCTTTTGGCGATGGCACTTGGCGTTAAAGGGTGTTATTTCACACTTTTCAAAATAGTGTCATCGTTTGATCGAGGTCGAACACTTTTCTTTGAAGGCCCTTGGCCTTAAAGGGTTTTATTTCGAACTTATCGAAATAGTAACCCGTCGTCATTCGACCGAGGTCAAACTCTTTTCTTGTTGGCGAAGTCCCTTGCCATTAAAGTGTGTTATTTCTAACTTTATCGAAATAGTAACCCAACATCGTTCGATCAAGTTCGAACTCTTCTCTTTTTGGTGAAGGCCCTTGTCCTTAAATGGTGTTATTTCAAACTTATCGAAATAGTAACCCATCTCTGTTCGATCGAGGTCGAACTCTTCTATTTTTGGGGAAGGCCCTTGGCTTAAAAGGGTGTTATTCAAACTTATCGAAATAATAACCCGTCGTCGTTTGATCGAAATCAAACTCTCCTCTTGTTAGCGAAGGACATTGTCCTTAAAGTGCGTTATTTCGAACTTTATCGAAATAGTAACCCATCGTCATTCGATCGAGGTCTAACTCTTCTTTTGTTGGCGAAGGTCCTTGGCCTTAACGGATGTTATTTCAAACTTATCAAAATAGTAACCTGTCGTCATTTGATCGAAATCGAGATCTCCTTTTGATTGTGAAGGCCCCTGGCCTTAAAGTGTGTTATTTTGAACTTTATCGAAATAGTAACCCTTGTCATTCTATCGAGGTCGAACTCTTCTCCTTTTGGCGATGGCCCTTGGCGTTAAAGGGTGTTATTTCACACTTATCAAAATAGTGTCGTCGTTTGATCGAGGTCGAACTCTTTTCTTTTTGGCGAAGGCCCTTGGCCTTAAAGGGTTTTATTTCGAACTTATCGAAATAGTAACCCGTCGTCATTCGACCGAGGTCAAACTCTTTTCTTGTTGGTGAAGGCCCTTGCCATTAAAGTGTGTTATTTCTAACTTTATCAAAATAGTAACCCAACATCGTTCGATCAAGGTCGAACTCTTCTCTTTTTGGTGAAGGCCCTTGTCCTTAAAGGGTGTTATTTCAAACTTATCGAAATAATAACCCGTCGTCATTTGATGGAAATCGAATTCTCCTTTTGTTAGCGAAGGCCCTTGTCCTTAAAGGGTGTTATTTCAAACTTATCGAAATAGTAACCCATCTTCGTTCGATAGAGGTCGAACTCTTATATTTTTGGGGAAGGCCCTTGGCTTAAAAGGGTGTTATTCAAACTTATCGAAATAATAACCCGTCGTCGTTTGATCGAAATCAAACTCTCCTCTTGTTAGCGAAGGACCTTGGCCTTAAAGTGTGTTATTTCGAACTTTATCGAAATAGTAACCCATCGTCATTCGATCGAGGACTAACTCTTCTTTTGTTGGCGAAGGTCCTTGGCCTTATAGGATGTTATTTCAAACTTATCAAAATAGTAACCTGTCGTCATTTGATCGAGATCGAGATCTCCTTTTGATTGTGAAGGCCCCTGTCCTTAAAGTGTGTTATTTTGAACTTTATCGAAATAGTAACCCTTGTCATTCTATCGAGGTCGAACTCTTCTCCTTTTGGCGATGGCACTTGGCGTTAAAGGGTGTTATTTCACACTTTTCAAAATAGTGTCATCGTTTGATCGAGGTCGAACACTTTTCTTTGAAGGCCCTTGGCCTTAAAGGGTTTTATTTCGAACTTATCGAAATAGTAACCCGTCGTCATTCGACCGAGGTCAAACTCTTTTCTTGTTGGCGAAGTCCCTTGCCATTAAAGTGTGTTATTTCTAACTTTATCGAAATAGTAACCCAACATCGTTCGATCAAGTTCGAACTCTTCTCTTTTTGGTGAAGGCCCTTGTCCTTAAATGGTGTTATTTCAAACTTATCGAAATAGTAACCCATCTCTGTTCGATCGAGGTCGAACTCTTCTATTTTTGGGGAAGGCCCTTGGCTTAAAAGGGTGTTATTCAAACTTATCGAAATAATAACCCGTCGTCGTTTGATCGAAATCAAACTCTCCTCTTGTTAGCGAAGGACATTGTCCTTAAAGTGCGTTATTTCGAACTTTATCGAAATAGTAACCCATCGTCATTCGATCGAGGTCTAACTCTTCTTTTGTTGGCGAAGGTCCTTGGCCTTAACGGATGTTATTTCAAACTTATCAAAATAGTAACCTGTCGTCATTTGATCGAAATCGAGATCTCCTTTTGATTGTGAAGGCCCCTGGCCTTAAAGTGTGTTATTTTGAACTTTATCGAAATAGTAACCCTTGTCATTCTATCGAGGTCGAACTCTTCTCCTTTTGGCGATGGCCCTTGGCGTTAAAGGGTGTTATTTCACACTTATCAAAATAGTGTCGTCGTTTGATCGAGGTCGAACTCTTTTCTTTTTGGCGAAGGCCCTTGGCCTTAAAGGGTTTTATTTCGAACTTATCGAAATAGTAACCCGTCGTCATTCGACCGAGGTCAAACTCTTTTCTTGTTGGTGAAGGCCCTTGCCATTAAAGTGTGTTATTTCTAACTTTATCAAAATAGTAACCCAACATCGTTCGATCAAGGTCGAACTCTTCTCTTTTTGGTGAAGGCCCTTGTCCTTAAAGGGTGTTATTTCAAACTTATCGAAATAATAACCCGTCGTCATTTGATGGAAATCGAATTCTCCTTTTGTTAGCGAAGGCCCTTGTCCTTAAAGGGTGTTATTTCAAACTTATCGAAATAGTAACCCATCTTCGTTCGATAGAGGTCGAACTCTTATATTTTTGGGGAAGGCCCTTGGCTTAAAAGGGTGTTATTCAAACTTATCGAAATAATAACCCGTCGTCGTTTGATCGAAATCAAACTCTCCTCTTGTTAGCGAAGGACCTTGGCCTTAAAGTGTGTTATTTCGAACTTTATCGAAATAGTAACCCATCGTCATTCGATCGAGGACTAACTCTTCTTTTGTTGGCGAAGGTCCTTGGCCTTATAGGATGTTATTTCAAACTTATCAAAATAGTAACCTGTCGTCATTTGATCGAGATCGAGATCTCCTTTTGATTGTGAAGGCCCCTGTCCTTAAAGTGTGTTATTTTGAACTTTATCGAAATAGTAACCCTTGTCATTCTATCGAGGTCGAACTCTTCTCCTTTTGGCGATGGCACTTGGCGTTAAAGGGTGTTATTTCACACTTTTCAAAATAGTGTCATCGTTTGATCGAGGTCGAACACTTTTCTTTGAAGGCCCTTGGCCTTAAAGGGTTTTATTTCGAACTTATCGAAATAGTAACCCGTCGTCATTCGACCGAGGTCAAACTCTTTTCTTGTTGGCGAAGTCCCTTGCCATTAAAGTGTGTTATTTCTAACTTTATCGAAATAGTAACCCAACATCGTTCGATCAAGTTCGAACTCTTCTCTTTTTGGTGAAGGCCCTTGTCCTTAAATGGTGTTATTTCAAACTTATCGAAATAGTAACCCATCTCTGTTCGATCGAGGTCGAACTCTTCTATTTTTGGGGAAGGCCCTTGGCTTAAAAGGGTGTTATTCAAACTTATCGAAATAATAACCCGTCGTCGTTTGATCGAAATCAAACTCTCCTCTTGTTAGCGAAGGACATTGTCCTTAAAGTGCGTTATTTCGAACTTTATCGAAATAGTAACCCATCGTCATTCGATCGAGGTCTAACTCTTCTTTTGTTGGCGAAGGTCCTTGGCCTTAACGGATGTTATTTCAAACTTATCAAAATAGTAACCTGTCGTCATTTGATCGAAATCGAGATCTCCTTTTGATTGTGAAGGCCCCTGGCCTTAAAGTGTGTTATTTTGAACTTTATCGAAATAGTAACCCTTGTCATTCTATCGAGGTCGAACTCTTCTCCTTTTGGCGATGGCCCTTGGCGTTAAAGGGTGTTATTTCACACTTATCAAAATAGTGTCGTCGTTTGATCGAGGTCGAACTCTTTTCTTTTTGGCGAAGGCCCTTGGCCTTAAAGGGTTTTATTTCGAACTTATCGAAATAGTAACCCGTCGTCATTCGACCGAGGTCAAACTCTTTTCTTGTTGGTGAAGGCCCTTGCCATTAAAGTGTGTTATTTCTAACTTTATCAAAATAGTAACCCAACATCGTTCGATCAAGGTCGAACTCTTCTCTTTTTGGTGAAGGCCCTTGTCCTTAAAGGGTGTTATTTCAAACTTATCGAAATAATAACCCGTCGTCATTTGATGGAAATCGAATTCTCCTTTTGTTAGCGAAGGCCCTTGTCCTTAAAGGGTGTTATTTCAAACTTATCGAAATAGTAACCCATCTTCGTTCGATAGAGGTCGAACTCTTATATTTTTGGGGAAGGCCCTTGGCTTAAAAGGGTGTTATTCAAACTTATCGAAATAATAACCCGTCGTCGTTTGATCGAAATCAAACTCTCCTCTTGTTAGCGAAGGACCTTGGCCTTAAAGTGTGTTATTTCGAACTTTATCGAAATAGTAACCCATCGTCATTCGATCGAGGACTAACTCTTCTTTTGTTGGCGAAGGTCCTTGGCCTTATAGGATGTTATTTCAAACTTATCAAAATAGTAACCTGTCGTCATTTGATCGAGATCGAGATCTCCTTTTGATTGTGAAGGCCCCTGTCCTTAAAGTGTGTTATTTTGAACTTTATCGAAATAGTAACCCTTGTCATTCTATCGAGGTCGAACTCTTCTCCTTTTGGCGATGGCACTTGGCGTTAAAGGGTGTTATTTCACACTTTTCAAAATAGTGTCATCGTTTGATCGAGGTCGAACACTTTTCTTTGAAGGCCCTTGGCCTTAAAGGGTTTTATTTCGAACTTATCGAAATAGTAACCCGTCGTCATTCGACCGAGGTCAAACTCTTTTCTTGTTGGCGAAGTCCCTTGCCATTAAAGTGTGTTATTTCTAACTTTATCGAAATAGTAACCCAACATCGTTCGATCAAGGTCGAACTCTTCTCTTTTTGGTGAAGGCCCTTGTCCTTAAATGGTGTTATTTCAAACTTATCGAAATAGTAACCCATCTCTGTTCGATCGAGGTCGAACTCTTCTATTTTTGGGGAAGGCCCTTGGCTTAAAAGGGTGTTATTCAAACTTATCGAAATAATAACCCGTCGTCGTTTGATCGAAATCAAACTCTCCTCTTGTTAGCGAAGGACCTTGGCCTTAAAGTGTGTTATTTCAAACTTTATCGAAATAGTAACCCATCATCGTTCGATCGAGGTCTAAATCTTCTTTTTTTGGCGAAGGCCCTTGGCCTTAAAGGATGTTATTTCAAACTGATCAAAATAGTAACCTATCGTCATTCGTTCGATATCGAGGTCTCCTCTAGTTAGTGAAGGCCCTTGGCCTTAAAGTTTGTTATTTTGAACTTCATCGAAATAGTAACCCTTGTCGTTCGATCGAGGTCAAATTCTGCTCCTTTTGGCGATGGCCCTTGGCCTTACAGGGTGTTATTTCGCACTTATCGAAATAGTAATCCATCATCGTTCGATCGAGGTTAAACTCTTCTCTTTTTGGCGAAGGCCCTTGGCCTAAAAGGGTGTTATTTTTAACTTATCGAAATAGTAACCCGTCATCGTTTGATCGAAATCGAACTCTCCTCTTGTTAGCGAAGGCCCTTGTCCTTAAAGTGTTTTATTTCAAACTTATCGAAATAGTAACCCGTCGTCGTTTGATCGAGGCCGAACTATTCTCATTTTTGCGAAGGCCCTTGTCCTTAAAGTGTGTTATTTCAAACTTATCGAAATAGTAACCCGTCGTCATTCGACCGAGGTCAAACTCTTTTCTTGTTGGCGAAGGCCCTTGCCATTAAAGTGTGTTATTTCTAACTTTATCGAAATAGTAACCCAACATCGTTCGATCAAGGTCGAACTCTTCTCTTTTTGGTGAAGGCCCTTGTCCTTAAATGGTGTTATTTCAAACTTATCGAAATAGTAACCCATCTCTGTTCGATCGAGGTCGAACTCTTCTATTTTTGGGGAAGGCCCTTGGCTTAAAAGGGTGTTATTCAAACTTATCGAAATAATAACCCGTCGTCGTTTGATCGAAATCAAACTCTCCTCTTGTTAGCGAAGGACCTTGGCCTTAAAGTGTGTTATTTCAAACTTTATCGAAATAGTAACCCATCATCGTTCGATCGAGGTCTAAATCTTCTTTTTTTGGCGAAGGCCCTTGGCCTTAAAGGATGTTATTTCAAACTGATCAAAATAGTAACCTATCGTCATTCGTTCGATATCGAGGTCTCCTCTAGTTAGTGAAGGCCCTTGGCCTTAAAGTTTGTTATTTTGAACTTCATCGAAATAGTAACCCTTGTCGTTCGATCGAGGTCAAATTCTTCTCCTTTTGGCGATGGCCCTTGGCCTTACAGGGTGTTATTTCGCACTTATCGAAATAGTAACCCATCATCGTTCGATCGAGGTTAAACTCTTCTCTTTTTGGCGAAGGCCCTTGGCCTAAAAGGGTGTTATTTTTAACTTATCGAAATAGTAACCCGTCATCGTTTGATCGAAATCGAACTCTCCTCTTGTTAGCGAAGGCCCTTGTCCTTAAAGTGTTTTATTTCAAACTTATCGAAATAGTAACCCGTCGTCGTTTGATCGAGGTCGAACTATTCTCATTTTTGCGAAGGCCCTTGTCCTTAAAGTGTGTTATTTCGAACTTATCGAAATAATAACCCATCGTCATTCGACTGAGGTCAAACTCTTTTCTTGTTGGCGAAGGCCCTTGGCCTTAAAATGTTTTATTTCGAACTTTATCGAAATAGTAACCCATCATCGTTCGATCACGGTCGAACTCTTCCCTTTTTGGAGAAGGCCCTTGTCCTTAAAGTGTGTTATTTTGAACTAATCAAAATAGCAACCCATCGTCGTTCGATCGAGGTTGAACTCTTCTATTTTTGACGAAGGCCCTTGGCCTAAAAGGGTGTTATTTCAAACTTATCGAAATAATAACCCGTCGTCATTTGATGGAAATCGAACTCTCCTTTTGTTAGCGAAGGCCCTTGGCCTTAAAGTGTGTTATTTCGAACTTTATCGAAATAGTAACCCGTCGTCGTTCGATCGAGGTCGAACTCTTCTATTTTTGGGGAAGGCCCTTGTCCTAAATGGTGTGATTCAAACTTATCGAAATAATAACTCGTCGTCTTTTGATCGAAATCAAACTCTCCTCTTGTTAGCGAAGGACCTTGGCCTTAAAGTGTGTTATTTTGAACTTTATCGAAATAGTAACCCATCATCGTTCGATCGAGGTCTAACTCTTCTTTTTTTGGCGAAGACACTTTGCCTTAAAGGATGTTATTTCAAACTGATCAAAATAGTAACCTGTCGTCATTCGATCGAGATCGAGATCTCCTCTAGTTAGTGAAGGCCCTTGGCCTTAAAGTTTGTTATTTTGAACTTCATCGAAATAGTAACCCTTGTCGTTCGATCGAGGTCAAACTCTTCTCCTTTTGGCGATGGCCCATGGCCTTAAAGGGTGTTATTTCGCACTTATCGAAATAGTAACCCTTCATCGTTCGATCGTGGTCGAACTGCTTTCTTTGTGACGAAGGCCCTTGGTCTTAAAGGGTGTTACTTCGAACTTATCGAAATAGTAACCCATCTTTGTTCGATTGAGGTCGAACTCTTCTCTTTTTGGCGAAGGCCCTTGGCCTTAAAGTGTGTTATTTCGAACTTATCGAAATAGTAACCCATCATCGTTCGATCGAGGTTAAACTCTTCTCTTTTGGCGAAGGCCCTTGGCCTAAAAGGGTGTTATTTCGAACGTATCAAAATAGTAACCCGTCATCGTTTGATCGAAATCGTACTCTCCTCTTGTTAGCGAAGGCCCTTGTCCTTAAAGTGTTTTATTTCAAACTTATCGAAATAGTAACCCGTCGTCATTCGACCGAGGTCAAACTCTTTTCTTGTTGGTGACGGCCCTTGCCATTAAAGTGTGTTATTTCGAACTTTATCGAAATAGTAACCATCGTCGTTCGATCGAGGTTGAATTCTTCTATTTTTTGGGAAGGCCCTTGGCTTAAAAGGTTGGTATTCAAACTTATCGAAATAATAACCCATCGTCGTTTGATCGAAATCAAACTCTCCTATTGTTAGCGAAGGACCTTGGCCTTAAATTGTGTTATTTTAAACTTTATCAAAAAGTAACCCATCATCGTTCGATCGAGGTCTAACTATTCTTTTTTTTGGCGAATGCCCTTGGGCTTAAAGGATGTTATTTCAAACTTATCAAAATAGTAACCTGTCGTCACTCGATCGAGATCGAGATCTCCTCTTGTTAGTGAAGGCCCTTGGCCTTAAAGTGTGTTATTTTGAACTTTATCGAAATAGCAACCCTTGTCGTTCGATCGAGGTCAAACTCTTGCCCTTTTGGCGATGGCCCTTGGCCTTAAAGGGTGTTATTTCGCACTTATTGAAATAGTAACCCGTCGTCGTTCGATCGTGGTCGAACTGCTTTCTTTGTGACGAAGGCCCTTGGTCTTAAAGGGTGTTACTTCGAACTTATCGAAATAGTAACCCATCTTTGTTCGATTGAGGTCGAACTCTTCTCTTTTTGGCGAAGGCCCTTGTCCTTAAAGTGTGTTATTTCGAACTTATCGAAATAGTAACCCATCATCGTTCGATCGAGGTTAAACTCTTCTCTTTTTGGCGAAGGCCCTTGGCCTAAAAGGGTGTTATTTCGAACTTATCGAAATAGTAACCCGTCATCGTTTGATCGAAATCGAACACTCCTCTTGTTAACGAAGGCCCTTGTCGTTAAAGTGTTTTATTTCAAACATATCGAAATAGTAACCTGTCGTCATTCGACCGAGGTCAAACTATTTTCTTGTTGGCAACGGCCCTTGCCATTAAAATGTGTTATTTCGAACTTCATCGAAATAGTAACCCATCGTCGTTCGATCGAGGTCGAACTCTTCTATTTTTGGGGAAGGCCCTTGGCCTAAAAGGGTGTTATTCAAACTTATCGAAATAATAACCCGTCGTCATTTGATCGAAATCAAACTCTCCTCTTGTTAGCGAAGGACCTTGGCCTTAAAGTGTGTTATTTCGAACTTTATCGAAAAGTAACCCATCATCGTTCGTTCGAGGTCTAACTCTTCTTTTTTTGGCGAATGCCCTTGGGCTTAAAGGATGTTATTTCAAACTTATCAAAATAGTAACCAGTCGTCACTCGATCGAGATCGAGATCTCCGCTTGTTAGTGAAGGCCCTTGGCCTTAAAGTGTCTTATTTTGAACTTTAAAGAAATAGTAACCCTTGTCATTCGATCGAGGTCAAACTCTTCTCCTTTTGGCGATGGCCCTTGGCCTTAAAGGGTGTTATTTCGCACTTATTGAAATAGTAACCCGTCATCGTTCGATCGTGGTCGAAATGCTTTCTTTGTGACGAAGGCCCTTGGCCTTAAAGTGTGTTATTTTGAACTTTATCGAAATAGTAACCCTTGTCGTTCGATCGAGGTCAAACTCTTCTCCTTTTGGCGATGGCCCTTGGCCTTAAAGGGTGTTATTTCGCACATATCGAAATAGTAACCCGTCGTCGTTCGATCGTGGTCGAACTGCTTTCTTTGTGACGAAGGCCCTTGGTCTTAAAGGGTGTTACTTCGAACTTATCGAAATAGTAACCCGTCTTTGTTCGATTGAGGTCGAACTCTTCTCTTTTTGGAGAAGGCCCTTGGCCATAAAGTGTGTTATTTTGAACTTATCGAAATAGTAACCCATCGTCGTTCGATCGAGGTTAAACTCTTCTCTTTTTGGCGAAGGCCCTTGCCATTAAAGTGTTTTATTTCGAACTTTATCGAAATAGTAACCCATCGCCGTTCGATCGATGTCGAACTCTTCTATTTTTGGGGAAGGCCCTAGGCATTAAAGGGTGTTATTCAAACTTATCGAAATAATAACCCATCGTCGTTTGATCGAAATAAAACTCTCCTATTGTTAGCGAAGGACCTTGGCCTTAAAGTGTGTTATTTTGAACTTTATCGAAAAGTAACCCATCATCGTTCGATCGAGGTCTAACTCTTCTTTTTTTGGCGAATGCCCTTGGGCTTAAAAGATGCTATTTCAAACTTATCAAAATTGTAACCTGTCGTCACTCGATCGAGATTGAGATCTCCTCTTGTTAGTGAAGGTGCTTGGCCTTAAAGTGTGTTATTTTGAACTTAATCGAAATAGTAACCCTTGTCGTTCGATCGAGGTCAAACTCTTCTCCATTTGGCGATGGACCTTGGCCTTAAAGGGTGTTATTTCACACTTAACGAAATAGTAACCCGTCGTCGTTCGATCGTGGTCGAACTGCTTTCTTTGTGACGAAGGCCCTTGGTCTTAAAGGGAGTTACTTCGAACTTATTGAAATAGTAACCCATCTTTGTTCGATTGAGGTCGAACTCTTCTCTTTTTGGCGAAGGCCCTTGGCCTTAAAGTGTGTTATTTCGAACTTATCGAAATAGTAACCCATCATCGTTCGATCGAGGTTAAACTCTTCTCTTTTTGGCGAAGGCCCTTGGCCTAAAAGGGTGTTATTTCGAACTTATCGAAATGGTAACCCGTCATCGTTTGATCAAAATCGAACTCTCCTCTTGTTAGCGAAGGCCCTTGTCCTTAAAGTGTTTTATGTCAAACTTATCGAAATAGTAACCCGTCGTCATTCGACCGAGGTCAAACTATTTTCTTGTTGGCGAAGGCCTTGCCATTAAAGTGTGTTATTTCGAACTTTATCGAAATAGTAACCCATCGTCGTTCGATCGAGGTCGAACTCTTCTATTTTTGGGGAAGGCCCTTGGCCTAAAAGGGTGTTATTCAAACTTATCGAAATAATAACCCGTCGTCGTTTGATCGAAATCAAACTCTCCTCTTGTTAGAGAAGGACCTTGGCCTTAAAGTGTGATATTTTGAACTTTATCGAAAAGTAACCCATCATCGTTCGATCGAGGTCTAACTCTTCTTTTTTTGGCGAATGCCCTTGGGCTTAAAGGATGTTATTTCAAACTTATCAAAATAGTAACCTGTCGTAACTCGATCGAGATCGAGATCTCCTCTTGTTAGTGAAGGCCCTTGGCCTTAAAGTGTGTTATTTTGAACTTTATCGAAATAGTAACCCTTGTCGTTCGATCGAGGTCAAACTCTTCTACTTTTGGCGATGGACCTTAGCTTTAAAGGGTGTTATTTCGCACTTATGGAAATAGTAACCCGTCGTCATTCGATCGTGGTCGAACTGCTTTCTTTGTGACGAAGGCCCTTGGTCTTAAAGGGTGTTACTTCGAACTTATCGAAATAGTAACCCATCTTTGTTCGATTGAGGTCGAACTCTTCTCTTTTTGGCGAAGGACCTTGGCCTTAAAGTGTGTTATTTAGAACTTATCGAAATAGTAACCCATCATCGTTCGATCGAGGTTAAACTCTTCTCTTTTTGGCGAAGGCCCTTGCCATTAAAGTGTTTTATTTCGAACTTTATCGAAATAGTAACCCATCGTCGTTCGATTGATGTCGAACTCTTCTATTTTTGGGGAAGGCCCTTGGCCTAAAAGGGTGTTATTCAAACTTATCGAAATAATAACCCGTCGTCGTTTGATCGAAATTAAACTCTCCTATTGTTAGCGAATGACCTTGGCCTTAAAGTGTGTTATTTTGAACTTTATCGAAAAGTAACCCATCATCGTTCGATCGAGGTCTAACTCTTCTTTTTTTGGCGAATGCCCTTGGGCTTAAAGGATGCTATTTCAAACTTATCAAAATTGTAACCTGTCGTCACTCGATCGAGATCGAGATCTCCTCTTGTTAGTGAACGCGCTTGGCCTTAAAGTGTGTTATTTTGAACATAATCGAAATAGTAACCCTTGTCGTTCGATCGAGGTCAAACTCTTCTCCTTTTGGCGATGGCCCTTGGCCTTAAAGGGTGTTATTTCGCACTTAACGAAATAGTAACCCGTCGTCGTTCGATCGTGGTCGAGAACTGCTTTCTTTGTGACGAAGGCCCTTGGTCTTAAAGGGTGTTACTTCGAACTTATCGAAATAGTAACCCATCTTTGTTCGATTGAGGTCGAACTCTTCTCTTTTTGGCGAAGGACCTTGGCCTTAAAGTGTGTTATTTCGAACTTATCGAAATAGTAACCCATCATCGTTCGATCGAGGTTAAACTCTTCTCTTTTTGGCGAAGGCCCTTGCCATTAAAATGTTTTATTTCGAACTTTATCGAAATAGTAACCCATCGTCGTTCAATCGATGTCGAACTCTTCTATTTTTGGGGAAGGCCCTTGGCCTAAAAGGGTGTTATTCAAACTTATCAAAATAATAACCCGTCGTCGTTTGATCGAAATTAAACTCTCCTATTGTTAGCGAATGACCTTGGCCTTAAAGTGTGTTATTTTGAACTTTATCGAAAAGTAACCCATCATCGTTCGATCGAGGTCTAACTCTTCTTTTTTTGGCGAATGCCCTTGGGCTTAAAGGATGCTATTTCAAACTTATCAAAATTGTAACCTGTCGTCACTCGATCGAGATTGGGATCTCCTCTTGTTAGTGAAGGCGCTTGGCCTTAAAGTGTGTTATTTTGAACTTAATCGAAATAGTAACCCTTGTCGTTCGATCGAGGTCAATCTCTTCTCCTTTTGGCGATGGCCCGTGGCCTTAAAGGGTGTTATTTCGCACTTAACGAAATAGTAACCCGTCGTCGTTCGATCGTGGTCGAACTGCTTTCTTTGTGACGAAGGCCCTTGGTCTTAAAGGGTATTAGTTCGAACTTATTGAAATAGTAACCCATCTTTGTTCGATTGAGGTCGAACTCTTCTCTTTTTGGCGAAGGCCCTTGGCCTTAAAGTGTGTTATTTCGAACTTATTGAAATAGTAACCCATCATCGTTCGATCGAGGTTAAACTCTTCTCTTTTTGGCGAAGGCCCTTGGCCTAAAAGGGTGTTATTCGAACTTATCGAAATGGTAACCCGTCATCGTTTGATCGAAATCGAACTCTCCTCTTGTTAGCGAAGGCCATTGTACTTAAAGTGTTTAATTTCAAACTTATCGAAATAGTAACACGTCGTCGTTCGACTGAGGTCAAACTATTTTCTTGTTGGTGAAGGCCCTTGCCATTAAAGTGTGTTATTTCAAACTTTATCGAAATAGTAACCCATCTTCGTTCGATCGAGGTCGAACTCTTCTATTTTTGGGGAAGGCCCTTGGCCTAAAAGGGTGTTATTCAAACTTATCGAAATAATAACCCGTCATCGTTTGATCGAAATCAAACTCTCCTCTTGTTAGAGAAGGACCTTGGCCTTAAAGTGTGATATTTTGCACTTTATCGAAAAGTAACCCATCATCGTTCAATCAAGGTCTAACTCTTCTTTTTTTGGCGAATGCCCTTGGGATTAAAGGATGTTATTTCAAACTTATCAAAATAGTAACCTGTTGTCACTCGATCGAGATCGAGATCTCCTCTTGTTAGTGAAGGCCCTTGGACTTAAAGTGTGTTATTTTGAACTTTATCGAAATAGTAACCCTTGTTGTTCGATCGAGGTTAAACTCTTCTCCTTTTGGCGATGGCCCTTGGCCTTAAAGGGTGTTATTTTGCACTTAACGAAATAGTAACCCGTCGTCGTTCGATCATGGTCGAACTGCTTTCTTTGTGACGAAGGCCCTTGGTTTTAAAGGGTGTTACTTCGAACTTATCGAAATAGTAACCCATCTTTGTTCGATTGAGGTCGAACTCTTCTCTTTTTGGCAAAGGCCCTTGTCCTTAAAGTGTGTTATTTCGAACTTATCGAAATAGTAACCCATCATCGTTCGATCGAGGTTAAACTCTTCTCTTTTTGGCGAAGGCCCTTGGCCTAAAAGGGTGTTATTTCGAACTTATCGAAATAGTAACCCGTCATCGTTTGATCGAAATCAAACTCTCCTCTTGTTAGCGAAGGCCCTTGTCCTTAAAGTGTTTTATTTCAAACTTATCGAAATAGTAACCCGTCGTCATTCGACCCAGGTCAAACTATTTTCTTGTTGGCGAAGGCCCTTGCCATTAAAGTGTGTTATTTCGAACTTTATCGAAATAGTAACCCATCGTCGTTCGATCGAGGTCGAACTCTTCTATTTTTGGGGAAGGCCCTTTGCCTAAAAGGGTGTTATTCAAACTTATCGAAATAATAACCCGTCGTCGTTTGATCGAAATCAAACTCTCCTCTTGTTAGCGAAGGACCTTGGCCTTAAAGTCTGTTATTTTGAACTTTATCGAAAAGTAACCCATCATCATTTGATCGAGGTCTAACTCTTCTTTTTTTGCGAATGCCCTTGGGCATAAAGGATGTTATTTCAAACTTATCAAAATAGTAACTTGTCGTCACTCGATCGAGATCGAGATCTCCTCTTGTTAGTGAAGGCCCTTGGCCTTAAAGTGTGTTATTTTGAACTTTATCGAAATAGTAACCCTTGTCGTTCGATCGAGGTCAAACTCTTCTCCTTTTGGCGATGGCCCTTGGCCTTAAAGGGTCTTATTTCGCACTTATGGAAATAGTAACCCGTCGTCGTTCGATCGTGGTCGAACTGCTTTCTTTGTGACGAAGGCCCTTGGTCTTAAAGGGTGTTACTTCGAACTTATCGAAATAGTAACCTATCTTTGTTCGATTGAGGTCGAACTCTTCTCTTTTTGGCGAAGGCCCTTGGCCTTAAAGTGTGTTATTTCGAACTTATCGAAATAGGAACCCATCATCGTTCGATCGAGGTTAAACTCTTCTCTTTTTGGCGAAGGCCCTTGCCATTAAAGTGTTTTATTTCGAACTTTATCGAAATAGTAACCCATCGTCGTTCGATCGATGTCGAACTCTTCTATTTTTGGGGAAGGCCCTTGGCCTAAAAGGGTGTTATTCAAACTTATCGAAATAATAACCCGTCGTCGTTTGATCGAAATTAAACTCTCCTATTGTTAGCGAATGACCTTGGCCTTAAAGTGTGTTATTTTGAACTTTATCGAAAAGTAACCCATCATCGTTCGATCGAGGTCTAACTCTTCTTTTTTTGGCGAATGCCCTTGGGCTTAAAGGATGTTATTTCAAACTTATCAAAATAGTAACTTGTCGTCACTCGATCGAGATCGAGATCTCCTCTTTTTAGTGAATGCCCTTTGCCTTAAAGTGTGTTATTTTGAACTTTATCGAAATAGTAACCCTTGTCGTTCGATCGAGGTTAAACTCTTCTCCTTTTGGCGATGGCCCTTGGCCTTAAAGGGTGTTATTTCGCACTAAACGAAATAGTAACCTGTCTTCGTTCGATCGTGGTCGAACTGCTTTCTTTGTGACGAAGGCCCTTGGTCTTAAAGGGTGTTACTTCGAACTTATCGAAATAGTAACCCATCTTTGTTCGATTGAGGTCGAACTCTTCTCTTTTTGGCGAAGGCCCTTGTCCTTAAAGTGTGTTATTTCGAACTTATCGAAATAGTAACCCATCATCGTTCGATCGAGGTTAAACTCTTCTCTTTTTGGCGAAGGCCCTTGCCATTAAAGTGTTTTATTTCGAACTTTATCGAAATAGTAATCCATCTTCGTTCGATCGAGGTCGAACTCTTCTATTTTTGGGGAAGGCCCTTGGCCTAAAAGGGTGTTATTCAAACTTATCGAAATAATAACCCGTCATCGTTTGATCGAAATCAAACTCTCCTCTTGTTAGCGAATGACCTTGGACTTAAAGTGTGATATTTTGAACTTTATCGAAAAGTAACCCATCATCGTTCGATCGAGGTCTAACTCTTCTTTTTTTGGCAAATGCCCTTGGTCTTAAAGGATATTATTTCAAACTTATAAAAATAGTAACCTGTCGTCACTCGATCGAGATCGAGATCTCCTCTTTTTAGTGAATGCCCTTGGCCTTAAAGTGTGTTATTTTAAACTTTATTGAAATAGTAACCCTTGTCGTTCGATCGAGGTTAAACTCTTCTCCTTTTGGCGATGGCCCTTGGCCTTAAAGTGTGTTATTTCGCACCTAACGAAATAGTAACCCGTCGTCGTTCGATCGTGGTCGAACTGCTTTCTTTGTGACGAAGACCCTTGGTCTTAAAGGGTGTTACTTCGAACTTATCGAAATAGTAACCCATCTTTGTTCGATTGAGGTCGAACTCTTCTCTTTTTGGCGAAGGCCCTTGTCCTTAAAGTGTGTTATTTCAAACTTATCGAAATAGTAACCCATCATCGTTCGATCGAGGTTAAACTCTTATCTTTTTGGCGAAGGCCCTTGCCATTAAAGTGTTTTATTTCGAACTTTATCGAAATAGTAACCCATCGTCGTTCGATCGATGTCGAACTCTTCTATTTTTGGGGAAGTCCCTTGGCCTAAAAGGGTGTTATTCAAACTTATCGAAATAATAACCCGTCGTCGTTTGATCGAAATCAAACTCTCCTATTGTTAGCGAAGGACCTTGGCCTTAAAGTGTGTTATTTTGAACTTTATCGAAAAGTAACCCATCATCGTTCGATCAAGGTCTAACTCTTCTTTTTTTGGCGAATGCCCTTGGGCATAAAGGATGCTATTTCAAACTTATCAAAATTGTAACCTGTCGTCACTCGATCGAGATTGAGATCTCCTCTTGTTAGTGAAGGCGCTTGGCCTTAAAGTGTGTTATTTTGAACTTAATCGAAATAGTAACCCTTGTCGTTCGATCGAGGTCAAACTCTTCTCCTTTTGGCGATGGCCCTTGGCCTTAAAGGGTGTTATTTCGCACTTAACGAAATAGTAACCCGTCGTTGTTCGATCGTGGTCGAACTGCTTTCTTTGTGACGAAGGCCCTTGGTCTTAAAGGGTGTTACTTCGAACTTATTGAAATAGTAACCCATCTTTGTTCGATTGAGGTCGAACTCTTCTCTTTTTGGCGAAGGCCCTTGGCCTTAAAGTGTGTTATTTCGAACTTATCGAAATAGTAACCCATCATCGTTCGATCGAGGTTAAACTCTTCTCTTTTTGGCAAAGGCCCTTGCCATTAAAGTGTTATATTTCGAACTTTATCGAAATAGTAACCCATTGTCGTTCGATCGATGTCGAACTCTTCTATTTTTGGGGAAGGCCCTTGGCCTAAAAGGGTGTTATTCAAACTTATCGAAATAATAACCCGTCGTCGTTTGATCAAAATCAAACTCTCCTATTGTTAGCGAAGGACCTTGGCCTTAAAGTGTGTTATTTTGAACTTTATCGAAAAGTAACCCATCATCGTTCGATCGAGGTCTAACTCTTCTTTTTTTGGCGAATGCCCTTGGGCTTAAAGGATGCTATTTCAAACTTATCAAAATTGTAACATGTCGTCACTCGATCGAGATTGAGATCTCCTCTTGTTAGTGAAGGCGCTTGGCCTTAAAGTGTGTTATTTTGAACTTAATCGAAATAGTAACCCTTGTCGTTCGATCGAGGTCAAACTCTTCTCCTTTTGGCGATGGCCCTTGGCCTTAAAGGGTGTTATTTCGCACTTAACGAAATAGTAACCCGTCGTCGTTCGATCGTGGTCGAACTGATTTCTTTGTGACGAAGGCCTTTGGTCTTAAAGGGTGTTACTTTGAACTTATTGAAATAGTAACCCATCTTTGTTCGATTGAGGTCGAACTCTTCTCTTTTTGGCAAAGGCCCTTGGCCTTAAAGTGTGTTATTTCGAACTTATCGAAATAGTAACCCATCATCGTTCGATCGAGGTTAAACTCTTCTCTTTTTGGCGAAGGCCCTTGGCCTAAAAGGGTGTTATTTCGAACTTATCAAAATAGTAACCCGTCATCGTTTGATCGAAATCGAACTCTCCTCTTGTTAGCGAAGACCATTGTCCTTAAAGTTTTTTATTTCAAACTTATCGAAATAGTAACACGTCGTCGTTCGACCGAGGTCAAGATATTTTCTTGTTGGTGAAGGCCCTTGCCATTAAAGTGTGTTATTTCAAACTTTATCGAAATAGTAACCCATCTTCCTTCGATCGAGGTCGAACTCTTCTATTTTTGGGGAAGGCCCTTGGCCTAAAAGGGTGTTATTCAAACTTATCGAAATAATAACCCGTCGTCGTTTGATCGAAATCAAACTCTCCTCTTGTTAGCGAAGGACCTTGGCCTTAAAGTGTGTTATTTTGAACTTTATCGAAAAGTAACCCATCATCGTTCGATCAAGGTCTAACTCTTCTTTTTTTGGCGAATGCACTTGGGCATAAAGGATGTTATTTCAAACTTATCAAAATAGTAACCTGTCGTCACTCGATCAAGATCGAGATCTCCTCTTGTTAGTGAAGGCCCTTGGCCTTAAAGTGTGTTATTTTGAACTTTATCGAAATAGTAACCCTTGTTGTTCGATCGAGGTTAAACTCTTCTCCTTTTGGCGATGGCCCTTGGCCTTAAAGGGTGTTATTTCGCACTTAACGAAATAGTAACCCGTCGTCGTTCGATCGTGGTCAACTGCTTTCTTTGTGACGAAGGACCTTGGTCTTAGAGGGTGTTACTTCGAACTTATCGAAATAGTAACCCATCTTTGTTCGATTGAGGTCGAACTCTTCTCTTTTTGGCGAAGGCCCTTGTCCTTAAAGTGTGTTATTTCGAACTTATCGAAATAGTAACCCATCATCGTTCGATCGAGGTTAAACTCTTCTCTTTTTGGCGAAGGCCCTTGGCCTAAAAGGGTGTTATTTCGAACTTATCGAAATAGTAACCCGTCATCGTTTGATCGAAATCAAACTCTCCTCTTGTTAGCGAAGGCCCTTGTCCTTAAAGTGTTTTATTTCAAACTTATCGAAATAGTAACCCGTCGTCATTCGACCCAGGTCAAACTATTTTCTTGTTGGCGAAGGCCCTTGCCATTAAAGTGTGTTATTTCGAACTTTATCGAAATAGTAACCCATCGTCGTTCGATCGAGGTCGAACTCTTCTATTTTAGGGGAAGGTCCTTGGCCTAAAAGGGTGTTATTCAAACTTATCGAAATAATAACCCGTCGTCGTTTGATCGAAATCAAACTCTCCTCTTGTTAGCGAAGGACCTTGGCCTTAAAGTGTGTTATTTTGAACTTTATCGAAAAGTAACCCATAATCGTTCGATCAAGGTCTAACTCTTCTTTTTTTGGCGAATGCCCTTGGGCATAAAGGATGTTATTTAAAACTTATCAAAATAGTAACCTGTCGTCACTCGATCGAGATCGAGATCTCCTCTTGTTACTGAAGGCCCTTGGCCTTAAAGTGTGTTATTTTGAACTTTATCAAAATAGTAACCCTTGTCGTTCGATCGAGGTCAAACTCTTCTCCTTTTGGCGATGGCCCTTGGCCTTAAAGGGTGTTATTTCGCACTTATGGAAATAGTAACCCGTCGTCGTTCGATCGTGGTCAACTGCTTTCTTTGTGACGAAGGACCTTGGTCTTAAAGGGTGTTACTTCGAACTTATCGAAATAGTAACCCATCTTTGTTCGATTGAGGTCGAACTCTTCTCTTTTTGGCGAAGGCCCTTGTCCTTAAAGTGTGTTATTTCGAACTTATCGAAATAGTAACCCATCATCGTTCGATCGAGGTTAAACTCTTCTCTTTTTGGCGAAGGCCCTTGGCCTAAAAGGGTTGGGGGGGGTTGTTTGAGTTCATCTTATTTTTCATAGGATCTTTTTTATGTAGTTGTGGAATTAAATGCTTTTTCATGATTATCTGTAGCTAGCGAAATTAACCTTGAAATTTCTTTTATATTTTCAAGTGTGTATTCTAAGTATTTAATATCTTTAGTTTTTTGATATTCTTCTATATTTTTTTCTAATATTATTTTTGACATATTTATATGTTTTAGAATTTCTAACCAGTACTTAAAATATTTGTAACTATCAATTTTTGATTTGTTCATATTAATACTGAGATGTATACCTGTTGATACATATATCCATGGTTTCTATATTTCTCAGTGTTATTTCTTTTCTGTGTTGATAACTTTCAAGTTTATCTTCATAAAATTCAATTTCATTTTCTATAGTTAGTAAAGCTTTATTACGTAATTTATTATATCTAATAATATCTTTGCAGGTTTTAATATTATATTTAACAAAATCTATTTTTCTATTTATGTTACTGAGGGTTTTAAGAAGTTTCCATTTCTGGGTATTATAGAATCTTATATAATGAAAAGTGTTATGTTTCATTTATAAAAAGATTTTATTAACTTGATATGTGATCATTAGTCTGAATATAAATCTAGTTCATATAGATCTAATATATCTATTTCATGTGATACAATTAGTTCTGTAAATGCTTGTTCCATTACATATATTATTTCAAAAGTAACTAAAATATCGTAAATTTTTCTTTTAACATCGTTATTAAGTCTCTTAAAGATATATAACATAAGTATTTTGTAGTCAATATTTTCTTCTAATAAATACGTGTGGTTGTTCATTTAGATTTATTATTTATCCTTATCATGTGTTTACTAAACATATTCCCTCTAACCTCTTTGTTTATCATAGAGTTTATCATATTTTAATAAGTTATACTGAACAATCTTTTCTGGTCACTACCATGTTTTTCATGCTTCAATCATTTACCCTAACAGCGCCTCAACTCTGTGTACTCCCCTAAACGGCTTCCTTGCCTACTGGTTTCCACTTTAGGATGGCATAGTCTGGGCTTAACTACTCTCAGCATTATTAGACAGGCAAACTTTCTCAAGATGTTCTTTATAACAGTACTATAATATGATAATCAATTATGATATTCAAGAGATTATAAGGAATATAAGAGTTTAGTTAAACATGATTATAAATAAACTTACCTGGTTTTGTAACTCGTTTGAATGCTCCATAGCTTTCAGAAGTTTGTATATAATTAGATATTTTATTGAGAGAATATAAGAGAGAGAAGGTGAGGATGAGGATGTCTGAGGATGTCCTCCTTCCTCAGATTTACATTCTATATAAAGAAAATTAAAACGACTCTTACTGTTTACAAATGACTCCTACTATTCATGAACGACCTTTACTGTTCATGATTATGACATATACTATTTACTTTATGACTCTTACTATTCATGAACGACCTTTACTGTTCATGATTATGACATATACTATTTACTTTATGACTCTTACTATTCATGAACGACCTTTACTGTTCATGAATGCGACTAGTACTATTTACTTTACATTATATGTTTCCAGTAGCTGTCTTCTTCTTTTGTCTTCTTGTTGATACCTTCATTCTAGTTGGACTTCTGGTACATAGTTATCATCTCCGTTGCACTTTGAACATATGTGGTCTGGATATTTGTGTCCTACTAGTTTGCAGTATCTTGTTAATAACTCGTTTGAAATAAATTCTTTTTTCAATGCTCTGGTAGTTGGTTGCATTTCTGGCTTTAATAATGATAAAATCCATTTCTGGACTTCATCCATATCTCCTTGGCGTAGTTCCTTTGAATTGGCATATATCATCAATTGGTCTCTGGAATAGTAGCTCCAGATAGCATTTCCTTGTAGATAATTGTTAGCTAGTTCTTGAATAATAGTTGCTATACCAATTATTCTTTTATTAGCATAGAAACTTGGTATCTCCATTTTCTGTATCTCCGGTTGTTTCTCTATCTCTTCCGGTATTATCATATCTCGTGTTAGTCCTATTTTTATCACCTGTATTATGGGTTTTATTTCATCATATAGTATTTCCGCTGGTGCTGTATAGAATTTGATGAAGAATAGGTTGCCTTTTGTAATTCTCTTGAAGGTGACAAATGCTTTGTATAGCTCTGGTATTCCAATTATTTCTTCTCCGTCATGGGTATATACTGTGCTGAGTAGTCCGTAGTTGTAACATGTTTTTACTAGGTTTGCTTTTGTTTTTGGCTGGGCTATAAGCCTATTATATCCCTGTAGTTTTTGGGTTACATAATCTTGTGTTGGATCTGTAGTAGTTGTTGATCTAGGGTTTAGGTTCAGAAATGTCTGGATTTTATATATATTCTCAATATATGTTTGAGTAATATGGTTATATACCTTTTTGTTGTGGTGTAGGCTATTAGCATAGGTTGAAGTTTGTGGGGCTATAACTATTGCTTCTCTTGGCTTTTTTGATGTAAATGGCTTATCAAATACGGTATTTAGGTTTACATTGATATGTGGTTTTTTGCTAACTTGTTTGCTTGTAACTGCAGCTGTATATAAAGCAACTGTGTTATGGGTTTTTTGGAGTTTCCCAACGTCTCCTTCTACCTCTGGAAGTTTAGAGTCTTCCGATTGACTTAGCTCCGCATTTTTATAGTCATGCTGCTGACTTTCTAGCTGTTGTAATCTTTTTCCCATACTCTCCATCTGTAAGGATAGAGTAGTAAGGATTGTAAATATGTCTTTTGATTCTTGGCTTTCATCTGTTTGGGTACCTTTGTCTTGATAGGTAGTCTGCAATAACATTCTTGTCAGTCCGTATTACTTCAATTGTAAATGTAAAATTTTGTATATTTAATACAAGTCTCCTTATTTCCTTTGTAGTTACTGAATCCTGTACTTTCCGAGTTATCCACCATTTTACTTGTGTATTATCTGTTCTTACTATAAATTTGTTATAAACAATATATGGCTCAAATGCTAACAAACATTTATATAATCCAAATAGTTCTTTCCTATTTATTTCCCATTTTAATTGTGGTTCCGTGTATGATCCGGAATAATATCTACAATGGTGTTCAATTTTTTCATTATCATATTTATATTTTAGAACTCCTCCGTAGCTGTGATCACTAGAATCAGTTTCTACAATATATGTAAATTGTTTCTTTTCATCTGGAAAATATAGTTTTGGTAATTTTTTACACATATTTTTTATCTTCTGTATATGTATTTTATCTTTTTCGTCAAAATGATATTCTATGTCCTTTTTTAATTTTTTCTGTAATGGTTTTAAGTTTTCTGCTAATTTAGGAATATATTCTCTTACTTGGTTAACCAATCCTAAAAATGATTGTAACTTCTTTTTTGTATCAAGTGTTTCATTCAAGTTAATTATTTTTTGTACTACATGGGTTTGCATTTTTATTCCGTTTTTATCTATTTGTATACCTAAAAATTCTATTTGATTTTTCATTACTTCTGCTTTCTTTTTACTTAAACTTATTCCTGATATTTCTACAATGTGTATGAATTTTTCTAGTAGTTTTATATGTTCGTTCTCTGTTCTAGAATATAGCAATATATCATCTATATATATTATACAATTTTCTAATTGGTTGAAGTAATTATCCATAAAATGTTGATACCTACCTGGTGCATTTTTATATCCAAAAGGTAATACGTTCCATTCGTAAAATCCTTGTGGTACTGTGAATGCTGTTAACTTTTTAGATTCATCTTCTAGTTTTAAATGGTAAAATCCTGATTTACAGTCAAATTTACTAAAATAGTTATATCCTTGTATTTGTCTAATTTTTAGTATTTTATTTGGTATCGGATAATTATATGTTTTTGTTTTTGCATTTAAGTTTCTATAATCTATAACCATACGACTTTTTCCTCTTTTTTGTTCACTATGCTTATTTACTATAAATGCTGGGCTAGTATGTTTACTATTACTTTCTTGTATGTAGTTATTATCTAATAATTCTTTTATATGCATTTTAAATTCTGTTAAATCATTAAAATTGTATTTTAAAGGTTTTTGTGTTATTATGCTATTTTCATCTATTAGTTCAATCTTTATTTTTGTTTGATGTTTTTCCCATCCTTGGAGTGGATTATCATTATATAGTAATTCTAGTTTATCTTGTAGTGGTTTTATCTTATTTATTGAGAAAATGATTATCTCTATATTATGGTTACTTTGTATTACATTTTCTAATTTTTGGGTAATCTTTTCACTTCCTTTAATCCAGGGTGTTGTTTTTCTTACTTTATTATTTACTCTTTTTGCTCCTAATTTTTGTTTACACGGGGTAGTAAACCACCAATGTGTTTTTGTTATAATATGTGGGTATAATTTATCTAAAAATGGCATTCCTAATAATATATCTTTATTTGTGAATTCGTAACTATATATTTCTTCTATGGTTAATATTTTATCCCATATTTGTATTTTTATATTTCTTGCTTTATATGTTATCATACTTCCTTCATTATTAAATCCTGTTACTACTATGGGGGTTTTTAGCTTTTCCCATTTACTTTCTGGTAAACAATTATGTCTACACATATTAGCTTCTGCTCCTGTATCCACCATAGGTGTATAATATCTATTATAATATCCTTCTACTATTATTTTGGAAAGTATGTATATCTTTGGCATTATATCAAAGTTCTTTTTATTATTATTTTCTTATTTTCATAACTTATTGTTAATTGCCTATCTTCTAATTTATATGGTTTGACTTTTTCTAACCATTTTATCCCTAGTGTAATATTTTTATCTCCTTGATATATTTTAAAATTTATTAATATTGGTATTCCTCCAATAATTAATTCTTTTTCAGTTGTTTCTTCGTTTTTTCTTAACGCTTTTGGTAGTTCTGAATTTTGTTGTTCTATTGTTACTATCTCTTGTTCTGGTATTAGTTCTCTTATAACATAATTTTCTTCCTGCCCTGTATTTATTAGTATTAAATATTTTCTTTGGTCCATTATTCCTGTTATATAATAATGATGTGGGTTTATTTCTTCTATTTTTTGTTCTATTAATTTTTGTGGAATGGTATAATTTATTCTTTTTGATGTACTTCTTGATGTACTTCTTGATGATGTTTCTGGCATTTCATTATTTATTCGTTTTGATGTGCTTAATCTTTCTTTTACTATTTCTAAATCTTCATCCATGTCTATTTCTGTATAACTGTAATCATTATTGTCTATAACTGATACTATTCTTTCGAATGGATTTTCTATTTTTATTTTATTTATTTTATTTTTAGCTGTTATCTTATGTTTTGTTGTTAAGACATATAGATTTTTACATCTTGCTGTGAATATTTTACTTCCTGGTGCTAATTCTATTCCAGACATTTTCCAGTATAATACTAATGATTTATCTATATTTTTATCATCTACTGCTACTGAATAGTTAGCACTTACTATAAATTTAAATTTTTGGTATATTAAGTTACCTCTTACAGCACTTATTATACTCTTTTCTATAGGTTGTACAATCCTATCATCTGCCAAGTATATTTCTATAGGGGTATCTATTCCTTCCCTAAAACATGTTTTTATTAGGATCTCCGTTCCTCCTAAGTGTACATATTTTATTGGATTTTTTGCTTTTATATCTTGTATTTCTTTATTTAGTAGTCTTTTATTTAAAATTGGTATTTGTGCTTTACCTTTGATGTATTTACAATCTATTATATGTTCTCTTTGGCTTACTACATAGTATTCTTCTTTTTGTCTTTTAAACCAATTCTTTATTGTTGGTACTTCTAATATTTTGTCTATACATAGATCCAATTCTTTTCCTTTTATTTGTTCAAATATATTAGCGTCAAATATTATTTTTTGTTCTGAAGATTGTTCATCTTGGTGTTCTTCTTGTTGTATAATTTGTATATCTTTTTCAGTCATAATTTTCTTCATCTGACTCTTCTATGTCCTTGTTTATTTCATTTTCAGAGAACTCGTTTTCTGATATCTCATATATGCTGTCTTCACTGCTTAATTAATAATCTACATATTCTATTTGTGTATATTTATCATTATCTATCAATATTTCGGTAATTTGTTTCTTCTTTGGGTTTTTGGGTAATTTACAATCTTTGGCTAAGTGTCCTAGCTTTCCACAATTATAGCAAGTACATTCTGTTAGTTTTTTCTTTTTCCTATATGGTTTTTTATGTTTATAATTTTTTACATAATATCTTCTTCTTGGTTTCCTATATTTATATTTTGAATATTTTGATTTAAATTTCTTTTTCTTTCCTTCTTTTTTGTAATATTTATCTGTGCAGCCAAATTGGGGTGTTATTCTACATTTGCAACATGCCAAATTTTTTACTAATATTTTTTCCATTTTCATGTTTTCTTTATATTTTTCACATAATTCTATAAACCAGTTTTGTAGAAATTTTATCCTTACTCCTAATGTATCTGCTAGTCCTGCTTCGTTCCAACTTTTTATTATTTTTGAGCTAAAGGGTTCTGGTAATTTTGTAAAATATAATTTTCTTATCTCTTTACTTTCATCTGGACTATATGTTCCTTTATAATAATAGTCTCTAAATGCACAAGTATATTCATCTATATAACACATATTACATATTGCTAATTTTGTCATTAAATTTCTATTTGTAATTTTTTCTTTATTTTGTTCTTCTACTTCTGTTGTCATACTACTAAATTCATTTCTTATTGCTATTTCATATTTATTTAATATTTCTGTAACTGTTGTTGTAGTTGTACCGTCAAGTTTTTTATTACTCCTTAATGTGTCTAAGCTTTCACTTGATAAATTTTGTAACCATAATTTTACAGTTCCTATTAATGTTCTTTCTATATATCCTGGTGTTTCCGTTATTGTTATTTTATTATCTATTAGTTGTTTTGAGATATATCCTATCCATAATTGTATTGTTTTATTTATATCTGCTACACAATCTAGATCTAAAAAATTATATTGTTCAGTTATCTGTCTTGGTGCCCATTTCTTATTTAACCTTTTATCCCATAATGTTTTGTTTCTGTCATATGCATCATAACTTACTCTGTAATAGGTTGGGTTTAATTGTTTTGGATTTTTTATTCCTGATATGCTTGGTTTATCTTCGTTCATATCTCCTGTATTTATTTCTGGGTTTATTTTTATCTTTTCTGTTTTTTCTATAAGTTCTGTGTATGTTTCACTTGTTTCTGAATAGTTTTCTCCTAGTTCTGTGTCTTTATCACTTTGGTCATTTATTTCGTTTATACTTATTTTTGATGGACTCTCCTGTACTTCTTCTAACTGTAATTTGAATCTTTCTATCTCATTTGTTAGTTTTAGTTCTTCTTCTTCTTCTTTACGTTTTTCCTTTTCTTTTAGTTTATTTGCATACATCTGTTTTAGCATCTCTAATTCTTTTTCTAATTCTGTTATTTTAGTGTTTTTTACTTCCTCTATCTGTTGTATTGTTTCTTTAGCTTGCTGTTGTATTTCTTTAATCTCTCGTTTTCTATCTATTTCTTCGTTTTCTTTTGTTATTCTAACCATGGCGGTTAAACTATCCTCTAGTTTTACAGTTTCTTTTTCTAACATTAAGTTTAGGTTATTTCCTATTTTTTTATATCTTCTTCCTAAGTTAGAAAATATTATTGTTATTTTTAATCCTTCTGGATTCTCATATGTTTTCTCTTCTAATGCGAATTCTTCTTTATTCATCTTTTATCCTTTAGATAACAAACATATTTATATTCTGTTTTAGATATTATATCGATTAATTTGGACAGTCTGGCTTTGTTTATTTTTGTGATACTCAAGTATTCATATTCTATATATAGTTTCTTTAGTTTCTTCCTAATTTTCTGCGATTTCTTAGTTATTTTGATTGTTTCACTGTTTTGCGGGTTTGTACTATTAATGTCAGTGTTATTTTTCATGATTTGCTTCTTAATATAAATGTTTATTTTTCATAGCTCTGATACCAATTTTATATAAATTGGAAAGATTACCCAAAAATTAGAAAATGTAATACAAAGTAACCATAATATAGAGATAATCATTTTCTCAATAAATAAGATAAAACCACTACAAGATAAACTAGAATTACTATATAATGATAATCCACTCCAAGGATGGGAAAAACATCAAACAAAAATAAAGATTGAACTAATAGATGAAAATAGCATAATAACACAAAAACCTTTAAAATACAATTTTAATGATTTAACAGAATTTAAAATGCATATAAAAGAATTATTAGATAATAACTACATACAAGAAAGTAATAGTAAACATACTAGCCCAGCATTTATAGTAAATAAGCATAGTGAACAAAAAAGAGGAAAAAGCCGTATGGTTATAGATTATAGAAACTTAAATGCAAAAACAAAAACATATAATTATCCGATACCAAATAAAATACTGAAAATTAGACAAATACAAGGATATAACTATTTTAGTAAATTTGACTGTAAATCAGGATTTTACCATTTAAAACTAGAAGATGAATCTAAAAAGTTAACAGCATTCACAGTACCACAAGGATTTTACGAATGGAACGTATTACCTTTTGGATATAAAAATGCACCAGGTAGGTATCAACATTTTATGGATAATTACTTCAACCAATTAGAAAATTGTATAATATATATAGATGATATATTGCTATATTCTAGAACAGAGAACGAACATATAAAACTACTAGAAAAATTCATACACATTGTAGAAATATCAGGAATAAGTTTAAGTAAAAAGAAAGCAGAAGTAATGAAAAATCAAATAGAATTTTTAGGTATACAAATAGATAAAAACGGAATAAAAATGCAAACCCATGTAGTACAAAAAATAATTAACTTGAATGAAACACTTGATACAAAAAAGAAGTTACAATCATTTTTAGGATTGGTTAACCAAGTAAGAGAATATATTCCTAAATTAGCAGAAAACTTAAAACCATTACAGAAAAAATTAAAAAAGGACATAGAATATCATTTTGACGAAAAAGATAAAATACATATACAGAAGATAAAAAATATGTGTAAAAAATTACCAAAACTATATTTTCCAGATGAAAAGAAACAATTTACATATATTGTAGAAACTGATTCTAGTGATCACAGCTACGGAGGAGTTCTAAAATATAAATATGATAATGAAAAAATTGAACACCATTGTAGATATTATTCCGGATCATACACGGAACCACAATTAAAATGGGAAATAAATAGGAAAGAACTATTTGGATTATATAAATGTTTGTTAGCATTTGAGCCATATATTGTTTATAACAAATTTATAGTAAGAACAGATAATACACAAGTAAAATGGTGGATAACTCGGAAAGTACAGGATTCAGTAACTACAAAGGAAATAAGGAGACTTGTATTAAATATACAAAATTTTACATTTACAATTGAAGTAATACGGACTGACAAGAATGTAATTGCAGACTACCTATCAAGACAAAGGTACCCAAACAGATGAAAGCCAAGAATCAAAAGACATATTTACAATCCTTACTACTCTATCCTTACAGATGGAGAGTATGGGAAAAAGATTACAACAGCTAGAAAGTCAGCAGCATGACTATAAAAATGCGGAGCTAAGTCAATCGGAAGACTCTAAACTTCCAGAGGTAGAAGGAGACGTTGGGAAACTCCAAAAAACCCATAACACAGTTGCTTTATATACAACTGCAGGTACAAGCAAACAAGTTAGCAAAAAGCCACATATCAATGTAAACCTAAATACCGTATTTGATAAGCCATTTACATCAAAAAAGCCAAGAGAAGCAATAGTTATAGCCCCACAAACTTCAACCTATGCTAATAGCCTACACCACAACAAAAAGGTATATAACCATATTACTCAAACATATATTGAGAATATATATAAAATCCAGACATTTCTGAACCTAAACCCTAGATCAACAACTACTACAGATCCATCACAAGATTATGTAACCCAAAAACTACAGGGATATAATAGGCTTATAGCCCAGCCAAAAACAAAAGCAAACCTAGTAAAAACATGTTACAACTACGGACTACTCAGCACAGTATATACCCATGACGGAGAAGAAATAATTGGAATACCAGAGCTATACAAAGCATTTGTCACCTTCAAGAGAATTACAAAAGGCAACCTATTCTTCATCAAATTCTATACAGCACCAGCGGAAATACTATATGATGAAATAAAACCCATAATACAGGTGATAAAAATAGGACTAACACGAGATATGATAATACCGGAAGAGATAGAGAAACAACCGGAGATACAGAAAATGGAGATACCAAGTTTCTATGCTAATAAAAGAATAATTGGTATAGCAACTATTATTCAAGAACTAGCTAACAATTATCTACAAGGAAATGCTATCTGGAGCTACTATTCCAGAGACCAATTGATGATATATGCCAACTCGAAGGAACTACGACAAGGAGATATGGATGAAGTCCAGAAATGGATTTTATCATTATTAAAGCCAGAAATGCAACCAACTACCAGAGCATTGAAAAAAGAATTTATTTCAAACGAGTTATTAACAAGATACTGCAAACTAGTAGGACACAAATATCCAGACCACATATGTTCAAAGTGCAACGGAGATGATAACTATGTACCAGAAGTTCAACTAGAATGAAGGTATCAACAAGAAGACAAAAGAAGAAGACAGCTACTGGAAACATATAATGTAAAGTAAATAGTACTAGTCGCATTCATGAACAGTAAAGGTCGTTCATGAATAGTAAGAGTCATAACGTAAATAGTATATGTCATAATCATGAACAGTAAAGGTCGTTCATGAATAGTAAGAGTCATGTAAAAAAGTCGTAAAGTAAATAGTATATGTCATAATCATGAACAGTAAAGGTCGTTCATGAATAGTAGGAGTCATTTGTAAACAGTAGGAGTCATTTTAATTTTCTTTATATAGAATGTAAATCCGAGGAAGGAGGACATCCTCAGACATCCTCACCTTCTCTCTCTTATCTTCTCTCAATAAAATATCTAATTATATACAAACTTCTGAAAGCTATGGAGCATTCAAACGAGTTACAAAACCAGGTAAGTTTATTTATAATCATGTTTAACTAAACTCTTATATTCCTTATAATCTCTTGAATATCATAATTGTTTATCATGTTATAGTACTGTTATAAAGAACATCTTGAGAAAGTTTGCCTGTCTAATAATGCTGAGAGTAGTTAAGCCCAGACTATGCCATCCTAAAGTGGAAACCAGTAGGCAAGGAAGCCGTTTAGGGGAGTACACAGAGTTGAGGCGCTGTTAGGGTAAATGATTGAAGCATGAAAAACATGGTAGTGACCAGAAAAGATTGTTCAGTATAACTTATTAAAATATGATAAACTCTATGATAAACAAAGAGGTTAGAGGGAATATGTTTATTAAACACATGATAAGGATAAATAATAAATCTAAATGAACAACCACACGTATTTATTAGAAGAAAATATTGACTACAAAATACTTATGTTATATATCTTTAAGAGACTTAATAACGATGTTAAAAGAAAAATTTACGATATTTTAGTTACTTTTGAAATAATATATGTAATGGAACAAGCATTTACGGAACTAATTGTATCACATGAAATAGATATATTAGATCTATATGAACTAGATTTATATTCAGACTAATGATCACATATCAAGTTAATAAAATCTTTTTATAAATGAAACATAACACTTTTCATTATATAAGATTCTATAATACCCAGAAATGGAAACTTCTTAAAAACCTCAGTAACATAAATAGAAAAATAGATTGTGTTAAATACAATATTAAAACCTGCAAAGATATTATTAGATATAATAAATTACGTAATAAAGCTTTATTAACTATAGAAAATGAAATTGAATTTTATGAAGATAAACTTGAAAGTTATCAACACAGAAAAGAAATAACACTGAGAAATATAGAAACCATGGATATATGTATCAACAGGTATACATCTCAGTATTAATATGAACAAATCAAAAATTGATAGTTACAAATATTTTAAGTACTGGTTAGAAATTCTAAAACATATAAATATGTCAAAAATAATATTAGAAAAAATATAGAAGAATATCAAAAAACTAAAGATATTAAATACTTAGAATACACACTTGAAAATATAAAAGAAATTTCAAGGTTAATTTCGCTAGCTACAGATAATCATGAAAAAGCATTTAATTCCACAACTACATGAAAAAGATCCTATGAAAAATAAGATGAACTCAAACAACCCCCCCCCCCCCAATTGGTATCAGAGCTATGAAAAATAAACATTTATTTTAAGAAGCAAATCATGAAAAATAACACTGACATTAATAGTACAAACCCGCAAAACAGTGAAACAATCAAAATAACTAAGAAATCGCAGAAAATTAGGAAGAAACTAAAGAAACTATATATAGAATATGAATACTTAAGTATCACAAAAATAAACAAAGCCAGGCTGTCCAAATTAATCGATATAATATCTAAAACAGAATATAAATATGTTTGTTATCTAAAGGATAAAAGATGAATAAAGAAGAATTCGCATTAGAAGAGAAAACATATGAGAATCCAGAAGGATTAAAAATAACAATAATATTTTCTAACTTAGGAAGAAGATATAAAAAAATAGGAAATAACCTAAACTTAATGTTAGAAAAAGAAACTGTAAAACTAGAGGATAGTTTAACCGCCATGGTTAGAATAACAAAAGAAAACGAAGAAATAGATAGAAAACGAGAGATTAAAGAAATACAACAGCAAGCTAAAGAAACAATACAACAGATAGAGGAAGTAAAAAACACTAAAATAACAGAATTAGAAAAAGAATTAGAGATGCTAAAACAGATGTATGCAAATAAACTAAAAGAAAAGGAAAAACGTAAAGAAGAAGAAGAAGAACTAAAACTAACAAATGAGATAGAAAGATTCAAATTACAGTTAGAAGAAGTACAGGAGAGTCCATCAAAAATAAGTATAAACGAAATAAATGACCAAAGTGATAAAGACACAGAACTAGGAGAAAACTATTCAGAAACAAGTGAAACATACACAGAACTTATAGAAAAAACAGAAAAGATAAAAATAAACCCAGAAATAAATACAGGAGATATGAACGAAGATAAACCAAGCATATCAGGAATAAAAAATCCAAAACAATTAAACCCAACCTATTACAGAGTAAGTTATGATGCATATGACAGAAACAAAACATTATGGGATAAAAGGTTAAATAAGAAATGGGCACCAAGACAGATAACTGAACAATATAATTTTTTAGATCTAGATTGTGTAGCAGATATAAATAAAACAATACAATTATGGATAGGATATATCTCAAAACAACTAATAGATAATAAAATAACAATAACGGAAACACCAGGATATATAGAAAGAACATTAATAGGAACTGTAAAATTATGGTTACAAAATTTATCAAGTGAAAGCTTAGACACATTAAGGAGTAATAAAAAACTTGACGGTACAACTACAACAACAGTTACAGAAATATTAAATAAATATGAAATAGCAATAAGAAATGAATTTAGTAGTATGACAACAGAAGTAGAAGAACAAAATAAAGAAAAAATTACAAATAGAAATTTAATGACAAAATTAGCAATATGTAATATGTGTTATATAGATGAATATACTTGTGCATTTAGAGACTATTATTATAAAGGAACATATAGTCCAGATGAAAGTAAAGAGATAAGAAAATTATATTTTACAAAATTACCAGAACCCTTTAGCTCAAAAATAATAAAAAGTTGGAACGAAGCAGGACTAGCAGATACATTAGGAGTAAGGATAAAATTTCTACAAAACTGGTTTATAGAATTATGTGAAAAATATAAAGAAAACATGAAAATGGAAAAAATATTAGTAAAAAATTTGGCATGTTGCAAATGTAGAATAACACCCCAATTTGGCTGCACAGATAAATATTACAAAAAAGAAGGAAAGAAAAAGAAATTTAAATCAAAATATTCAAAATATAAATATAGGAAACCAAGAAGAAGATATTATGTAAAAAATTATAAACATAAAAAACCATATAGGAAAAAGAAAAAACTAACAGAATGTACTTGCTATAATTGTGGAAAGCTAGGACACTTAGCCAAAGATTGTAAATTACCCAAAAACCCAAAGAAGAAACAAATTACCGAAATATTGATAGATAATGATAAATATACACAAATAGAATATGTAGATTATTAATTAAGCAGTGAAGACAGCATATATGAGATATCAGAAAACGAGTTCTCTGAAAATGAAATAAACAAGGACATAGAAGAGTCAGATGAAGAAAATTATGACTGAAAAAGATATACAAATTATACAACAAGAAGAACACCAAGATGAACAATCTTCAGAACAAAAAATAATATTTGACGCTAATATATTTGAACAAATAAAAGGAAAAGAATTGGATCTATGTATAGACAAAATATTAGAAGTACCAACAATAAAGAATTGGTTTAAAAGACAAAAAGAAGAATACTATGTAGTAAGCCAAAGAGAACATATAATAGATTGTAAATACATCAAAGGTAAAGCACAAATACCAATTTTAAATAAAAGACTACTAAATAAAGAAATACAAGATATAAAAGCAAAAAATCCAATAAAATATGTACACTTAGGAGGAACGGAGATCCTAATAAAAACATGTTTTAGGGAAGGAATAGATACCCCTATAGAAATATACTTGGCAGATGATAGGATTGTACAACCTATAGAAAAGAGTATAATAAGTGCTGTAAGAGGTAACTTAATATACCAAAAATTTAAATTTATAGTAAGTGCTAACTATTCAGTAGCAGTAGATGATAAAAATATAGATAAATCATTAGTATTATACTGGAAAATGTCTGGAATAGAATTAGCACCAGGAAGTAAAATATTCACAGCAAGATGTAAAAATCTATATGTCTTAACAACAAAACATAAGATAACAGCTAAAAATAAAATAAATAAAATAAAAATAGAAAATCCATTCGAAAGAATAGTATCAGTTATAGACAATAATGATTACAGTTATACAGAAATAGACATGGATGAAGATTTAGAAATAGTAAAAGAAAGATTAAGCACATCAAAACGAATAAATAATGAAATGCCAGAAACATCATCAAGAAGTACATCAAGAAGTACATCAAAAAGAATAAATTATACCATTCCACAAAAATTAATAGAACAAAAAATAGAAGAAATAAACCCACATCATTATTATATAACAGGAATAATGGACCAAAGAAAATATTTAATACTAATAAATACAGGGCAGGAAGAAAATTATGTTATAAGAGAACTAATACCAGAACAAGAGATAGTAACAATAGAACAACAAAATTCAGAACTACCAAAAGCGTTAAGAAAAAACGAAGAAACAACTGAAAAAGAATTAATTATTGGAGGAATACCAATATTAATAAATTTTAAAATATATCAAGGAGATAAAAATATTACACTAGGGATAAAATGGTTAGAAAAAGTCAAACCATATAAATTAGAAGATAGGCAATTAACAATAAGTTATGAAAATAAGAAAATAATAATAAAAAGAACTTTGATATAATGCCAAAGATATACATACTTTCCAAAATAATAGTAGAAGGATATTATAATAGATATTATACACCTATGGTGGATACAGGAGCAGAAGCTAATATGTGTAGACATAATTGTTTACCAGAAAGTAAATGGGAAAAGCTAAAAACTCCCATAGTAGTAACAGGATTTAATAATGAAGGAAGTATGATAACATATAAAGCAAGAAATATAAAAATACAAATATGGGATAAAATATTAATCATAGAAGAAATATATAGTTACGAATTCACAAATAAAGATATATTATTAGGAATGCCATTTTTAGATAAATTATACCCACATATTATAACAAAAACACATTGGTGGTTTACTACCCCGTGTAAACAAAAATTAGGAGCAAAAAGAGTAAATAATAAAGTAAGAAAAACAACCACCCCCAAATTGGTAATTTGGGGGGGTTGTTTGAGTTCATCTTATTTTTCATAGGATCTTTTTTATGTAGTTGTGGAATTAAATGCTTTTTCATGATTATCTGTAGCTAGCGAAATTAACCTTGAAATTTCTTTTATATTTTCAAGTGTGTATTCTAAGTATTTAATATCTTTAGTTTTTTGATATTCTTCTATATTTTTTTCTAATATTATTTTTGACATATTCATATGTTTTAGAATTTCTAACCAGTACTTAAAATATTTGTAACTATCAATTTTTGATTTGTTCATATTAATACTGAGATGTATACCTGTTGATACATATATCCATGGTTTCTATATTTCTCAGTGTTATTTCTTTTCTGTGTTGATAACTTTCAAGTTTATCTTCATAAAATTCAATTTCATTTTCTATAGTTAATAAAGCTTTATTACGTAATTTATTATATCTAATAATATCTTTGCAGGTTTTAATATTGTATTTAACACAATCTATTTTTCTATTTATGTTACTGAGGGTTTTAAGAAGTTTCCATTTCTGGGTATTATAGAATCTTATATAATGAAAAGTGTTATGTTTCATTTATAAAAAGATTTTATTAACTTGATATGTGATCATTAGTCTGAATATAAATCTAGTTCATATAGATCTAATATATCTATTTCATGTGATACAATTAGTTCTGTAAATGCTTGTTCCATTACATATATTATTTCAAAAGTAACTAAAATATCGTAAATTTTTCTTTTAACATCGTTATTAAGTCTCTTAAAGATATATAACATAAGTATTTTATAGTCAATATTTTCTTCTAATAAATACGTGTGGTTGTTCATTTAGATTTATTATTTATCCTTATCATGTGTTTACTAAACATATTCCCTCTAACCTCTTTGTTTATCATAGAGTTTATCATATTTTAATAAGTTATACTGAACAATCTTTTCTGGTCACTACCATGTTTTTCATGCTTCAATCATTTACCCTAACAGCGCCTCAACTCTGTGTACTCCCCTAAACGGCTTCCTTGCCTACTGGTTTCCACTTTAGGATGGCATAGTCTGGGCTTAACTACTCTCAGCATTATTAGACAGGCAAACTTTCTCAAGATGTTCTTTATAACAGTACTATAACATGATAAACAATTATGATATTCAAGAGATTATAAGGAATATAAGAGTTTAGTTAAACATGATTATAAATAAACTTACCTGGTTTTGTAACTCGTTTGAATGCTCCATAGCTTTCTGAAGTTTGTATATAATTAGATATTTTATTGAGAGAAGATAAGAGAGAGAAGGTGAGGATGTCTGAGGATGTCCCTCCTTCCTCGGATTTACATTCTATATAAAGAAAATTAAAATGACTCCTACTGTTTACAAATGACTCCTACTATTCATGAACGACCTTTACTGTTCATGATTATGACATATACTATTTACTTTACGACTTTTTTACATGACTCTTACTATTCATGAACGACCTTTAATGTTCATGATTATGACATATACTATTTACGTTATGACTTTTACTATTCATGAACGACCTTTACTGTTCATGAATGCGACTAGTACTATTTACTTTACATTATATGTTTCCAGTAGCTGTCTTCTTCTTTTGTCTTCTTGTTGATACCTTCATTCTAGTTGGACTTCTGGTACATAGTTATCATCTCCGTTGCATTTTGAACATATGTGGTCTGGATATTTGTGTCCTACTAGTTTGCAGTATCTTGTTAATAACTCGTTTGAAATAAATTCTTTTTTCAATGCTCTGGTAGTTGGTTGCATTTCTGGCTTTAATAATGATAAAATCCATTTCTGGACTTCATCCATATCTCCTTGGCGTAGTTCCTTTGAATTGGCATATATCATCAATTGGTCTCTGGAATAGTAGCTCCAGATAGCATTTCCTTGTAGATAATTGTTAGCTAGTTCTTGAATAATAGTTGCTATACCAATTATTCTTTTATTAGCATAGAAACTTGGTATCTCCATTTTCTGTATCTCCGGTTGTTTCTCTATCTCTTCCGGTATTATCATATCTCGTGTTAGTCCTATTTTTATCACCTGTATTATGGGTTTTATTTCATCATATAGTATTTCCGCTGGTGCTGTATAGAATTTGATGAAGAATAGGTTGCCTTTTGTAATTCTCTTGAAGGTGACAAATGCTTTGTATAGCTCTGGTATTCCAATTATTTCTTCTCCGTCATGGGTATATACTGTGCTGAGTAGTCCGTAGTTGTAACATGTTTTTACTAGGTTTGCTTTTGTTTTTGGCTGGGCTATAAGCCTATTATATCCCTGTAGTTTTTGGGTTACATAATCTTGTGTTGGATCTGTAGTAGTTGTTGATCTAGGGTTTAGGTTCAGAAATGTCTGGATTTTATATATATTCTCAATATATGTTTGAGTAATATGGTTATATACCTTTTTGTTGTGGTGTAGGCTATTAGCATAGGTTGAAGTTTGTGGGGCTATAACTATTGCTTCTCTTGGCTTTTTTGATGTAAATGGCTTATCAAATACGGTATTTAGGTTTACATTGATATGTGGTTTTTTGCTAACTTGTTTGCTTGTACCTGCAGCTGTATATAAAGCAACTGTGTTATGGGTTTTTTGGAGTTTCCCAACGTCTCCTTCTACCTCTGGAAGTTTAGAGTCTTCCGATTGACTTAGCTCCGCATTTTTATAGTCATGCTGCTGACTTTCTAGCTGTTGTAATCTTTTTCCCATACTCTCCATCTGTAAGGATAGAGTAGTAAGGATTGTAAATATGTCTTTTGATTCTTGGCTTTCATCTGTTTGGGTACCTTTGTCTTGATAGGTAGTCTGCAATAACATTCTTGTCAGTCCGTATTACTTCAATTGTAAATGTAAAATTTTGTATATTTAATACAAGTCTCCTTATTTCCTTTGTAGTTACTGAATCCTGTACTTTCCGAGTTATCCACCATTTTACTTGTGTATTATCTGTTCTTACTATAAATTTGTTATAAACAATATATGGCTCAAATGCTAACAAACATTTATATAATCCAAATAGTTCTTTCCTATTTATTTCCCATTTTAATTGTGGTTCCGTGTATGATCCGGAATAATATCTACAATGATGTTCAATTTTTTCATTATCATATTTATATTGAACTCCTCCGTAGCTGTGATCACTAGAATCAGTTTCTACAATATATGTAAATTGTTTCTTTTCATCTGGAAAATATAGTTTTGGTAATTTTTTACACATATTTTTTATCTTCTGTATATGTATTTTATCTTTTTCGTCAAAATGATATTCTATGTCCTTTTTTAATTTTTTCTGTAATGGTTTTAAGTTTTCTGCTAATTTAGGAATATATTCTCTTACTTGGTTAACCAATCCTAAAAATGATTGTAACTTCTTTTTTGTATCAAGTGTTTCATTCAAGTTAATTATTTTTTGTACTACATGGGTTTGCATTTTTATTCCGTTTTTATCTATTTGTATACCTAAAAATTCTATTTGATTTTTCATTACTTCTGCTTTTTTTTTTACTTAAACTTATTCCTGATATTTCTACAATGTGTATGAATTTTTCTAGTAGTTTTATATGTTCGTTCTCTGTTCTAGAATATAGCAATATATCATCTATATATATTATACAATTTTCTAATTGGTTGAAGTAATTATCCATAAAATGTTGATACCTACCTGGTGCATTTTTATATCCAAAAGGTAATACGTTCCATTCGTAAAATCCTTGTGGTACTGTGAATGCTGTTAACTTTTTAGATTCATCTTCTAGTTTTAAATGGTAAAATCCTGATTTACAGTCAAATTTACTAAAATAGTTATATCCTTGTATTTGTCTAATTTTTAGTATTTTATTTGGTATCGGATAATTATATGTTTTTGTTTTTGCATTTAAGTTTCTATAATCTATAACCATACGGCTTTTTCCTCTTTTTTGTTCACTATGCTTATTTACTATAAATGCTGGGCTAGTATGTTTACTATTACTTTCTTGTATGTAGTTATTATCTAATAATTCTTTTATATGCATTTTAAATTCTGTTAAATCATTAAAATTGTATTTTAAAGGTTTTTGTGTTATTATGCTATTTTCATCTATTAGTTCAATCTTTATTTTTGTTTGATGTTTTTCCCATCCTTGGAGTGGATTATCATTATATAGTAATTCTAGTTTATCTTGTAGTGGTTTTATCTTATTTATTGAGAAAATGATTATCTCTATATTATGGTTACTTTGTATTACATTTTCTAATTTTTGGGTAATCTTTTCACTTCCTTTAATCCAGGGTGTTGTTTTTCTTACTTTATTATTTACTCTTTTTGCTCCTAATTTTTGTTTACACGGGGTAGTAAACCACCAATGTGTTTTTGTTATAATATGTGGGTATAATTTATCTAAAAATGGCATTCCTAATAATATATCTTTATTTGTGAATTCGTAACTATATATTTCTTCTATGGTTAATATTTTATCCCATATTTGTATTTTTATATTTCTTGCTTTATATGTTATCATACTTCCTTCATTATTAAATCCTGTTACTACTATGGGGGTTTTTAGCTTTTCCCATTTACTTTCTGGTAAACAATTATGTCTACACATATTAGCTTCTGCTCCTGTATCCACCATAGGTGTATAATATCTATTATAATATCCTTCTACTATTATTTTGGAAAGTATGTATATCTTTGGCATTATATCAAAGTTCTTTTTATTATTATTTTCTTATTTTCATAACTTATTGTTAATTGCCTATCTTCTAATTTATATGGTTTGACTTTTTCTAACCATTTTATCCCTAGTGTAATATTTTTATCTCCTTGATATATTTTAAAATTTATTAATATTGGTATTCCTCCAATAATTAATTCTTTTTCAGTTGTTTCTTCGTTTTTTCTTAACGCTTTTGGTAGTTCTGAATTTTGTTGTTCTATTGTTACTATCTCTTGTTCTGGTATTAGTTCTCTTATAACATAATTTTCTTCCTGCCCTGTATTTATTAGTATTAAATATTTTCTTTGGTCCATTATTCCTGTTATATAATAATGATGTGGGTTTATTTCTTCTATTTTTTGTTCTATTAATTTTTGTGGAATGGTATAATTTATTCTTTTTGATGTACTTCTTGATGTACTTCTTGATGATGTTTCTGGCATTTCATTATTTATTCGTTTTGATGTGCTTAATCTTTCTTTTACTATTTCTAAATCTTCATCCATGTCTATTTCTGTATAACTGTAATCATTGTTGTCTATAACTGATACTATTCTTTCGAATGGATTTTCTATTTTTATTTTATTTATTTTATTTTTAGCTGTTATCTTATGTTTTGTTGTTAAGACATATAGATTTTTACATCTTGCTGTGAATATTTTACTTCCTGGTGCTAATTCTATTCCAGACATTTTCCAGTATAATACTAATGATTTATCTATATTTTTATCATCTACTGCTACTGAATAGTTAGCACTTACTATAAATTTAAATTTTTGGTATATTAAGTTACCTCTTACAGCACTTATTATACTCTTTTCTATAGGTTGTACAATCCTATCATCTGCCAAGTATATTTCTATAGGGGTATCTATTCCTTCCCTAAAACATGCTTTTATTAGGATCTCCGTTCCTCCTAAGTGTACATATTTTATTGGATTTTTTGCTTTTATATCTTGTATTTCTTTATTTAGTAGTCTTTTATTTAAAATTGGTATTTGTGCTTTACCTTTGATGTATTTACAATCTATTATATGTTCTCTTTGGCTTACTACATAGTATTCTTCTTTTTGTCTTTTAAACCAATTCTTTATTGTTGGTACTTCTAATATTTTGTCTATACATAGATCCAATTCTTTTCCTTTTATTTGTTCAAATATATTAGCGTCAAATATTATTTTTTGTTCTGAAGATTGTTCATCTTGGTGTTCTTCTTGTTGTATAATTTGTATATCTTTTTCAGTCATAATTTTCTTCATCTGACTCTTCTATGTCCTTGTTTATTTCATTTTCAGAGAACTCGTTTTCTGATATCTCATATATGCTGTCTTCACTGCTTAATTCATAATCTACATATTCTATTTGTGTATATTTATCATTATCTATCAATATTTCGGTAATTTGTTTCTTCTTTGGGTTTTTGGGTAATTTACAATCTTTGGCTAAGTGTCCTAGCTTTCCACAATTATAGCAAGTACATTCTGTTAGTTTTTTCTTTTTCCTATATGGTTTTTTATGTTTATAATTTTTTACATAATATCTTCTTCTTGGTTTCCTATATTTATATTTTGAATATTTTGATTTAAATTTCTTTTTCTTTCCTTCTTTTTTGTAATATTTATCTGTGCAGCCAAATTGGGGTGTTATTCTACATTTGCAACATGCCAAATTTTTTACTAATATTTTTTCCATTTTCATGTTTTCTTTATATTTTTCACATAATTCTATAAACCAGTTTTGTAGAAATTTTATCCTTACTCCTAATGTATCTGCTAGTCCTGCTTCGTTCCAACTTTTTATTATTTTTGAGCTAAAGGGTTCTGGTAATTTTGTAAAATATAATTTTCTTATCTCTTTACTTTCATCTGGACTATATGTTCCTTTATAATAATAGTCTCTAAATGCACAAGTATATTCATCTATATAACACATATTACATATTGCTAATTTTGTCATTAAATTTCTATTTGTAATTTTTTCTTTATTTTGTTCTTCTACTTCTGTTGTCATACTACTAAATTCATTTCTTATTGCTATTTCATATTTATTTAATATATCTGTAACTGTTGTTGTAGTTGTACCGTCAAGTTTTTTATTACTCCTTAATGTGTCTAAGCTTTCACTTGATAAATTTTGTAACCATAATTTTACAGTTCCTATTAATGTTCTTTCTATATATCCTGGTGTTTCCGTTATTGTTATTTTATTATCTATTAGTTGTTTTGAGATATATCCTATCCATAATTGTATTGTTTTATTTATATCTGCTACACAATCTAGATCTAAAAAATTATATTGTTCAGTTATCTGTCTTGGTGCCCATTTCTTATTTAACCTTTTATCCCATAATGTTTTGTTTCTGTCATATGCATCATAACTTACTCTGTAATAGGTTGGGTTTAATTGTTTTGGATTTTTTATTCCTGATATGCTTGGTTTATCTTCGTTCATATCTCCTGTATTTATTTCTGGGTTTATTTTTATCTTTTCTGTTTTTTCTATAAGTTCTGTGTATGTTTCACTTGTTTCTGAATAGTTTTCTCCTAGTTCTGTGTCTTTATCACTTTGGTCATTTATTTCGTTTATACTTATTTTTGATGGACTCTCCTGTACTTCTTCTAACTGTAATTTGAATCTTTCTATCTCATTTGTTAGTTTTAGTTCTTCTTCTTCTTCTTTACGTTTTTCCTTTTCTTTTAGTTTATTTGCATACATCTGTTTTAGCATCTCTAATTCTTTTTCTAATTCTGTTATTTTAGTGTTTTTTACTTCCTCTATCTGTTGTATTGTTTCTTTAGCTTGCTGTTGTATTTCTTTAATCTCTCGTTTTCTATCTATTTCTTCGTTTTCTTTTGTTATTCTAACCATGGCGGTTAAACTATCCTCTAGTTTTACAGTTTCTTTTTCTAACATTAAGTTTAGGTTATTTCCTATTTTTTTTATATCTTCTTCCTAAGTTAGAAAATATTATTGTTATTTTTAATCCTTCTGGATTCTCATATGTTTTCTCTTCTAATGCGAATTCTTCTTTATTCATCTTTTATCCTTTAGATAACAAACATATTTATATTCTGTTTTAGATATTATATCGATTAATTTGGACAGCCTGGCTTTGTTTATTTTTGTGATACTCAAGTATTCATATTCTATATATAGTTTCTTTAGTTTCTTCCTAATTTTCTGCGATTTCTTAGTTATTTTGATTGTTTCACTGTTTTGCGGGTTTGTACTATTAATGTCAGTGTTATTTTTCATGATTTGCTTCTTAATATAAATGTTTATTTTTCATAGCTCTGATACCAATTCATGGGTTGTTTGAGTTCATCTTAGTTTTCATAGGATCTTTTTTATGTAGTTGTGGAATTAAATGCTTTTTCATGATTATCTGTAGCTAACGAAATTAACCTTGAAATTTCTTTTATATTTTCAAGTGAGTATTCTAAGTATTTAATATCTTTAGTTTTTTGATATTCTTCTATAATTTTTTCTAATATTATTTTTGACATATTTATATGTTTTAGAATTTCTAACCAGTACTTAAAATATTTGTAACTATCAATTTTTGATTTGTTCATATTAATACTGAGATGTATACCTGTTGATACATATATCCATGGTTTCTATATTTCTCAGTGTTATTTCTTTTCTGTGTTGATAACTTTCAAGTTTATCTTCATAAATTTCAATTTCATTTTCTATAGTTAATAAAGCTTTATTACATAATTTATTATATCTAATAATATCTTTGCAGGTTTTAATATTGTATTTAACACAATCTATTTTTCTATTTATGTTACTGAGGTTTTTAAGAAGTTTCCATTTCTGGGTATTATAGAATCTTATATAATGAAAAGTGTTATGTTTCATTTATAAAAAGATTTTATTAACTTGATATGTGATCATTAGTCTGAATATAAATCTAGTTCATATAGATCTAATATATCTATTTCATGTGATACAATTAGTTCCGTAAATGCTTGTTCCATTACATATATTATTTCAAAAATAACTAAAATATCGTAAATTTTTCTTTTAACATCGTTATTAAGTCTCTTAAAGATATATAACATAAGTATTTTGTAGTCAATATTTTCTTCTAATAAATACGTGTGGTTGTTCATTTAGATTTATTATTTATCCTTATCATGTGTTTACTAAACATATTCCCTCTAACCTCTTTGTTTATCATAGAGTTTATCATATTTTAATAAGTTATACTGAACAATCTTTTCTGGTCACTACCATGTTTTTCATGCTTCAATCATTTACCCTAACAGCGCCTCAACTCTGTGTACTCCCCTAAACGGCTTCCTTGCCTACTGGTTTCCACTTTAGGATGGCATAGTCTGGGCTTAACTACTCTCAGCATTAACCATCATCGTTCGATCAAAATTGAACTCTCCTCTTGTTAGAGAAGGCCCTTGGCCTTAAAGGGTGATTTCGAACTTATCGAAATAGTAACCCGTCATCGTTCGATCGAAGTCAAACTCTTCTCTTTTTGGCGAAGTCCCTTGGCCTAAAAGTGTGTTATTTCAAACTTATCGAAATGGTAGCCAGTCATCGTTTGATCGAGGTCGAACTTTTCCCTTTTTGGCGAAGTCCCTTGGCCTTAAAGGGTGTTTTTTGAATTTATCGAAAGAGTAACCCGTCATCGTTCAATCGAGGTCAAACTCTTCTCTTTTCGAAGAAGGCCCTTGGCCTTAAAGGGTGTTATTTCAAACTTTATCGAAATAGTAACCCGTCATCGTTCAATCGAGGTCAAACTCTTCTCTTTTCGGAGAAGGCCCTTGGCCTTTAAGTGTGTTATTTCGAACTTATCGAAATAGTAACTTATCGTCGTTCGATCGAGGTCGAACTCTTCTCTTTTTGACGAAGGCCCTTGGCCTTAAAGGGTGTTTTTTCGAACTTATCGAAATAGTAAATCGTCATCGCTCAATCGAGGTCAAACTCTTCCTTTTTTGGTGAATGACCTTGGCCTAAAAGGGTTTTATTTCGAACTTATCGAAATAGTAACCCATCATCGTTCGATCGAGGTCGGACTCTTCTTTTTTTGGAGAAGGAACTAGGCCTTAAAGGGTGTTATTTCAAACTTATCAAAATAGTAACCGTCGTCGTTCGATAAAAATCGAACTCTCCTCTTGTTAGAGAAGGCCCTTGGCCTTAAAGTATCTTATTTTGAGCTCTATCGAAATAGTAACCCTTCATCGTTCGATTGAGGTCGAACTCTTCTCTTTTTGGCGAAGGACCTTGGCCTTAAAGGGTGTTATTTCGAACTTATTAAAATAGTATCCCGTCGTCGTTCGATCGTGGTCGAACTCCTTTCCTTTTGGCAAAGGCCCTAGGCCTTAAAGGCTGTTATTTCGAACTTATCGAAATAGTAGCCCGTCATCATTCGATCGAGGTAAAACTCTTCTCTTGGCGAAGGCCCTTGTCCTAAAAGTGTGTTATTTCGAACTTATCGAAATAGTATCTTGTCGTCGTTTGATTTAGGTCGAACTCTTCTCTTTTTTGCGAAGGCCGTAGGCATTAAAGGGTATAATTTCGAACTTTATCGAAATAGTAACCCGTCGTCATTCAATCAAGGTCGAACTCTTGTCTTTTTGGCGAAGGCCCTTGGCCTAAAAGAGTGTTATTTTTAACTTATCAAAATAGTAACCCGTCATCGTTCGATCGAGGTCGAACTCTTCTCTTTTTGGCGAAGGCCCTAGGCCTTAAAGGGTGTTATTTCAAACTTAACGAAATAGTAACCATCATCGTTCGATCAAAATCGAACTCTCCTCTTGTTAGAGAAGGCCCTTGGCCTTAAAGGGTGTTATTTCGAACTTATCGAAATAGTAACCCGTAATCGTTCGATCAAAGTCAAACTCTTCTCTTTTTGGCCAAGTCCCTTGGCCTAAAAGTGTGTTATTTCGAACTTATCGCAATAGTAGCCCGTCATCGTTCGATCGAGGTCGAACTTTTCTCTTTTTGGCGAAGTCCCTTGGCCTTAAAGGGTGTTTTTTGAACATTATCGAAATATTAACCCGTCATCGTTCAATCGAGGTCGAACTCTTCTCTTTTCGAAGAAGGCCCTTGGCCTTAAAGGGTGTTATTTCAAAATTTATCGAAATAGTAACCCGTCGTCGTTCAATCGAGGTCAAACTCTTCTCTTTTCGGAGAAGGCCCTTGGCCCTTAAGTGTGGTATTTCGAACTTATCAAAATAGTAACTTATCGTCATTCGATCGAGGTCGAACTCTTCTCTTTTTGACGAAGGCCCTTGGCCTCAAAGGGTGTTTTGTCGAACTTATCGAAATAGTAAATTGTCATCGTTCAATCGAGGTCAAACTCTTCTCTTTTTGGCGAATGAACTTGGCCTTAAAGGGTGTTATTTCGAACTAATCGAAATAGTAACCCATCATCGTTCGATCGAGGTCGAACTCTTCTTTTTTTGGAGAAGGCCCTAGGCCTTAAAGGGTGTTATTTCAAACTTATCGAAATAGTAACCGTCGTCGTTCGATAAAAATTGAACTCTCCTCTTGTTAGAGAAGGCCCTTGGCCTTAAAGTATCTTATTTTGAGCTCTATCGAAATAGTAACTCGTCATCGTTCGATTGAGGTCGAACTCTTCTCTTTTTGGCGAAGGACCTTGGCCTTAAAGGATGTTATTTCGAACTTATTGAAATAGTATCCTGTCGTCGTTCGATCGTGGTCGAAATCCTTTCCTTTTGGCAAAGGCCATAGACCTTAAAGGCTGTTATTTCGAACTTATCGAAATAGTAGCTATCGCACCTCCTTTTTCCGCGCCCGCGTGGATGCGTGGGGAGTTTTCTCCAATTAAAGGACAGTCGAAACGGGATTTATTTATTTATTTATTTCAGAGTCGCCACCTGGGAATTTTAAGGCGTCCCAAGTCACCAGTTTTAATCCCTAAATCGAGGAGAATATGACTCTGTTTTGTTATTTTGCGAACCAGAAATCCTGAGTAAGGAATTCTGTTAATCCGGAAGAAGGTGTTAGGCATTTCCGAATTCCATGGTTCTAGCACGGTCGCTTAACTGTTTTTTTTTATTCTTGGCTTATCTTGATTTTACATTTTTATTGCAGGATTTTGTTACTGCTTCTGTTTATTGTTTACAATTATATAAGCGAATTACGCGTACGTATATTCGTATTATATACCTTTTATGATTACAGAGAATCGTGCCACGCATACGTGTACACAAAAGGTTGATAATATTATTTTTTTTATATTTTTATTATATAAAAAAAATCCTACGTTCGAAGTTAGAAATAAAATTAAGAACACCGTCGCCCTTGTATGATTAAACAGTGAACTGCACATCTCGGGTTATATGAAATTATTTTAACATCCTTGGAGAAATCCCTTTTATTAAATATTCGCTCGAAGTTGCGCGAACGCATAATCCGAATTTGCTTTTAAAAATATAATCAGGTTACGCGAACGCATCCCTAATCGCGCAAAATATTTGTAATGGTATTATGAATTTTCCACAAATTGTTTATTATATTCATACATTTTTATGTGAAAATCATAAGAAATTCCCATTTTTAGAGGCCCTTAAATTCTTCGAAAAGAATTCACAATTTATTAAATGTTTACAGCTGATTATATTTTCACATATGAATTATATTCTTTCGAGCCATTCAAATTTTAGGAGTAAAATAAACGAAGTGTGATTAAGACTACCATTTTTCTCGTAAATACAATATATATACATATACCCAAAAATGAATTGCGTATGAAACTAAAAAAAATGATTTATAAAGGGAAGAGATATTTTTGAAGAATTTTTATTATTTTTATTTAATGCAAATTCTTTTTTTACTTACCATTGATGTAAAATGTTGCAATTCGTGCTTTTACATCTCCTCTCATTCTCATATACTTGTTTTTAATCTAATAGGCGAAATTATTTTATTTAATTCTGCTTATGATTGAGTTTGGGATATATACACATAATCAAACCAATTTGATTCTCAATCTATGTGAATTATTGCTAAACACTACTTTTGCATTGTATAAATTTCTAGGCCCTTTGTTATTAAGAAAGAGAATAAGTCTACTTCTTGACTTAATAAAATGATATTGCATACAATATTATTCGCCATATCTTTGACATTGTGAACATAGCGGATTTTACTAAGGCAACTTTCAACTATTGATTATAAACATAACCATTGTTATGCCATAATATAGCAAAATGCAACCAACATCACCTAGCTTTAAACAACAACTAACTACTGACCAAATAGTCCAATAATGTATTTTTCCTTGATATTTTCATATTATGCTGCACCTAACTAACAATACCATAAAGTTCAAATAATGGCCAACTTTCTGCCATGTTCCTTATTTTGACAGTTCAAATATGACTAAACTAATGAGATTTCAGAATGGCTAACATTATTACAAAGCTTTTATACGAATGTCAAAATAAGACAATTAACTTATAGCCATCGTGTTGAATTCACTACTAGTTAACTAACATGAAACAAAACTGAAATTTAAACTAATGAACTCGGACGAATGGAAAACAGAATTATAATTTCCAAGCTTCATTTTTTGTCATGTTGAAGCTCTTTATAACATGAGTTTAAAAGATATGTACCTGGAAATGAAGGTAGAAGGAGTAAATTTCAGCAATAATAGCAGCAACAAAACACCGGCAGAATATACCAATAACAAAGCAAGTCGGAACAAGACCCGTTAACCCAGATGAACATTGACAGAAACTTGAGAAAAAAATTTCAGATTCAAACTGAACAATATCCACAAACAAACAACGGACAGATTCTAGAAGAATAACATTTTTTCAGATTTCAGTTTCTTTCCTGTTTCGGATTCCTAATTCTGATTTTTCTATTTCTGCTTTTGTATCTGTTTCAGATTGTGTGTGTGTGTGTGTGTGAATGTTCTCTTTTCTATTTCATTTTCTGTTTTCTTCCTCTCTTTCCTCTTCTTACAAAATAATCTGAGTTCTTTTCTTTTCTTCAAAATCTCAGTCTTAAAAATTTCTCTCCAAATCTCCTCAAATCTCTGAGTCTCTAAAAATCTGTTTGCTTACAGGTCTGTCCCTTTCTTTTTAGGTGCTGCCTGGACCCCTTCTTTCTTTTAAAAACAAAAAATCATATCAAAATCTGCTTTTAAAAACTTTAAATCCCATTAAGTGACCTTTTTCCTGATTTCCAGCATTCCATTACCCTTTATTTCCCATTATCCCATTAAATTAAAAGCCATTAACATTTCACTTTCAGCCCACTATTATTATCAGATTACCCTCACTGTTTTATCCCAGAAATATCCCAGAAATCCTACTGTAATTACTGTTATTACTGCCTTTAAACTAAAATTCAGAATCTGATACAAAACAAATTTTAAAATCTGTCCAGGCTTGATTATCCTTCTGATTTTAACAGCTAGAACCAATCCTAATCAACTTCCTAACACAGTTGTATCTATCCAACATTTGTAAACTTGAATTCAAACTTAACATCACAATAACATTACACTGATTATTATAACAATTCAAACTGAACTTCAACATTGAACTAGAATCAAACAATCACAAGAGCATTGTCAATATATTGACACTGCCCTGAAACTTAATGTTCAGGAAATAACATATACACAGCACTTATTTTGACAGATTCATATAAACCAGGATGATTTAATTAAAGAGATTATCTACAACATCTGTCAACAAACAGTACATAAAAATAGAAACAGATTGTTTCAACTAGCATTATCACAAACGGGAATTCATAATGTAACTAATCGACGAACTTAATCGAGTCGATTACACACATTGTAAATAATCATAACCAACAGAAATAATTCACATTTTGATCAAGTAGACGGGTAGGAGACAGAATCACAGAAATAAACAAAAATATGAAAAATTACACAGGTTATTAAAACAAACAATAACACACGTAGAATATACAAAAGAAATAGAAAAAAAATACCTCTGAATCTTCAAATTTATTCAGACTCGAACTCAACTTGGATTTGGACTTTTGAAATAAAACAGACCTTAGTCGAAGTATTTTCAACTGAAAATACTTCGACTAAGGTCGATTAAACCTCAATCCCTCGTTTGAATTGAAAAAATTCCAAGATTGGAAAATTTTTTAGGGTTTCAGATTTTGGATCTTAAATCCGAACACTTCTGGGCAGATTCGAAAGGAACCAAAGATGACACAAGGGTGAGGGAAGCCTAGAGGTCATTTGGTGTTAATTTGGAACGAATCTGAGTAGGGTTAGGTTTCACTCGAATCTTCAAATGAAGATTCGAGTATTTCCATGAAGATTCGAACCATGCTACTAACAGATCCGTGATGAGGATGGATAGGGGATGCTATGGTGTTAATTAGGGGCTGTTTGGTTTAGATCTGAGTTTGGCTCGAATCTTCAAATGAAGATTCGAGAACCTTCAGGAGGATTCGAGCCAAGTGGCTAACATATTTGGATAGAGGATGTTCAGGGGGTTCTGGGGTGTTAAGGTGGTGACCGGCGGCGTTGTTGCCTCCGGGTTTCAGGCGGTGGGGAATGAGGGCGGCTAGGGTTAGGGGTTTGGTTCGGGGAAGACGATGAATAGTAAGGAAGGGAGGTGCTTAGTCAGGGGGCCGGGGTAGGGGTTTGAACTTTATATAGGGGAAGGGTGAATTGATCTAAGCCGTTGGATCAAACAGAATAGATGGCCAGGATCAGTTCATTAAACCAAACGATGTCGTTTGGTTTAATGCCAGGGTCGGGCTGAGTCGGGGCAATGGGTCGGGTAGAGGGTTCGGGGTAAGGGTAGGGTATCTCAGCTGATGGATTGATTTAATCCAACGGTCCTTGATGAAGCGTGACCAAACGTCGTCGTTTGTATTTGTTCCTGAGTTGGACCGGACCTGGGTTGTTTGGATTGGGCTGAGGGGGGGTCAGTTTTGTTTGGGCCTGGATTTTAGTCCAGGTCCGATTTTTTTTATTTTTCCAATTTATTTTCATTTTTCTAATTTAAATTCCTAATTTTAATTATAAAACAATTTTAACCTCACACAAAAAATATTAATTACTTTATAACAACTATTTAACACATAGTCAAAACATTAATCACACAGTGACATATTTAAAATAGAACAAATGCATATTTTTGTGATTTTATTTAAATTAACTTTTAAATGCATAATTAAATCCTAATTATGCATGCAACACGTGTTTTTTTATTTTATTTTTTATTTTAACAAACAAAGTAAACATTTACGGACATAACACAAATATTTAATAAACGCCACACAAATTCTAAAAATTGCACACTAAAAGAAATTTATTTTATTTTTGATTTATTTTGGAGTAGTTTTCGTGAGGCAAAAATCACGTGCTCACAGCTGCCCCTCTTTGCGCGGAAACTCGAAGAGTTTTCGTGCAAAGATTAAGTGAGCGGATACGAGCGATTTTTGCCTGTCCGAATACCCCGTGGGAAGCATTTTTTGAAAGATTTGACCGAACCTCTGCTTCAAAGGTTTCCTACATATCCTTGGCTATAAAGGAATCAGGTCAATGTAGTTCGGGAAGTGTTGGGTAGCTGGGACTACCGTGGGACTGTGATATTACTGCTATTTCGTGCTGCTTTTACTGCTTGCTGACCTCCTTATTACACCTTGCTTCAAAGGTAATACAAAGAAAAACTAAACTAGACTATGGTACATGAATTATAAAATCTTATCTAGATCATGCCCTGCGTTCCTTGTTGTCTTGATATCTTGGTGACTCTTGGGCATTTGGCTTATTCCGTATTCCTTTTCATTGTGTCCCATATTTTCTTTATCTGTTCGGGACTCTTGTCGTTTCCTGCTGGGGACTTTGTTGGACTCATCTGCTTTATTGACTCTAAGTGTGCTCCTTTCTCATATGAGCGGGCTTTTGATTTCAATACTTCAATTGTATTCCCTTGTTCTCCAGGTGGGTGCCTGACTTCTGCTGCTTCAATTGTATTCCCTTGTTCTCCAGGTGGGCGCCTGATTTCTGTTGCCTTAATTATATTCCCTTGTTCTCCAGGTGGGCGCCTGACTGCTTCTTTTCTTTGTCCTTATTCTCCAGGTGGACGCCTGACTTCTTCAATTCTCATCCTCATTCTCCAGGTGGACGCCTGATTTCTTCTTAAATTCTTTATCCTCATTCTCCAGGTGGACGCCTGATTTCTTCAATTCTCATCCTCATTCTCCAGGTGGACGCCTGATTTCTTCAATTCTTCATCCTCATTCTCCAGGTGGACGCCTTACTTCTTTTTAATTCTTCATCCTCATTCTCCAGGTGGACGCCTGATTTCTTTAATTCTCATCCTCATTCTCCAGGTGGACGCCTGACTTCTTTTTAATTCTTCATCCTCATTCTCCAGGTGGACGCCTGATTTCTTCTTAAATTCTTCATCCTCATTCTCCAGGTGGACACCTGATTTCTTCTTAAATTCTCATCCTCATTCTACAGGTGGACGCCTGACTTCTTTTTAATTCTTCATCCTCATTCTCCAGGTGGACGCCTGACTTCTTCTTAAATTCTTCATCCTCATTCTCCAGGTGGACACCTGATTTCTTCTTAAATTCTCATCCTCATTCTACAGGTGGACGCCTGACTTCTTTTAATTCTTCATCCTCATTCTCCAGGTGGACGCCTGATTTCTTTAATTCTCATCCTCATTCTCCAGGTGGACGCCTGACTTCTTTTTAATTCTTCATCCTCATTCTCCAGGTGGACGCCTGATTTCTTCTTAAATTCTTCATCCTCATTCTCCAGGTGGACACCTGATTTCTTCTTAAATTCTCATCCTCATTCTACAGGTGGACGCCTGACTTCTTTTTAATTCTTCATCCTCATTCTCCAGGTGGACGCCTGACCTCTTCTTAAATTCTTCATCCTCATTCTCCAGGTGGACACCTGATTTTTTCTTAAATTCTCATCCTCATTCTACAGGTGGACGCATGACTTCTTTTTAATTCTTCATCCTCATTCTCCAGGTGGACGCCTGATTTCTTTAATTCTCATCCTCATTCTCCAGGTGGACGCCTGACTTCTTTTTAATTCTTCATCCTCATTCTCCAGGTGGACGCCTGATTTCTTCTTAAATTCTCATCCTCATTCTCCAGGTGGACGCCTGACTCTTTTTTAATTCTTCATCCTCATTCTCCAGGTGGACGCCTGATTTCTTTAATTCTTCATCCTCATTCTCCAGGTGGACGCCTGACTTCTTTTTAATTCTTCATCCTCATTCTCCAGGTGGACGCCTGATTTCTTCTTTAATTCTTCGTCCTCATTCTCCAGGTGGACTCCTGATTTCTTCTTTAATTCTTTTCATCCTCATTCTCTAGGTGGACGCCTGATTTCTTTAATTCTTCATCCTCATTCTCCAGGTGGACGCCTGATTTCTTCTTTTCTCATCCTCATTCTCCAGGTGGACGCCTGACTTCTTTTTAATTCTTCATCCTCATTCTCCAGGTGGACGCCTGATTTCTTCTTAAATTCTCATCCTCATTCTCCAGGTGGACGCCTGACTTCTTTTTAATTCTTCATCCTCATTCTCCAGGTGGACGCCTGATTTCTTTAATTCTTCATCCTTATTCTCCAGGTGGACGCCTGATTTCTTCAATTCTCATCCTCATTCTCCAGGTGGACGCCTAACTTCTTTTTAATTCTTCATCCTCATTCTCCAGGTGGATGCCTGATTTCTTCTTAAATTCTCATCCTCATTCTCCAGGTGGACGCCTGACTTCTTTTTAATTCTTCATCCTCATTCTCCAGGTGGACGCCTGATTTCTTTAATTCTTCATCCTCATTCTCCAGGTGGACGCCTGACTTCTTTTTAATTCTTCATCCTCATTCTCCAGGTGGATGTCTAACTTCTTTTTAATTCTTCATCCTCATTCTCCAGGTGGACGCCTGATTTCTTTAATTCTTTACCAGGTGTTTCCTGACACAAATGTTGTTTTTGCCCCTGTTTTAAATCAAAGAAAACTTCGTTAATTTAAAGCAGGGTGGTTAACTGGGGCATTCTTGTCGATGGTGGGGCTTCTCTTCGTCTTGTTTTATTGCCTTGGAATGGTTGAAAAGACTATTTGTTCTTGTAATTGATCCTTAACTATAGGACTTCTTCTTTTTCTTTATCCTCATTCTCCAGGTGGACGCCTGATTTCTTCTTAATTTCTTCATCGGGTTTTTCCTGACACCAATGTTGTTTTTGCCCCTCTTGCCCATCATGGCCGTATTTTTGTCCTATGCAACCTTGAATCTTGGTAGTATACCTTGACATTCTTTCCTATTTGTTTGGTACAAAACTCATCTCAAAAGCTTTAGAAGAGTAAGATTATTAGTGACGAAAACATGATGATTTCGACAATCTAAAAAGAAAAATCCAAATTTGGGTAATTGTTGGAGAAGGAATAAAGGACTTATCTGATTGGAGTTACTGGCGCCAATGATCATGGCATGCAATTTGGATTAATCAACCTAGTCTTTTAATCAATCTCCTTTCAATTGTCTCATTTTTGTTTTCCCCAAAATTTCCATAACCCAACTTCATTTTTCATTTTACAGACCTGTTTGACTTGCAATATGTCAAAGAGTTTTTTTTTTTACCGACAAACCTTCCTCATTTGTTCATTTCTTACTTCCTTTTCGCCTTATGGTGCCTGCGAAGGTTTTCACCAATAAAACTCTCTCATTTTACTTTCTCTCAACTTATATCATCTTATGGTGCCCGTGTGGGTTTTAACCTATAAGACTCTCTCATTTTTACTTTCTTTTCTTGTCTGTACCAGAGTGTTATGAACCATCTTCATTTGCTTGACTCAGCATTTTTCTAAGATTGATCGAAAGGTCTTTTTGGTATGGGGTTGGAATGGAAAGGTATCAAAAGCTAAATAGTTTTGGTATGGGTTTAAAATTACAATTCTTGGAATCTTTTTCTTATTTCCGATACAATTCATGCCCCAGTTTCTTGATTGGGGTCTCTTGAGGTTTCTTTTTGTGCACATTATGCATATTGTGCACCTTATGACCGAGCCGTGAGGCGCCTACGTATCATTCTTTGAGGAATCAGGTCAAACGTAGTTCACTACAATAATAGTGATTTGATTTTTTTTTTACACATATTTGATTTTTATTGATTCCAAGAGAGGGTAGGAAAGAAACAAATATGGCTCAAAAGGGGAAGCAAAGGGTATAGTGTATGGATAGCAAAATAAATTGCCTTTGTAATTCCAATCTTCGAAATAATGCTAAATACAAACCTTCAAAAAGTTATGTATAATATCTTTTTACTGCGTCAGAATTGATCGCCATGTCTATGCATTTGCCTTCAATATCTGTTAAGCATAGTGCACCATTCGATAATACTCTGGTCACATTGAATGGTCCTTGCCAATTCGGGGCAAATTTGCCTTTTGCCTCAATCTGATGTGGAAGAATACGTTTCAGCACATGTTGACCCACTTCAAACTTCTGGGGACGCACCTTTTTGTTGTATGCTCTTGCTATTCTTCTTTGATACAATTGGCCATGACATACTGCGGCCAATCGTTTTTCATCAATCAAAGTTAACTGTTCCAGACGGGTTTTGACCCATTCATCATCATTAATCTTCGCTTAGGCGATGATCCGAAGGGAAGGAATCTCAACTTCTGCAGGAATTACTGCTTCAGTGCCATATACCAACAAATAAGGAGTTGTTCCTACTGAAGTGCGGACAGTAGTGCGATATCCCAATAACGCAAATGGTAGTTTTTCATGCCATTGTCTTGAACCTTCTACCATTTTCCGAAGTATCTTCTTTATGTTTTTGTTGGCTGCCTCGACTGCTCCATTCGCCTTGGGCCGATATGGGGTAGAGTTGCGATGTGTAATCTTAAACTGTTGACATACTTCCTTCATTAAGTTACTGTTAAGATTAGCACCGTTATCTGTGATGATCACCTTTGGGATTCCGAATCGACATATGATATTTGAGTGGACAAAATCGACCACAGCTTTCTTGGTCACTGATTTGAATGTCTTGGCCTCAACCCATTTGGTAAAATAATCAATGGCTACCAGAATGAACCTGTGCCCATTGGATGCTGCCGGCTCAATTGGTCCAATCACATCCATGCCCCAGGAAACGAAGGGCCATGGTGCCGACATTGTGTGCAACTCGGATGGTGGAGAATGAATCAAATCTCTGTGTATCTGGCATTGATGACACTTGCGCACAAAACTGATACAATCTCGCTCCATGGTAAGCCAATAATAACCAGCTCGGAGGATTTTCTTTGCCAGTACATATCCGCTCATGTGGGGTCCGCAAACTCCCGAATGTACTTCAGACATGATAGCCGTAGCTTGTCTGGCATCTATGCATCTTAATAATCCAAGATCTGGTGTTCTTTTATACAAAACTCCTCCGCTTAAGAAGAATCCATTTGACAATCGCCTAATGGTCCTCTTTTGATCTCCTGTGGCTTGTGCTGGATATATTCCCATTCTGATATACTCCTTGATGTCGTGGAACCATGGTTCTCCATCAAATTCTTCTTCAACCATATTGCAATAAGCGTGCTGATCTTGGACTTGAATATGTAGTGGATCCACATAAGCTTTGTCTGGATGGTGCAACATTGATGCCAAAGTAGCCAATGCATCGGCAACCTCATTTTGAATCCTTGGAATATGTCGAAACTCCACTGATTGAAACCGCTGACAAAGATCATGTAGACATTGTCGGTATGGTATGAGCTTCAAATCTCGGGTTTCCCATTCTCCTTGAATTTGATGTATCAGAAGATCCGAATCTCCCATGACTAAGATTCCTTGGATACCCATGTCTGCGGCTAGCCTTAACCCCATAATACAAGCTTCATATTCAGCCATATTATTGGTGCAATAAAATCGCAGTTGAGCCGTAACAGGATAGTGATGCCCTGTTTCAGAGATGATTACAGCTCCTATCCCGACTCCTTTCATGTTAGCAGCTCCGTCGAAGAAAAGTTTCCAACCAGATTTTTCAATTTGCTCGACCTCATCGATATGCATTATTTCTTCATCGAGAAAATAGGTTTTCAACGGCTCGTATTCCTCATCGACCGGGTTTTCAGCTAAATGATCCGCCAGTGCTTGGGCTTTCATTGTAGTCCGAGTCACATAGATGATGTCAAATTCTGTGAGCAATATCTGCCACTTTGCAAGTCTTCCCGTTGGCATAGGCTTTTGAAAAATATATTTCAATGGATCCAGACGAGAAATGAGGTAAGTAGTGTAGGACGACAAATAGTGTTTCAACTTCTGAGCTACCCATGTTAGGGCGCAACATGTCTTTTCCAGATGAGTATACTTAACCTCATAAGCTGTGAATTTCTTGCTAAGGTAGTAGATGGCCTGTTCTTTTCTGCCGGTGAGGTCATGTTGCCCCAATACACAACCACATGAATTTTCCAAGACCGTCAAGTAAAGAATCAAAGGTCTTCCTGGTTCTGGCGGGACCAACACGGGTGGGTTCGACAAGTACCCTTTTATCTTATCAAACGCTTCTTGACACTCATCGGTCCATTTGACCACAACATCCTTTTTCAACAATTTAAAAATAGGCTCACAGGTTGTTGTGAGCTGAGCAATAAACCTGCTGATGTAATTCAACCTTCCCAACAAACTCATTACTTCAGTTTTGTTCCTTGGAGGTGGCAATTCTTGGATGGCTTTTCTTCAAAATCTCAGTCTTAAAAATTTCTCTCCAAATCTCCTCAAATCTCTGAGTCTCTAAAAATCTGTTTGCTTCCTGTATTTATACAGGTCTGTCCCTTTCTTTTTAGGTGCTTCCTAGACCCCTTCTTTCTTTTAAAAACAAAAAATCATATGAAAATCTGCTTTTAAAAACTTTAAATCCCATTAAGTGACCCTTTTCCTGATTTCCATCATTCCATTACCCTTTGTTTCTCATTATCCCATTAAATTAAAAGCCATTAACATTCCACTTTCAGCCCACTATTATTATCAGATTACCCTCACTGTTTTATCCCAGAAATATCCCAGAAATCCTACTGTAATTACTGTTATTACTGCCTTTAAACTAAAATTCAGAATCTGATACAAAACAGATTTTAAAATCTGTCCAGGCTTGATTATCCTTCTGATTTTAACAGCTAGAACCAATCCTAATCAACTTCCTAACACAGTTGTATCTATCCAACATTTGTAAACTTGAATTCAAACTTAACATCACAATAACATTACACTGATTATTATAACAATTCAAACTGAACTTCAACATTAAACTAGAATCAAACAATCACAGGAACATTGTCAATATATTGACACTGCCCTGAAACTTAATGTTCAGGAAATAACATATACACAACACTTATTTTGACAGATTCATATAAACCAGGATGATTTAGCTGACGAGTATTAATTAAAGAGATTATCTACAACATCTGTCAACAAACAGTACATAAAAATAGAAACAGATTGTTTCAACTAGCATTATCACAAACGGGAATTCATAATGTAACTAATCAACGAACTTAATCGATTCGATTACACATATTGTAAATAATCATAACCAACAGAAACAATTCACATTTTGATCAAGTAGACGGGTAGGAGACAGAAGCACAGAAATAAACAAAAATATGAAAAATTACACAGGTTATTAAAACAAACAAAAACACACGTAGAATATACAAAAGAAATAGAAAAAATACCTCTGAATCTTCAAATTTATTCAGACTCGAACTCAACTTGGATTTGGACTTTTGAAATAAAACAGACCTTAGTCGAAGTATTTTCAACTGAAAATACTTCGACTAAGGTCGATTAAACCTCAATCCCTCGTTTGAATTGAAAAAATTCCAAGATTGGAAAATTTTTTAGGTTTCAGATTTTGGATCTTAAATCCGAACACTTCTGGGCAGATTCGAAGGGAACCAAAGATGACACAAGGGTAAGGGAAGCCTATGGGTCATTTGGTGTTAATTTGGAAGGAATCTGAGTAGGGTTAGGTTTCACTCGAATCTTCAAATGAAGATTCGAGTATTTCCATGAAGATTCGAACCATGCTACTAACAGATCCGTGATGAGGATGGATATGGGATGCTATGGTGTTAATTAGGGGCTGTTTGGTTTAGATCTGAGTTTGGCTCGAATCTTCAAATGAAGATTCGAGAACCTTCAGGAGGATTCGAGCCAAGTGGCTAACATATTTGGATAGAGGATGTTCAGGGGGTTCTGGGGTGTTAAGGTGGTGACCGGCGGCGTTGTTGCCGCCGGGTTTCAGGTGGTGGGGAATGAGGGCGGCTAGGGTTAGGGGTTTGGTTCGGGGAAGACGATGAATAGTAAGGAAGGGGGGGTGCTTAGTTAGGGGGCCGGGGTAGGGGTTTGAACTTTATATAGGGGAAGGGTGAATTGATCTAAGCCGTTGGATCAAACAGAATAGATGGCCAGGATCAGTTCATTAAACCAAACGATGTCGTTTGGTTTAATGCCAGGGTCGGGCTGAGTCGGGGCAATGGGTCGGGTAGAGGGTTCCGGGTAAGGGTAGGGTATCTCAGCCGTTGGATTGATTTAATCCAACGGTCCTTGATGAAGCGTGACCAAACGTCGTCGTTTGGATTTGTTCCTGAGTTGGACCAGACCTGGGTTGTTTGGATTGGGCTGAGGGGGGGTCAGTTTTGTTTGGTCCTGGATTTTAGTCCAGGTCCGATTTTTTTTATTTTTCCAATTTATTTTCATTTTTCTAATTTAAATTCCTAATTTTAATTATAAAACAATTTTAACCTCACACAAAAAATATGAATTACTTTATAACAACTATTTAACACATAGTCAAAACATTAATCACACAGTGACATATTTAAAATAGAACAAATAAATATTTTTGTCATTTTATTTAAATTAACTTTAAAATGCATAATTAAATCCTAATTATGCATGCAACACGTGTTTTTTTATTTTATTTTTTATTTTAACAAACAAAGTAAACAATTACGGACATAACACAAATATTTAATAAACGCCACACAAATTCTAAAAATTGCACACTAAAAGAAATTTATTTTATTTTTGATTTATTTTGGAGTAGTTTTCGTGAGGCAAAAATCACGTGCTCACAGTAGCCCGTCATCGTTCGATCGAGGTAAAACTCTTCTCTTTTTGGCGAAGGCCCTTGTCCTAAAAGTGTGTTATTTCGAACTTATCGAAATAGTATCTTGTCGTCGTTCGATTTAGGTCGAACTCTTCTCTTTTTTTGCGAAGGCCATAGGCATTAAAGGGTATAATTTCGAACTTTACCGAAATAGTAACCCGTCGTCGTTCAATAGAGGTCAAACTCTTCTCTTTTTGACGAAGGCCCTTAGCCTTAAAGTGTGTTATTTCGAACTTTATCGAAATAGTAACCCGTCGTCGTTCGTTCGAGGTCAAACTCTTCTCTTTTTGGCGAAGGCCCTTGGCCTAAAAGTGTGTTATTTCGAACTTATCAAAATAGTAACCCGTCATCGTTCGATCGAAGTCGAACTCTTCTCTTTTTGGCGTAGGCCCCGGGCATTAAAGTGTATTATTTTGAATTTTATCGAAATAGTAACCCATCGTCGTTCAATCGAGGTCGAACTCTTCTCTTTTTGGCGAAGGCCCTTGGCCTTAAAGGGTGTTATTTTGAACTTATCTAAATAGTAACCCATGGTCTATCGATTGAGGTCGAATTCTTCTCTTTTTGGCGAAGGCCCTTGGCCTAAAAGAGTGTTATTTCGAACTTATCAAAATAGTAACCCGTCATCGTTCGATCGAAGTAGAACTCTTCTCTTTTTGGCATAGGCCCCAGGCATTAAAGTGTCTTATTTCGAACTTCATCGAAATAGTAGCCATCATCGTTCGATCAAAATCGAACTCTCCTCTTGTTAGAGAAGGCCCTTGGCCTTAAAGGGTGTTATTTCGAAATTATCTAAATAGTAACCCGTCATCGTTTGATCGAAGTCAAACTCTTCTCTTTTTGACGAAGTCCCTTGGCCTAAAAGTGTGTTATTTCGAACTTATCGCAATAGTAGCCCGTCATCGTTCGATCGAGGTCGAACTTTTCTCTTTTTGGCGAAGTCCCTTGGCCTTAAAGGGTGTTTTTTGAACTTTATCGAAATAGTAACCCATCATCGTTCAATCGAGGTCGAACTCTTATCTTTTCGAAGAAGGCCCTTGGCCTTGAAGGGTGTTATTTCAAACTTTATCGAAATAGTAACACGTCATTGTCCAATCGAGGTCGAACTCTTCTCTTTTCGTAGAAGGACCTTGGCCTTTAAGTGTGTTATTTCGAACTTATCGAAATAGTAACTTTATCGTCGTTCGATCGAGGTCGAACTCTTCGCTTTTTGACGAAGGCCCTTGGCCTTAAAGGGTGTTTTTTCGAACTTATCGAAATAGTAAATCGTCATCGTTCAATCGAGGTCAAACTATTCTCTTTTTGGCGAATGCCCTTGGCCTAAAAGGGTGTTATTTCGAACTTTATCGAAATAGTAACCCGTCGTCGTTCGTTCGAGGTCAAACTCTTCTCTTTTTGGCGAAGGCCCTTGGCCTAAAAGTGTGTTATTTCGAACTTATCAAAATAGTAACCCGTCATCGTTCGATCGAAGTCGAACTCTTCTCTTTTTGGCGTAGGCCCCGGGCATTAAAGTGTATTATTTTGAATTTTATCGAAATAGTAACCCATCGTCGTTCAATCGAGGTCGAACTCTTCTCTTTTTGGCGAAGGCCCTTGGCCTTAAAGGGTGTTATTTTGAACTTATCTAAATAGTAACCCATGGTCTATCGATTGAGGTCGAATTCTTCTCTTTTTGGCGAAGGCCCTTGGCCTAAAAGAGTGTTATTTCGAACTTATCAAAATAGTAACCCGTCATCGTTCGATCGAAGTAGAACTCTTCTCTTTTTGGCATAGGCCCCAGGCATTAAAGTGTCTTATTTCGAACTTCATCGAAATAGTAGCCATCATCGTTCGATCAAAATCGAACTCTCCTCTTGTTAGAGAAGGCCCTTGGCCTTAAAGGGTGTTATTTCGAAATTATCTAAATAGTAACCCGTCATCGTTTGATCGAAGTCAAACTCTTCTCTTTTTGACGAAGTCCCTTGGCCTAAAAGTGTGTTATTTCGAACTTATCGCAATAGTAGCCCGTCATCGTTCGATCGAGGTCGAACTTTTCTCTTTTTGGCGAAGTCCCTTGGCCTTAAAGGGTGTTTTTTGAACTTTATCGAAATAGTAACCCATCATCGTTCAATCGAGGTCGAACTCTTCTCTTTTCGAAGAAGGCCCTTGGCCTTGAAGGGTGTTATTTCAAACTTTATCGAAATAGTAACACGTCATTGTCCAATCGAGGTCGAACTCTTCTCTTTTCGTAGAAGGACCTTGGCCTTTAAGTGTGTTATTTCGAACTTATCGAAATAGTAACTTTATCGTCGTTCGATCGAGGTCGAACTCTTCTCTTTTTGACGAAGGCCCTTGGCCTTAAAGGGTGTTTTTTCGAACTTATCGAAATAGTAAATCGTCATCGTTCAATCGAGGTCAAACTATTCTCTTTTTGGCGAATGCCCTTGGCCTAAAAGGGTGTTATTTCGAACTTTATCGAAATAGTAACCCGTCGTCGTTCGTTCGAGGTCAAACTCTTCTCTTTTTGGCGAAGGCCCTTGGCCTAAAAGTGTGTTATTTCGAACTTATCAAAATAGTAACCCGTCATCGTTCGATCGAAGTCGAACTCTTCTCTTTTTGGCGTAGGCCCCGGGCATTAAAGTGTATTATTTTGAATTTTATCGAAATAGTAACCCATCGTCGTTCAATCGAGGTCGAACTCTTCTCTTTTTTGCGAAGGCCCTTGGCCTTAAAGGGTGTTATTTTGAACTTATCTAAATAGTAACCCATGGTCTATCGATTGAGGTCGAATTCTTCTCTTTTTGGCGAAGGCCCTTGGCCTAAAAGAGTGTTATTTCGAACTTATCAAAATAGTAACCCGTCATCGTTCGATCGAAGTAGAACTCTTCTCTTTTTGGCATAGGCCCCAGGCATTAAAGTGTCTTATTTCGAACTTCATCGAAATAGTAGCCATCATCGTTCGATCAAAATCGAACTCTCCTCTTGTTAGAGAAGGCCCTTGGCCTTAAAGGGTGTTATTTCGAAATTATCTAAATAGTAACCCGTCATCGTTTGATCGAAGTCAAACTCTTCTCTTTTTGACGAAGTCCCTTGGCCTAAAAGTGTGTTATTTCGAACTTATCGCAATAGTAGCCCGTCATCGTTCGATCGAGGTCGAACTTTTCTCTTTTTGGCGAAGTCCCTTGGCCTTAAAGGATGTTTTTTGAACTTTATCGAAATAGTAACCCATCATCGTTCAATCGAGGTCGAACTCTTCTCTTTTCGAAGAAGGCCCTTGGCCTTGAAGGGTGTTATTTCAAACTTTATCGAAATAGTAACACGTCATTGTCCAATCGAGGTCGAACTCTTCTCTTTTCGTAGAAGGACCTTGGCCTTTAAGTGTGTTATTTCGAACTTATCGAAATAGTAACTTTATCGTCGTTCGATCGAGGTCGAACTCTTCTCTTTTTGACGAAGGCCCTTGGCCTTAAAGGGTGTTTTTTCGAACTTATCGAAATAGTAAATCGTCATCGTTCAATCGAGGTCAAACTATTCTCTTTTTGGCGAATGCCCTTGGCCTAAAAGGGTGTTATTTCGAACTTTATCGAAATAGTAACCCGTCGTCGTTCGTTCGAGGTCAAACTCTTCTCTTTTTGGCGAAGGCCCTTGGCCTAAAAGTGTGTTATTTCGAACTTATCAAAATAGTAACCCGTCATCGTTCGATCGAAGTTCGAACTCTTCTCTTTTTGGCGTAGGCCCCGGGCATTAAAGTGTATTATTTTGAATTTTATCGAAATAGTAACCCATCGTCGTTCAATCGAGGTCGAACTCTTCTCTTTTTGGCGAAGGCCCTTGGCCTTAAAGGGTGTTATTTTGAACTTATCTAAATAGTAACCCATGGTCTATCGATTGAGGTCGAATTCTTCTCTTTTTGGCGAAGGCCCTTGGCCTAAAAGAGTGTTATTTCGAACTTATCAAAATAGTAACCCGTCATCGTTCGATCGAAGTAGAACTCTTCTCTTTTTGGCATAGGCCCCAGGCATTAAAGTGTCTTATTTCGAACTTCATCGAAATAGTAGCCATCATCGTTCGATCAAAATCGAACTCTCCTCTTGTTAGAGAAGGCCCTTGGCCTTAAAGGGTGTTATTTCGAAATTATCTAAATAGTAACCCGTCATCGTTTGATCGAAGTCAAACTCTTCTCTTTTTGACGAAGTCCCTTGGCCTAAAAGTGTGTTATTTCGAACTTATCGCAATAGTATCCCGTCATCGTTCGATCGAGGTCGAACTTTTCTCTTTTTGGCGAAGTCCCTTGGCCTTAAAGGGTGTTTTTTGAACTTTATCGAAATAGTAACCCATCATTGTTCAATCGAGGTCGAACTCTTCTCTTTTCGAAGAAGGCCCTTGGCCTTGAAGGGTGTTATTTCAAACTTTATCGAAATAGTAACACGTCATTGTCCAATCGAGGTCGAACTCTTCTCTTTTCGTAGAAGGACCTTGGCCTTTAAGTGTGTTATTTCGAACTTATCGAAATAGTAACTTTATCGTCGTTCGATCGAGGTCGAACTCTTCTCTTTTTGACGAAGGCCCTTGGCCTTAAAGGGTGTTTTTTCGAACTTATCGAAATAGTAAATCGTCATCGTTCAATCGAGGTCAAACTATTATCTTTTTGGCGAATGCCCTTGGCCTAAAAGGGTGTTATTTCGAACTTTATCGAAATAGTAACCCGTCGTCGTTCGTTCGAGGTCAAACTCTTCTCTTTTTGGCGAAGGCCCTTGGCCTAAAAGTGTGTTATTTCGAACTTATCAAAATAGTAACCCGTCATCGTTCGATCGAAGTCGAACTCTTCTCTTTTTGGCGTAGGCCCCGGGCATTAAAGTGTATTATTTTGAATTTTATCGAAATAGTAACCCATCGTCGTTCAATCGAGGTCGAACTCTTCTCTTTTTGCGAAGGCCCTTGGCCTTAAAGGGTGTTATTTTGAACTTATCTAAATAGTAACCCATGGTCTATCGATTGAGGTCGAATTCTTCTCTTTTTGGCGAAGGCCCTTGGCCTAAAAGAGTGTTATTTCGAACTTATCAAAATAGTAACCCGTCATCGTTCGATCGAAGTAGAACTCTTCTCTTTTTGGCATAGGCCCCAGGCATTAAAGTGTCTTATTTCGAACTTCATCGAAATAGTAGCCATCATCGTTCGATGAAAATCGAACTCTCCTCTTGTTAGAGAAGGCCCTTGGCCTTAAAGGGTGTTATTTCGAAATTATCTAAATAGTAACCCGTCATCGTTTGATCGAAGTCAAACTCTTCTCTTTTTGACGAAGTCCCTTGGCCTAAAAGTGTGTTATTTCGAACTTATCGCAATAGTAGCCCGTCATCGTTCGATCGAGGTCAAACTTTTCTCTTTTTGGCGAAGTCCCTTGGCCTTAAAGGGTGTTTTTTGAACTTTATCGAAATAGTAACCCATCATCGTTCAATCGAGGTCGAACTCTTATCTTTTCGAAGAAGGCCCTTGGCCTTGAAGGGTGTTATTTCAAACTTTATCGAAATAGTAACACGTCATTGTCCAATCGAGGTCGAACTCTTCTCTTTTCGTAGAAGGACCTTGGCCTTTAAGTGTGTTATTTCGAACTTATCGAAATAGTAACTTTATCGTCGTTCGATCGAGGTCGAACTCTTCTCTTTTTGACGAAGGCCCTTGGCCTTAAAGGGTGTTTTTTCGAACTTATCGAAATAGTAAATCGTCATCGTTCAATCGAGGTCAAACTATTCTCTTTTTGGCGAATGCCCTTGGCCTAAAAGGGTGTTATTTCGAACTTTATCGAAATAGTAACCCGTCGTCGTTCGTTCGAGGTCAAACTCTTCTCTTTTTGGCGAAGGCCCTTGGCCTAAAAGTGTGTTATTTCGAACTTATCAAAATAGTAACCCGTCATCGTTCGATCGAAGTCGAACTCTTCTCTTTTTGGCGTAGGCCCCGGGCATTAAAGTGTATTATTTTGAATTTTATCGAAATAGTAACCCATCGTCGTTCAATCGAGGTCGAACTCTTCTCTTTTTGGCGAAGGCCCTTGGCCTTAAAGGGTGTTATTTTGAACTTATCTAAATAGTAACCCATGGTCTATCGATTGAGGTCGAATTCTTCTCTTTTTGGCGAAGGCCCTTGGCCTAAAAGAGTGTTATTTCGAACTTATCAAAATAGTAACCCGTCATCGTTCGATCGAAGTAGAACTCTTCTCTTTTTGGCATAGGCCCCAGGCATTAAAGTGTCTTATTTCGAACTTCATCGAAATTGTAGCCATCATCGTTCGATCAAAATCGAACTCTCCTCTTGTTAGAGAAGGCCCTTGGCCTTAAAGGGTGTTATTTCGAAATTATCTAAATAGTAACCCGTCATCGTTTGATCGAAGTCAAACTCTTCTCTTTTTGACGAAGTCCCTTGGCCTAAAAGTGTGTTATTTCGAACTTATCGCAATAGTAGCCCGTCATCGTTCGATCGAGGTCGAACTTTTCTCTTTTTGGCGAAGTCCCTTGGCCTTAAAGGGTGTTTTTTGAACTTTATCGAAATAGTAACCCATCATTGTTCAATCGAGGTCGAACTCTTCTCTTTTCGAAGAAGGCCCTTGGCCTTGAAGGGTGTTATTTCAAACTTTATCGAAATAGTAACACGTCATTGTCCAATCGAGGTCGAACTCTTCTCTTTTCGTAGAAGGACCTTGGCCTTTAAGTGTGTTATTTCGAACTTATCGAAATAGTAACTTTATCGTCGTTCGATCGAGGTCGAACTCTTCTCTTTTTGACGAAGGCCCTTGGCCTTAAAGGGTGTTTTTTCGAACTTATCGAAATAGTAAATCGTCATCGTTCAATCGAGGTCAAACTATTCTCTTTTTGGCGAATGCCCTTGGCCTAAAAGGGTGTTATTTCGAACTTTATCGAAATAGTAACCCGTCGTCGTTCGTTCGAGGTCAAACTCTTCTCTTTTTGGCGAAGGCCCTTGGCCTAAAAGTGTGTTATTTCGAACTTATCAAAATAGTAACCCGTCATCGTTCGATCGAAGTCGAACTCTTCTCTTTTTGGCGTAGGCCCCGGGCATTAAAGTGTATTATTTTGAATTTTATCGAAATAGTAACCCATCGTCGTTCAATCGAGGTCGAACTCTTCTCTTTTTGGCGAAGGCCCTTGGCCTTAAAGGGTGTTATTTTGAACTTATCTAAATAGTAACCCATGGTCTATCGATTGAGGTCGAATTCTTCTCTTTTTGGCGAAGGCCCTTGGCCTAAAAGAGTGTTATTTCGAACTTATCAAAATAGTAACCCGTCATCGTTCGATCGAAGTAGAACTCTTCTCTTTTTGGCATAGGCCCCAGGCATTAAAGTGTCTTATTTCGAACTTCATCGAAATAGTAGCCATCATCGTTCGATCAAAATCGAACTCTCCTCTTGTTAGAGAAGGCCCTTGGCCTTAAAGGGTGTTATTTCGAAATTATCTAAATAGTAACCCGTCATCGTTTGATCGAAGTCAAACTCTTCTCTTTTTGACGAAGTCCCTTGGCCTAAAAGTGTGTTATTTCGAACTTATCGCAATAGTAGCCCGTCATCGTTCGATCGAGGTCGAACTTTTCTCTTTTTGGCGAAGTCCCTTGGCCTTAAAGGGTGTTTTTTGAACTTTATCGAAATAGTAACCCATCATCGTTCAATCGAGGTCGAACTCTTCTCTTTTCGAAGAAGGCCCTTGGCCTTGAAGGGTGTTATTTCAAACTTTATCGAAATAGTAACACGTCATTGTCCAATCGAGGTCGAACTCTTCTCTTTTCGTAGAAGGACCTTGGCCTTTAAGTGTGTTATTTCGAACTTATCGAAATAGTAACTTTATCGTCGTTCGATCGAGGTCGAACTCTTCTCTTTTTGACGAAGGCCCTTGGCCTTAAAGGGTGTTTTTTCGAACTTATCGAAATAGTAAATCGTCATCGTTCAATCGAGGTCAAACTATTCTCTTTTTGGCGAATGCCCTTGGCCTAAAAGGGTGTTATTTCGAACTTATCGAAATAGTAACCCGTCATCGTTCGATCGAGGTCGAACTCTTCTTTTTTTGGAGAAGGCCCTAGGCCTTAAAGGGTGTTATTTCAAACTTATCGAAATAGTAACCGTCGTCGTTCGATAAAAATCGAACTCTCCTCTTGTTAGAGAAGGCCCTTGGCCTTAAAGTATCTTATTTTGAACTTTATCGAAATAGTAACCCGTCATCGTTCGATTAAGGTCGAACTCTTCTATTTTTGGCGAAGGACCTTGGGCTTAAAGGGTATTATTTCGAACTTATTGAAATAGTATCCCATCGTCGTTCGATCGTGGTCGAACTCCTTTCTTTTTGGCAAAGGCCCTAGGCCTTAAAGGCTGTTATTTCGAACTTATCGAAATAGTAGCCTCATCATTCGATCGAGGTAAAACTCTTCTCTTTTTGGCGAAGGCCCTTGTCCTAAAAGTGTGTTATTTCGAACTTATCGAAATAGTATCTTGTCGTCGTTCGATTTAGGTCAAACTCTTCTCTTTTTTGCGAAGGCCCTAGGCATTAAAGGGTATAATTTCGAACTTTATCGAAATAGTAACCCGTCATCGTTTGTTCAAGGTCAAATTCTTCTCTTTTTGGCGAAGGACTTTGGCCTAAAAGTGTGTTATTTCGAACTTATCAAAATAGTAACCCGTCGTTCGATCGAAGTTGAACTCTTCTCTTTTTGGCGTAGGCCCCAGGCATTAAAGTGTATTATTTCGAACTTCATCGAAATAGTAACTCGTCGTCATTCAATCGAGGTCGAACTCTTCTCTTTTTGGGGAAGTCCCTTGACCTTAAAGGGTGTATTTGGAACTTTATCGAAATAGTAACCCATTGTCGTTCGTTCGAGGTCAAACTCTTCTCTTTTTGGCGAAGGCCCTTGGCCTAAAAGGGTTTTATTTCAAACTTATCTAAATAGTAACCCGTCATCGTTTGATCGAGGACGAACTCTTCTTTTTTTGGCGAAGGCCCTAGCCCTTAAAGGGTGTTATTTCAAACTTATCGAAATAGTATCCTGTCGTCGTTCGATTGAGGTAGAATTCTTCTCTTTTTGGCGAAGGACCATGACCTTAAAAGGTGTTATTTCGAACTTATCGAAATAGTAACTCGTCGTCATTCGATCGAGGTCGAACTCTTGTCTTATTGGCGAAGGCCCTTGGTCATAAATGGTGTTATTTCAAACTTATCGAAATAGTAGCCCGTCATCGTTCGGTCGAGGACGGAATTTTCTCTTTTTGGCGAAGTCCCTTGGCCTTAAAGGGTGTTATTTCGAACTTTATCGAAATAGTAACCCGTCATCGTTCAATCGAGGTCAAACTATTCTCTTTTCGGAGAAGGCCCTTGGCCTTAAAGTGTGTTATTTCGAACTTTATCGAAATAGAAACCCATCGTCAATCGTTCGAGGTCAAACTCTTCTCTTTTTGGCGAAGGCCCTTGGCCTAAAAGTGTGTTATTACGAACTTATCAAAATAGTAACCCGTCATCGTTCGATTTAGGTTGAACTCTTCTCTTTTTTGCGAAGGCCCTAGGCATTAAAGGGTATAATTTCGAACTTTATCGAAATAGTAACCCGTCATCGTTCAATCGAGGTCGAACTCTTCTCTTTTTAGTGAAGGCCCTAGCCCTTAAAGAGTGTTATTTCAAACTTATCGAAATAGTATCCTATCGTCGTTCGATTGAGGTAGAATTCTTCTCTTTTTGACGAAGGACCTTGACCTTAAAGGGTGTTATTTCGAACTTATCGAAATAGTAACTCGTCGTCATTCGATTGAGGTCGAACTCTTCTCTTATTGGCGAAGGCCCTTGGTCGTAAAGGGTGTTATTTCAAACCTCTCGAAATAGTAGCCCGTCATCGTTCGATCGAGGACGAAATTTTCTCTTTTTGGCGAAGTCCCTTGGCCTTAAAGGGTGTTATTTCGAACTTTATCGAAATAGTAACCCGCCATCGTTCAATTGAGGTCAAACTCTTCTCTTTTCGGAGAAGGCCCTTGGCCTTAAAGTGTGTTATTTCGAACTTTATCAAAATAGTAACCCGTCGTCGTTCGTTCGAGGTCAAACTCTTCTCTTTTTGGCGAAGGCCCTTGGCCTAAAAGTGTGTTATTTAGAACTTATCAAAATAGTAACCCGTCATCGTTCGATCGAGGTCGAACTCATCTCTTTTTTGCGTAGGCCCCAGGCATTAAAGTGTATTATTTCGAACTTTATCGAAATAGTAACCCGTCGTCGTTCAATGGAGGTCGAACTCTTCTCTTTTTGGTTAAGGCCCTTGGCGTTAAAGGGTGTCATTTCGAACTTATCAAAATAGTAACCCATCGTCGTTCAATTTAGGTCAAATTCTTCTCTTTTTGGCGAAGGCCCTTGGCCTAAAAGAGTGTTATTTTGAACTTATCAAAATAGTAACCCGTCATCGTTCGATCGAGGTCGAACTCTTCTCTTTTTGGCAAAGGCCCTAGGCTTTAAAGGGTGTTGTTTCAAACTTATCAAAATAGTAACTATCATCGTTCGATCAAAATCGAACTCTCCTCTTGTTAGAGAAGGCCCTTGGCCTTAAAGGGTGTTATTTCGAACTTATCTAACTAGTAACACGTCATCGTTCGATCGAAGTCAAAATCTTCTCTTTTTGGCGAAGTCCCTTGGCCTAAAAGTGTGTTATTTCGAACTTATCGAAATAGTAGCCCGTCATCGTTCGATCGAGGTCGAAGTTTTCTCTTTTTGGCGAAGTCCCTTTGCCTTAAAGGGTGTTTTTTGAACTTTATCGAAATAGTAACCCGTCATCGTTCAATCGAGGTCGAACTCTTCTCTTTTCGAAGAAAGCCCTTGGCCTTAAAGGGTGTTATTTCAAACTTTATCGAAATAGTAACCCGTCGTCGTTCGTTCGAGGTCAAACTCTTCTCTTTTTGGCGAAGGCCTTTGGCCTAAAAGTGTGTTATTTCGAACTTATCAAAATAGTAACCCGTCATCGTTCGATCGAAGTCGAACTCTTCTCTTTTTGGCATAGGCCCCAGGCATTAAAGTGTATTATTTTGAACTTCATCGAAATAGTAACCCGTCGTCATTCAATCGAGGTCGAACTCTTCTCTTTTTGGCGAAGGCCCTAGGCCTTAAAGGGTGTTATTTCAAACTTATCGAAATAGTAACCGTCGTCGTTCGATAAAAATCGAACTCTCCACTTGTTAGAGAAGGCCCTTGGCCTTAAAGTATCTTATTTTGAACTTTATCGAAATAGTAACCCGTCAGCGTTCGATCGAGGTCGAACTCTTCTCTTTTTGGCGAAGGACCTTGGCCTTAAAGGGTGTTATTTCGAACTTATTGAAATAGTATCCCGTCGTCGTTCGATCGTAATCGAACTCATTTCTTTTTGGCAAAGGCCCTAGGCCTTAAAGGATGTTATTTCGAACATATTAAAAATAGTAGCCAGTCATCGTTCGATCGAGGTAAAACTCTTCTCTTTTTAGCGAAGTCCCTTGTCCTAAAAGTGTGTTATTTCGAACTTATCGAAATAGTATCTTGTCGTCATTCGATTTAGGTGTAGCTCTTCTCTTTTTTGCGAAGGCCCTAGTCATTAAAGGGTATAATTTCGAACTTTATCGAAATAGTAACCCGTCGTCGTTCAATCGAGGTCGAACTCTTCTCTTTTTGGCGAAGGCCCTTAGCCTTAAAGTGTGTTATTTCGAACTTTATCGAAATAGTAACCCGTCGTCGTTTGTTCGAGGTCAAACTCTTCTCTTTTTGGTGAAGGCCCTTGGCCTAAAAGTGTGTTATTTCGAACTTATCAAAATAGTAACCTGTCATCGTTCGATCGAAGTAGAACTCTTCTCTTTTTGGCGTAGGCCCTAGGCATTAAAGTGTATTATTTCGAACATTATCGAAATAGTAACCGTTGTCGTTCAATCGAGGTCGAACTCTTCTCTTTTTGGCGAAGGCCCTTGGCCTTAAAGGGTGCTATTTCGAACTTATCGAAATAGTAAACCATAGTCATTCGATTGAGGTCAAATTCTTCTCTTTTTGGCGAAGGCCCTTGGCCTAAAAGAGTGTTATTTTGAACTTATCAAAATAGTAACCCGTCATCGTTCGATCGAGGTCGAACTCTTCTCTTTTTGGCGAAGGCCCTAGGCCTTAAAGGGTGATATTTCAAACTTATCGAAATAGTAGCCATCATCGTTCGATCAAAATCGAACTCTCCTCTTTTCAGAGAAGGCCCCTGGCCATAAAGGGTGTTATTTCGAACTTATCGAAATAGTAACCCGTCATCGTTCGATAGAAGTCAAACTCTTCTCTTTTTGGCGAAGTCCCTTGGCCTAAAAGTGTGTTATTTCGAACTTATCGAAATAGTAACCCGTCGTCGTTCGTTCGAGGTCAAACTCTTCTCTTTTTGGCGAAGGCCCTTGGCCTAAAAGTGTGTTATTTAGAACTTATCAAAATAGTAACCCGTCATCATTCGATCGAGGTAGAACTCTTCTCTTTTTTGCGTAGGCCCCAGGCATTAAAGTGTATTATTTCGAACTTTATCGAAATAGTAACCCGTCGTCGTTCAATCGAGGTCGAACTCTTCTCTTTTTGGTTAAGGCCCTTGGCGTTAAAGGGTGTCATTTCAAACTTATCGAAATAGTAACCCATCGTCGTTCGATTGAGGTCGAATTCTTCTCTTTCTGGCGAAGGCCCTTGGCCTAAAAGAGTGTTATTTTGAACTTATCAAAATAGTAACCCGTCATCGTTCGATCGAGGTCGAACTCTTCTCTTTTTGGCAAAGGCCCTAGGCCTTAAAGGGTGTTATTTCAAACTTATCGAAATAGTAACCACCATCGTTCGATCAAAATCGAACTCTCCTCTTGTTAGAGAAGGCCCTTGGCCTTAAAGGGTGTTATTTCTAACTTATCTAAATAGTAACCCGTCATAGTTCGATCGAAGTCAAACTCTTCTCTTTTTGGCGAAGTCCCTTGGCCTAAAAGTGTGTTATTTCGAACTTATCGAAATAGTAGCCCGTCATCATTCGATCGAGGTCGAACTTTTCTCTTTTTGCCGAAGTCCCTTGGCCTTAAAGGGTGTTTTTTGAACTTTATCGAAATAGTAACTCGTCATCGTTCAATTGAGGTCGAACTCTTCTCTTTTCGAAGAATGCCCTTGGCCTTAAAGGCTGTTATTACAAACTTTATAGAAATAGTAACCCGTCGTCGTTCGTTCGAGGTCAAACTCTTCTCTTTTTGGCGAAGGCCTTTGGCTTAAAAGTGTGTTATTTCGAATTTATCAAAATAGTAACCCGTCATCGTTCAATCGAAGTCGAACTCTTCTCTTTTTGGCATAGGCCCCAGGCATTAAAGTGTATTATTTCGAACTTCATCGAAATAGTAACCCGTCATCATTCAATCGAGGTCGAACTCTTCTCTTTTTGGCGAAGGCCCTTGACCTTAAAGGGTGTTATTTAGAACTTTATCAAAATAGTAACCCATCGTCGTTCGTTCGAGGTCAAACTCTTCTCTTTTTGGCGAAGGCCCTTGGCCTAAAATGGTTTTATTTCAAACTTATCAAAATAGTAACCCGTCATCGTTTGATCGAGGACGAACTCTTATTTTTTGGCGAAGGCCCTAGCCCTTAAAGGGTGTTATTTCAAACTTATCGATATAGTATCCTGTCGTCGTTCGATTGAGGTAGAATTCTTCTTTTTTTGGCGAAGGACCTTGACCTTAAAGGGTGTTATTTCAAACTTATCGAAATAGTAACCATCATCGTTCGATCAAAATCGAACTCTCCTCTTGTTAGAGAAGGCCCTTGGCCTTAAAGGGTGTTATTTCGAACTTATCGAAATAGTAACCCGTCATCGTTCGATCGAAGTCAAACTCTTCTCTTTTTGGCGAAGTCCCTTGGCCTAAAAGTGTGTTATTTCGAACTTATCGAAATAGTAGCCCATCATCGTTCGATCGAGGTCGAACTCTTCTTTTTTTTGCGTAGGCCCCAGGCATTAAAGTGTATTATTTCGAACTTTATCGAAATAGTAACCCGTCGTCGTTCAATCGAGGTCGAACTCTTCTCTTTTTGGTTAAGGGCCTTGGCGTTAAAGGGTGTCATTTCAAACTTATCGAAATAGTAACCCATCGTCGTTCAATTGAGGTCGAATTCTTCTCTTTTTGGCGAAGGCACTTGGCCTAAAAGAGTGTTATTTTGAACTTATAAAAATAGTAACCCGTCATCGTTCGATCGAGGTCGAACTCTTCTCTTTTTGGCGAAGGCCCTAGGCCTTAAAGGGTGTTATTTCAAACTTATCGAAATAGTAACCATCATCGTTCGATCAAAATCGAACTCTCCTCTTGTTAGAGAAGGCCCTTGGCCTTAAAGGGTGTTATTTCAAACTTATCGAAATAGTAACCCGTCATCGTTCGATCGAAGTCAAACTCTTCTCTTTTTGGCGAAGGCCCTTGGCCTAAAAGAGTGTTATTTTGAACTTATCAAAATAGTAACCCGTCATCGTTCGATCGAGGTCGAACTCTTCTCTTTTTGGCGAAGGCCCTAGGCCTTAAAGGGTGTTATTTCAAACTTATCGAAATAGTAACCATCATCGTTCGATCAAAATCGAACTCTCCTCTTGTTAGAGAAGGCCTTTGGCCTTAAAGGGTGTTATTTCGAACTTATCAAAATAGTAACCCATAATCGTTCGATCGAAGTCAAACTCTTCTCTTTTTGGCGAAGGCCCTTGGCCTAAAAGAGTGTTATTTTGAACTTATCAAAATAGTAACCCGTCATCGTTCGATCGAGGTCGAACTCTTCTCTTTTTGGCGAAGGCCCTAGGCCTTAAAGGGTGTTTTTTGAATTTTATCGAAATAGTAACCCGTCATCGTTCAATCGAGGTGGAACTCTTCTCTATTCGAAGAAGGCCCTTGGCCTTAAAGGGTGTTATTTCAAACTTTATCGAAATAGTAACCCGTCGTCGTTCGTTCGAGGTCAAACTCTTCTCTTTTTGGTGAAGGCCTTTGGCCTAAAAGTGTGTTATTTCGAACTTATCAAAATAGTAACCCATCATTGTTCGATCGAAGTAGAACTCTTCTCTTTTTGGCGTAGGCCCCAGGCATTAAAGGGTGTTATTTCGAACTTATCGAAATAGTAACCCATCATCGTTCGATCGAGGTCGAACTCTTCTTTTTTTGGAGAAGGCCCTAGGCCTTAAAGGGTGTTATTTCAAACTTATCGAAATAGTAACCGTCGTCGTTCGATAAAAATCGAACTCTCCTCTTGTTAGAGAAGGCCCTTGGCCTTAAAGTATCTTATTTTGAACTTTATCGAAATAGCAACCCGTCAGCGTTCGATCGAGGTCGAACTCTTCTCTTTTTGGCGAAGGACCTTGTCCTTAAAGGGTGTTATGTCGAACTTATTGAAATAGTATCCCGTCATCGTTCGATCGTGGTCGAACTCCTTTTTTTTGGCAAAGGCCCTAGGCCTTAAAGGCTGTTATTTCGAACTTATCGAAATAGTAGCCAGTCATCGTTCGATTGAGGTAAAACTCTTCTCTTTTTGGCGAAGGCCCTTGTCCTAAAAGTGTGTTATTTCGAACTTATCGAAATAGTAGCCCGTCATCGTTCGATCGAGGTCGAACTTTTCTCTTTTTGGCGAAGGCCCTTAGCCTTAAAGTGTGTTATTTCGAACTTTATCGAAATAGTAATCCGTCGTCGTTTGTTCGAGGTCAAACTCTTCTCCTTTTGGCGAAGGCCCTTGGCCTAAAAGAGTGTTATTTTGAACTTATCAAAATAGTAACCCGTCATCGTTCGATCGAGGTCGAACTCTTCTCTTTTTGGCGAAGGCCCTAGGCCTTAAAGGGTGTTATTTCAAACTTATCGAAATAGTAACCATCATCGTTCGATCAAAATCGAACTCTCCTCTTGTTAGAGAAGGCCCTTGGCCTTAAAGGGTGTTATTTCAAACTTATCGAAATAGTAACCCGTCATCGTTCGATCGCAGTCAAACTCTTCTCTTTTTGGCGAAGTCCCTTGGCCTAAAAGTGTGTTATTTCGAACTTATCGAAATAGTAACCCGTCATCATTCGATCGAGGTAGAACTCTTCTCTTTTTTGCGTAGGCCCCAGGCATTAAAGTGTATTATTTCGAACTTTATCGAAATAGTAACCCGTCGTCGTTCAATCGAGGTCGAACTCTTCTCTTTTTGGTTAAGGGCCTTGGCGTTAAAGGGTGTCATTTCAAACTTATCGAAATAGTAACCCATCGTCGTTCAATTGAGGTCGAATTCTTCTCTTTTTGGCGAAGGCACTTGGCCTAAAAGAGTGTTATTTTGAACTTATAAAAATAGTAACCCGTCATCGTTCGATCGAGGTCGAACTCTTCTCTTTTTGGCGAAGGCCCTAGGCCTTAAAGGGTGTTATTTCAAACTTATCGAAATAGTAACCATCATCGTTCGATCAAAATCGAACTCTCCTCTTGTTAGAGAAGGCCCTTGGCCTTAAAGGGTGTTATTTCAAACTTATCGAAATAGTAACCCGTCATCGTTCGATCGAAGTCAAACTCTTCTCTTTTTGGCGAAGGCCCTTGGCCTAAAAGAGTGTTATTTTGAACTTATCAAAATAGTAACCCGTCATCGTTCGATCGAGGTCGAACTCTTCTCTTTTTGGCGAAGGCCCTAGGCCTTAAAGGGTGTTATTTCAAACTTATCGAAATAGTAACCATCATCGTTCGATCAAAATCGAACTCTCCTCTTGTTAGAGAAGGCCTTTGGCCTTAAAGGGTGTTATTTCGAACTTATCAAAATAGTAACCCATAATCGTTCGATCGAAGTCAAACTCTTCTCTTTTTGGCGAAGGCCCTTGGCCTAAAAGAGTGTTATTTTGAACTTATCAAAATAGTAACCCGTCATCGTTCGATCGAGGTCGAACTCTTCTCTTTTTGGCGAAGGCCCTAGGCCTTAAAGGGTGTTTTTTGAATTTTATCGAAATAGTAACCCGTCATCGTTCAATCGAGGTGGAACTCTTCTCTATTCGAAGAAGGCCCTTGGCCTTAAAGGGTGTTATTTCAAACTTTATCGAAATAGTAACCCGTCGTCGTTCGTTCGAGGTCAAACTCTTCTCTTTTTGGTGAAGGCCTTTGGCCTAAAAGTGTGTTATTTCGAACTTATCAAAATAGTAACCCATCATTGTTCGATCGAAGTAGAACTCTTCTCTTTTTGGCGTAGGCCCCAGGCATTAAAGGGTGTTATTTCGAACTTATCGAAATAGTAACCCATCATCGTTCGATCGAGGTCGAACTCTTCTTTTTTTGGAGAAGGCCCTAGGCCTTAAAGGGTGTTATTTCAAACTTATCGAAATAGTAACCGTCGTCGTTCGATAAAAATCGAACTCTCCTCTTGTTAGAGAAGGCCCTTGGCCTTAAAGTATCTTATTTTGAACTTTATCGAAATAGCAACCCGTCAGCGTTCGATCGAGGTCGAACTCTTCTCTTTTTGGCGAAGGACCTTGTCCTTAAAGGGTGTTATGTCGAACTTATTGAAATAGTATCCCGTCATCGTTCGATCGTGGTCGAACTCCTTTTTTTTGGCAAAGGCCCTAGGCCTTAAAGGCTGTTATTTCGAACTTATCGAAATAGTAGCCAGTCATCGTTCGATTGAGGTAAAACTCTTCTCTTTTTGGCGAAGGCCCTTGTCCTAAAAGTGTGTTATTTCGAACTTATCGAAATAGTAGCCCGTCATCGTTCGATCGAGGTCGAACTTTTCTCTTTTTGGCGAAGGCCCTTAGCCTTAAAGTGTGTTATTTCGAACTTTATCGAAATAGTAATCCGTCGTCGTTTGTTCGAGGTCAAACTCTTCTCCTTTTGGCGAAGGCCCTTGGCCTAAAAGAGTGTTATTTTGAACTTATCAAAATAGTAACCCGTCATCGTTCGATCGAGGTCGAACTCTTCTCTTTTTGGCGAAGGCCCTAGGCCTTAAAGGGTGTTATTTCAAACTTATCGAAATAGTAACCATCATCGTTCGATCAAAATCGAACTCTCCTCTTGTTAGAGAAGGCCCTTGGCCTTAAAGGGTGTTATTTCAAACTTATCGAAATAGTAACCCGTCATCGTTCGATCGCAGTCAAACTCTTCTCTTTTTGGCGAAGTCACTTGGCCTAAAAGAGTGTTATTTTGAACTTATCAAAATAGTAACCCGTCATCGTTCGATCGAGGTCGAACTCTTCTCTTTTTGGCAAAGGCCCTAGGCCTTAAAGGGTGTTATTTCAAACTTATCGAAATAGTAACCATCATCGTTCGATCAAAATCGAACTCTCCTCTTGTTAGAGAAGGCCCTTGGCCTTAAAGGGTGTTATTTCAAACTTATCGAAATAGTAACCCGTCATCGTTCGATCGAAGTCAAACTCTTCTCTTTTTGGCGAAGGCCCTTGGCCTAAAAGAGTGTTATTTTGAACTTATCAAAATAGTAACCCGTCATCGTTCGATCGAGGTCGAACTCTTCTCTTTTTGGCGAAGGCCCTAGGCCTTAAAGGGTGTTATTTCAAACTTATCGAAATAGTAACCATCATCGTTCGATCAAAATCGAACTCTCCTCTTGTTAGAGAAGGCCCTTGGCCTTAAAGGGTGTTATTTCAAACTTATCGAAATAGTAACCCGTCATCGTTCGATCGAAGTCAAACTCTTCTCCTTTTGGCGAAGGCCCTTGGCCTAAAAGAGTGTTATTTTGAACTTATCAAAATAGTAACCCGTCATCGTTCGATCGAGGTCGAACTCTTCTCTTTTTGGCGAAGGCCCTAGGCCTTAAAGGGTGTTATTTCAAACTTATCGAAATAGTAACCATCATCGTTCGATCAAAATCGAACTCTCCTCTTGTTAGAGAAGGCCCTTGGCCTTAAAGGGTGTTATTTCAAACTAATCGAAATAGTAACCCGTCATCGTTCAATCGAGGTCGAACTCTTTTCTATTCGAAGAAGGCCCTTGGCCTTAAAGGGTGTTATTTCAAACTTTATCGAAATAGTAACCCGTCGTCGTTCGTTCGAGGTCAAACTCTTCTCTTTTTGGTGAAGGCCTTTGGCCTAAAAGTGTGTTATTTCGAACTTATCAAAATAGTAACCCATCATTGTTCGATCGAAGTCAAACTCTTCTCTTTTTGGCGAAGGCCCTTGGCCTAAAAGAGTGTTATATTGAACTTATCAAAATAGTAACCCGTCATCGTTCGATCGAGGTCGAACTCTTCTCTTTTTGGCGAAGGCCCTAGGCCTTAAAGGGTGTTATTTCAAACTTATCGAAATAGTAACCATCATCGTTCGATCAAAATCGAACTCTCCTCTTGTTAGAGAAGGCCCTTGGCCTTAAAGGGTGTTATTTCAAACTTATCGAAATAGTAACCCGTCATCGTTCGATCGAAGTCAAACTCTTCTCTTTTTGGCGAAGTCACTTGGCCTAAAAGAGTGTTATTTTGAACTTATCAAAATAGTAACCCGTCATCGTTCGATCGAGGTCGAACTCTTCTCTTTTTGGCAAAGGCCCTGGGCCTTAAAGGGTGTTATTTCAAACTTATCGAAATAGTAACCATCATCGTTCGATCAAAATCGAACTCTCCTCTTGTTAGAGAAGGCACTTGGCCTTAAAGGGTGTTATTTCAAACTTATCGAAATAGTAATCCGTCGTCGTTTGTTCGAGGTCAAACTCTTCTCCTTTTGGCGAAGGCCCTTGGCCTAAAAGAGTGTTATTTTGAACTTATCAAAATAGTAACCCGTCATCGTTCGATCGAGGTCGAACTCTTCTCTTTTTGGCGAAGGCCCTAGGCCTTAAAGGGTGTTATTTCAAACTTATCGAAATAGTAACCATCATCGTTCGATCAAAATCGAACTCTCCTCTTGTTAGAGAAGGCCCTTGGCCTTAAAGGGTGTTATTTCAAACTAATCGAAATAGTAACCCGTCATCGTTCAATCGAGGTCGAACTCTTCTCTATTCGAAGAAGGCCCTTGGCCTTAAAGGGTGTTATTTCAAACTTTATCTAAATAGTAACCCGTCGTCGTTCGTTCGAGGTCAAACTCTTCTCTTTTTGGTGAAGGCCTTTGGCCAAAAAGTGTGTTATTTCGAACTTATCAAAATAGTAACCCATCATTGTTCGATCGAAGTCAAACTCTTCTCTTTTTGGCGAAGGCCCTTGGCCTAAAAGAGTGTTATATTGAACTTATCAAAATAGTAACCCGTCATCGTTCGATCGAGGTCGAACTCTTCTCTTTTTGGCGAAGGCCCTAGGCCTTAAAGGGTGTTATTTCAAACTTATCGAAATAGTAACCATCATCGTTCGATCAAAATCGAACTCTCCTCTTGTTAGAGAAGGCCCTTGGCCTTAAAGGGTGTTATTTCAAACTTATCGAAATAGTAACCCGTCATCGTTCGATCGAAGTCAAACTCTTCTCTTTTTGGCGAAGTCACTTGGCCTAAAAGAGTGTTATTTTGAACTTATCAAAATAGTAACCCGTCATCGTTCGATCGAGGTCGAACTCTTCTCTTTTTGGCGAAGGCCCTAGGCCTTAAAGGGTGTTATTTCAAACTTATCCAAATAGTAACCATCATCGTTCGATCAAAATCGAACTCTCCTCTTGTTAGAGAAGGCCCTTGGCCTTAAAGGGTGTTATTTCGAACTTATCGAAATAGTAACCCGTCATCGTTCGATCGAAGTCAAACTCTTCTCTTTTTGGCGAAGGCCCTTGGCCTAAAAGAGTGTTATTTTGAACTTATCAAAATAGTAACCCGTCATCGTTCGATCGAGGTCGAACTCTTCTCTTTTTGGCGAAGGCCCTAGGCCTTAAAGGGTGTTATTTCAAACTTATCCAAATAGTAACCATCATCGTTCGATCAAAATCGAACTCTCCTCTTGTTAGAGAAGGCCCTTGGCCTTAAAGGGTGTTATTTCAAACTAATCGAAATAGTAACCCGTCATCGTTCGATCGAAGTCAAACTCTTCTCTTTTTGGCGAAGGCCCTTGGCCTAAAAGAGTGTTATTTTGAACTTATCAAAATAGTAACCCGTCATCGTTCGATCGAGGTCGAACTCTTCTCTTTTTGGCGAAGGCCCTAGGCCTTAAAGGGTGTTATTTCAAACTTATCCAAATAGTAACCATCATCGTTCGATCAAAATCGAACTCTCCTCTTGTTAGAGAAGGCCCTTGGCCTTAAAGGGTGTTATTTCGAACTTATCGAAATAGTAACCCATAATCGTTCGATCGAAGTCAAACTCTTCTCTTTTTGGCGAAGGCCCTTGGCCTAAAAGAGTGTTATTTTGAACTTATCAAAATAGTAACCCGTCATCGTTCGATCGTGGTCGAACTCTTCTCTTTTTGGCGAAGGCCCTAGGCCTTAAAGGGTGTTATTTCAAACTTATCGAAATAGTAACCATCATCGTTCGATCAAAATCGAACTCTCCTCTTGTTAGAGAAGGCCCTTGGCCTTAAAGGGTGTTATTTCAAACTTATCGAAATAGTAACCCGTCATCGTTCGATCGAAGTCAAACTCTTCTCTTTTTGGCGAAGGCCCTTGGCCTAAAAGAGTGTTATTTTGAACTTATCAAAATAGTAACCCGTCATCGTTCGATCGAGGTCGAACTCTTCTCTTTTTGGCGAAGGCCCTAGGCCTTAAAGGGTGTTATTTCAAACTTATCGAAATAGTAACCATCATCGTTCGATCAAAATCGAACTCTCCTCTTGTTAGAGAAGGCCCTTGGCCTTAAAGGGTGTTATTTCAAACTTATCGAAATAGTAACCCGTCATCGTTCGATCGAAGTCAAACTCTTCTCTTTTTGGCGAAGTCACTTGGCCTAAAAGAGTGTTATTTTGAACTTATCAAAATAGTAACCCGTCATCGTTCGATCGAGGTCGAACTCTTCTCTTTTTGGCAAAGGCCCTGGGCCTTAAAGGGTGTTATTTCAAACTTATCGAAATAGTAACCATCATCGTTCGATCAAAATCGAACTCTCCTCTTGTTAGAGAAGGCCCTTGGCCTTAAAGGGTGTTATTTCAAACTTATCGAAATAGTAACCCGTCATCGTTCTGTTCGAGGTCAAACTCTTCTCCTTTTGGCGAAGGCCCTTGGCCTAAAAGAGTGTTATTTTGAACTTATCAAAATAGTAACCCGTCATCGTTCGATCGAGGTCGAACTCTTCTCTTTTTGGCGAAGGCCCTAGGCCTTAAAGGGTGTTATTTCAAACTTATCGAAATAGTAACCATCATCGTTCGATCAAAATCGAACTCTCCTCTTGTTAGAGAAGGCCCTTGGCCTTAAAGGGTGTTATTTCAAACTAATCGAAATAGTAACCCGTCATCGTTCAATCGAGGTCGAACTCTTCTCTATTCGAAGAAGGCCTTAGCCTTAAAGGGTGTTATTTCAAACTTTATCGAAATAGTAACCCGTCGTCATTCGTTCGAGGTCAAACTCTTCTCTTTTTGGTGAAGGCCTTTGGCCTAAAAGTGTGTTATTTCGAACTTATCAAAATAGTAACCCATCATTGTTCGATCGAAGTCAAACTCTTCTCTTTTTGGCGAAGGCCCTTGGCCTAAAAGAGTGTTATATTGAACTTATCAAAATAGTAACCCGTCATCGTTCGATCGAGGTCGAACTCTTCTCTTTTTGGCGAAGGCCCTAGGCCTTAAAGGGTGTTATTTCAAACTTATCGAAATAGTAACCATCATCGTTCGATCAAAATCGAACTCTCCTCTTGTTAGAGAAGGCCCTTGGCCTTAAAGGGTGTTATTTCAAACTTATCGAAATAGTAACCCGTCATCGTTCGATCGAAGTCAAACTCTTCTCTTTTTGGCGAAGGCCCTTGGCCTAAAAGAGTGTTATATTGAACTTATCAAAATAGTAACCCGTCATCGTTCGATCGAGGTCGAACTCTTCTCTTTTTGGCGAAGGCCCTAGGCCTTAAAGGGTGTTATTTCAAACTTATCGAAATAGTAACCATCATCGTTCGATCAAAATCGAACTCTCCTCTTGTTAGAGAAGGCCCTTGGCCTTAAAGGGTGTTATTTCAAACTTATCGAAATAGTAACCCGTCATCGTTCGATCGAAGTCAAACTCTTCTCTTTTTGGCGAAGTCACTTGGCCTAAAAGAGTGTTATTTTGAACTTATCAAAATAGTAACCCGTCATCGTTCGATCGAGGTCGAACTCTTCTCTTTTTGGCAAAGGCCCTGGGCCTTAAAGGGTGTTATTTCAAACTTATCGAAATAGTAACCATCATCGTTCGATCAAAATCGAACTCTCCTCTTGTTAGAGAAGGCCCTTGGCCTTAAAGGGTGTTATTTCAAACTTATCGAAATAGTAACCCGTCATCGTTCGATCGAAGTCAAACACTTCTCTTTTTGGCGAAGGCCCTTGGCCTAAAAGAGTGTTATTTTGAACTTATCAAAATAGTAACCCGTCATCGTTCGATCGAGGTCGAACTCTTCTCTTTTTGGCGAAGGCCCTAGGCCTTAAAGGGTGTTATTTCAAACTTATCGAAATAGTAACCATCATCGTTCGATCAAAATCGAACTCTCCTCTTGTTAGAGAAGGCCCTTGGCCTTAAAGGGTGTTATTTCAAACTAATCGAAATAGTAACCCGTCATCGTTCAATCGAGGTCGAACTCTTCTCTATTCGAAGAAGGCCTTGGCCTTAAAGGGTGTTATTTCAAACTTTATCGAAATAGTAACCCGTCGTCGTTCGTTCGAGGTCAAACTCTTCTCTTTTTGGTGAAGGCCTTTGGCCTAAAAGTGTGTTATTTCGAACTTATCAAAATAGTAACCCATCATTGTTCGATCGAAGTCAAACTCTTCTCTTTTTGGCGAAGGCCCTTGGCCTAAAAGAGTGTTATATTGAACTTATCAAAATAGTAACCCGTCATCGTTCGATCGAGGTCGAACTCTTCTCTTTTTGGCGAAGGCCCTAGGCCTTAAAGGGTGTTATTTCAAACTTATCGAAATAGTAACCATCATCGTTCGATCAAAATCGAACTCTCCTCTTGTTAGAGAAGGCCCTTGGCCTTAAAGGGTGTTATTTCAAACTTATCGAAATAGTAACCCGTCATCGTTCGATCGAAGTCAAACTCTTCTCTTTTTGGCGAAGTCACTTGGCCTAAAAGAGTGTTATTTTGAACTTATCAAAATAGTAACCCGTCATCGTTCGATCGAGGTCGAACTCTTCTCTTTTTGGCAAAGGCCCTGGGCCTTAAAGGGTGTTATTTCAAACTTATCGAAATAGTAACCATCATCGTTCGATCAAAATCGAACTCTCCTCTTGTTAGAGAAGGCCCTTGGCCTTAAAGGGTGTTATTTCAAACTTATCAAAATAGTAACCCGTCATCGTTCGATCGAAGTCAAACACTTCTCTTTTTGGCGAAGGCCCTTGGCCTAAAAGAGTGTTATTTTGAACTTATCAAAATAGTAACCCGTCATCGTTCGATCGAGGTCGAACTCTTCTCTTTTTGGCGAAGGCCCTAGGCCTTAAAGGGTGTTATTTCAAACTTATCGAAATAGTAACCATCATCGTTCGATCAAAATCGAACTCTCCTCTTGTTAGAGAAGGCCCTTGGCCTTAAAGGGTGTTATTTCAAACTAATCGAAATAGTAACCCGTCATCGTTCGATCGAAGTCAAACTCTTCTCTTTTTGGCGAAGGCCCTTGGCCTAAAAGAGTGTTATTTTGAACTTATCAAAATAGTAACCCGTCATCGTTCGATCGAGGTCGAACTCTTCTCTTTTTGGCGAAGGCCCTAGGCCTTAAAGGGTGTTATTTCAAACTTATCCAAATAGTAACCATCATCGTTCGATCAAAATCGAACTCTCCTCTTGTTAGAGAAGGCCCTTGGCCTTAAAGGGTGTTATTTCGAACTTATCGAAATAGTAACCCATAATCGTTCGATCGAAGTCAAACTCTTCTCTTTTTGGCGAAGGCCCTTGGCCTAAAAGAGTGTTATTTTGAACTTATCAAAATAGTAACCCGTCATCGTTCGATCGTGGTCGAACTCCTTTTTTTTGGCAAAGGCCCTAGGCCTTAAAGGCTGTTATTTCGAACTTATCGAAATAGTAGCCAGTCATCGTTCGATTGAGGTAAAACTCTTCTCTTTTTGGCGAAGGCCCTTGTCCTAAAAGTGTGTTATTTCGAACTTATCGAAATAGTAGCCCGTCATCGTTCGATCGAGGTCGAACTTTTCTCTTTTTGGCGAAGGCCCTAGGCCTTAAAGGATGTTATTTCGAACATATTAAAAATAGTAGCCAGTCATCGTTCGATCGAGGTAAAACTCTTCTCTTTTTAGCGAAGTCCCTTGTCCTAAAAGTGTGTTATTTCGAACTTATCGAAATAGTATCTTGTCGTCATTCGATTTAGGTGTAGCTCTTCTCTTTTTTGCGAAGGCCCTAGTCATTAAAGGGTATAATTTCGAACTTTATCGAAATAGTAACCCGTCGTCGTTCAATCGAGGTCGAACTCTTCTCTTTTTGGCGAAGGCCCTTAGCCTTAAAGTGTGTTATTTCGAACTTTATCGAAATAGTAACCCGTCGTCGTTTGTTCGAGGTCAAACTCTTCTCTTTTTGGTGAAGGCCCTTGGCCTAAAAGTGTGTTATTTCGAACTTATCAAAATAGTAACCTGTCATCGTTCGATCGAAGTAGAACTCTTCTCTTTTTGGCGTAGGCCCCAGGCATTAAAGTGTATTATTTCGAACATTATCGAAATAGTAACCGTTGTCGTTCAATCGAGGTCGAACTCTTCTCTTTTTGGCGAAGGCCCTTGGCCTTAAAGGGTGCTATTTCGAACTTATCGAAATAGTAAACCATAGTCATTCGATTGAGGTCAAATTCTTCTCTTTTTGGCGAAGGCCCTTGGCCTAAAAGAGTGTTATTTTGAACTTATCAAAATAGTAACCCGTCATCGTTCGATCGAGGTCGAACTCTTCTCTTTTTGGCGAAGGCCCTAGGCCTTAAAGGGTGATATTTCAAACTTATCGAAATAGTAGCCATCATCGTTCGATCAAAATCGAACTCTCCTCTTTTTCAGAGAAGGCCCCTGGCCATAAAGGGTGTTATTTCGAACTTATCGAAATAGTAACCCGTCATCGTTCGATAGAAGTCAAACTCTTCTCTTTTTGGCGAAGTCCCTTGGCCTAAAAGTGTGTTATTTCGAACTTATCGAAATAGTAACCCGTCGTCGTTCGTTCGAGGTCAAACTCTTCTCTTTTTGGCGAAGGCCCTTGGCCTAAAAGTGTGTTATTTAGAACTTATCAAAATAGTAACCCGTCATCATTCGATCGAGGTAGAACTCTTCTCTTTTTTGCGTAGGCCCCAGGCATTAAAGTGTATTATTTCGAACTTTATCGAAATAGTAACCCGTCGTCGTTCGATTGAGGTCGAATTCTTCTCTTTCTGGCGAAGGCCCTTGGCCTAAAAGAGTGTTATTTTGAACTTATCAAAATAGTAACCCGTCATCGTTCGATCGAGGTCGAACTCTTCTCTTTTTGGCAAAGGCCCTAGGCCTTAAAGGGTGTTATTTCAAACTTATCGAAATAGTAACCACCATCGTTCGATCAAAATCAAACTCTACTCTTGTTAGAGAAGGCCCTTGGCCTTAAAGGGTGTTATTTCGAACTTATCGAAATAGTAACCCGTCATCGTTCGATAGAAGTCAAACTCTTCTCTTTTTGGCGAAGTCCCTTGGCCTAAAAGTGTGTTATTTCAAACTTATCGAAATAGTAACACGTCGTCGTTCGTTCGAGGTCAAACTCTTCTCTTTTTGGCGAAGGCCCTAGGCCTTAAAGGGTGTTATTTCAAACTTATCGAAATAGTAACCATCATCGTTCGATCAAAATCGAACTCTCCTCTTGTTAGAGAAGGCCCTTGGCCTTAAAGGGTATTATTTCAAACTTATCGAAATAGTAACCCGTCATCGTTAGATCAAAGTCAAACTCTTCTCTTTTTGGCGAAGGCCCTTGGCCTAAAAGAGTGTTATTTTGAACTTATCAAAATAGTAACCCGTCGTCATTTGATCGAGGTCGAACTCTTCTCTTATTGGCGAAGGCCCTTGGCCTTAAAGGGTGTTATTTCGAACTTATCGAAATAGTAGCCCATCATCGTTCGATCGAGGTCGAACTCTTCTCTTTTTTGCGTAGGCCCCAGGCATTAAAGTGTATTATTTCAAACTTTATCGAAATAGTAACCCGTCGTCGTTCAATCGAGGTCGAACTCTTCTCTTTTTGGTTAAGGGCCTTGGCGTTAAAGGGTGTCATTTCGAACTTATCGAAATAGTAACCCATCGTCGTTCAATTGAGGTCGAATTCTTCTCTTTTTGGCGAAGGCACTTGGCCTAAAAGAGTGTTATTTTGAACTTATAAAAATAGTAACCCGTCATCGTTCGATCGAGGTCGAACTCTTCTCTTTTTGGCGAAGGCCCTAGGCCTTAAAGGGTGTTATTTCAAACTTATCGAAATAGTAACCATCATCGTTCGATCAAAATCGAACTCTCCTCTTGTTAGAGAAGGCCCTTGGCCTTAAAGGGTGTTATTTCAAACTTATCGAAATAGTAACCCGTCATCGTTCGATCGAAGTCAAACTCTTCTCTTTTGGCGAAGGCCCTTGGCCTAAAAGAGTGTTATTTTGAACTTATCAAAATAGTAACCCGTCATCGTTCGATCGAGGTCGAACTCTTCTCTTTTTGGCGAAGGCCCTAGGCCTTAAAGGGTGTTATTTCAAACTTATCGAAATAGTAACCATCATCGTTCGATCAAAATCGAACTCTCCTCTTGTTAGAGAAGGCCCTTGGCCTTAAAGGGTGTTATTTCAAACTTATCGAAATAGTAACCCGTCATCGTTCGATCGAAGTCAAACTCTTCTCTTTTTGGCGAAGTCACTTGGCCTAAAAGAGTGTTATTTTGAACTTATCAAAATAGTAACCCGTCATCGTTCGATCGAGGTCGAACTCTTCTCTTTTTGGCAAAGGCCCTGGGCCTTAAAGGGTGTTATTTCAAACTTATCGAAATAGTAACCATCATCGTTCGATCAAAATCGAACTCTCCTCTTGTTAGAGAAGACCCTTGGCCTTAAAGGGTATTATTTCAAACTTATCGAAATAGTAACCCGTCATCGTTAGATCGAAGTCAAACTCTTCTCTTTTTGGCGAAGGCCCTTGGCCTAAAAGAGTGTTATTTTGAACTTATCAAAATAGTAACCCGTCATCGTTCGATCGAGGTCGAACTCTTCTCTTTTTGGCGAAGGCCCTAGGCCTTAAAGGGTGTTATTTCAAACTTATCGAAATAGTAACCATCATCGTTCGATCAAAATCGAACTCTCCTCTTGTTAGAGAAGGCCCTTGGCCTTAAAGGGTGTTATTTCAAACTTATCGAAATAGTAACCCGTCATCGTTCGATCGAAGTCAAACTCTTCTCTTTTTGGCGAAGGCCCTTGGCCTAAAAGAGTGTTATTTTGAACTTATCAAAATAGTAACCCGTCATCGTTCGATCGAGGTCGAACTCTTCTCTTTTTGGCGAAGGCCCTAGGCCTTAAAGGGTGTTATTTCAAACTTATCGAAATAGTAACCATCATCGTTCGATCAAAATCGAACTCTCCTCTTGTTAGAGAAGGCCTTTGGCCTTAAAGGGTGTTATTTCGAACTTATCAAAATAGTAACCCATAATCGTTCGATCGAAGTCAAACTCTTCTCTTTTTGGCGAAGGCCCTTGGCCTAAAAGAGTGTTATTTTGAACTTATCAAAATAGTAACCCGTCATCGTTCGATCGAGGTCGAACTCTTCTCTTTTTGGCGAAGGCCCTATGCCTTAAAGGGTGTTTTTTGAATTTTATCGAAATAGTAACCCGTCATCGTTCAATCGAGGTCGAACTCTTCTCTATTCGAAGAAGGCCCTTGGCCTTAAAGGGTGTTATTTCAAACTTTATCGAAATAGTAACCCGTCGTCGTTCGTTCGAGGTCAAACTCTTCTCTTTTTGGTGAAGGCCTTTGGCCTAAAAGTGTGTTATTTCGAACTTATCAAAATAGTAACCCATCATTGTTCGATCGAAGTAGAACTCTTCTCTTTTTGGCGTAGGCCCCAGGCATTAAAGGGTGTTATTTCGAACTTATCGAAATAGTAACCCATCATCGTTCGATCGAGGTCGAACTCTTCTTTTTTTGGAGAAGGCCCTAGGCCTTAAAGGGTGTTATTTCAAACTTATCGAAATAGTAACCGTCGTCGTTCGATAAAAATCGAACTCTCCTCTTGTTAGAGAAGGCCCTTGGCCTTAAAGTATCTTATTTTGAACTTTATCGAAATAGCAACCCGTCAGCGTTCGATCGAGGTCGAACTCTTCTCTTTTTGGCGAAGGACCTTGTCCTTAAAGGGTGTTATGTCGAACTTATTGAAATAGTATCCCGTCATCGTTCGATCGTGGTCGAACTCCTTTTTTTTGGCAAAGGCCCTAGGCCTTAAAGGCTGTTATTTCGAACTTATCGAAATAGTAGCCAGTCATCGTTCGATTGAGGTAAAACTCTTCTCTTTTTGGCGAAGGCCCTTGTCCTAAAAGTGTGTTATTTCGAACTTATCGAAATAGTAGCCCGTCATCGTTCGATCGAGGTCGAACTTTTCTCTTTTTGGCGAAGGCCCTTAGCCTTAAAGTGTGTTATTTCGAACTTTATCGAAATAGTAATCCGTCGTCGTTTGTTCGAGGTCAAACTCTTCTCCTTTTGGCGAAGGCCCTTGGCCTAAAAGAGTGTTATTTTGAACTTATCAAAATAGTAACCCGTCATCGTTCGATCGAGGTCGAACTCTTCTCTTTTTGGCGAAGGCCCTAGGCCTTAAAGGGTGTTATTTCAAACTTATCGAAATAGTAACCATCATCGTTCGATCAAAATCGAACTCTCCTCTTGTTAGAGAAGGCCCTTGGCCTTAAAGGGTGTTATTTCAAACTTATCGAAATAGTAACCCGTCATCGTTCGATCGCAGTCAAACTCTTCTCTTTTTGGCGAAGTCACTTGGCCTAAAAGAGTGTTATTTTGAACTTATCAAAATAGTAACCCGTCATCGTTCGATCGAGGTCGAACTCTTCTCTTTTTGGCGAAGGCCCTAGGCCTTAAAGGGTGTTATTTCAAACTTATCGAAATAGTAACCATCATCGTTCGATCAAAATCGAACTCTCCTCTTGTTAGAGAAGGCCCTTGGCCTTAAAGGGTGTTATTTCAAACTTATCGAAATAGTAACCCGTCATCGTTCGATCGAAGTCAAACTCTTCTCTTTTTGGCGAAGGCCTTTGGCCTAAAAGAGTGTTATTTTGAACTTATCAAAATAGTAACCCGTCATCGTTCGATCGAGGTCGAACTCTTCTCTTTTTGGCGAAGGCCCTAGGCCTTAAAGGGTGTTATTTCAAACTTATCGAAATAGTAACCATCATCGTTCGATCAAAATCGAACTCTCCTCTTGTTAGAGAAGGCCCTTGGCCTTAAAGGGTGTTATTTCAAACTTATCGAAATAGTAACCCGTCATCGTTCGATCGAAGTCAAACTCTTCTCTTTTTGGCGAAGTCACTTGGCCTAAAAGAGTGTTATTTTGAACTTATCAAAATAGTAACCCGTCATCGTTCGATCGAGGTCGAACTCTTCTCTTTTTGGCAAAGGCCCTAGGCCTTAAAGGGTGTTATTTCAAACTTATCGAAATAGTAACCATCATCGTTCGATCAAAATCGAACTCTCCTCTTGTTAGAGAAGGCCCTTGGCCTTAAAGGGTGTTATTTCAAACTTATCGAAATAGTAACCCGTCATCGTTCGATCGAAGTCAAACACTTCTCTTTTTGGCGAAGGCCCTTGGCCTAAAAGAGTGTTATTTTGAACTTATCAAAATTGTAACCCGTCATCGTTCGATCGAGGTCGAACTCTTCTCTTTTTGGCGAAGGCCCTAGGCCTTAAAGAGTGTTATTTCAAACTTATCGAAATAGTAACCATCATCGTTCGATCAAAATCGAACTCTCCTCTTGTTAGAGAAGGCCCTTGGCCTTAAAGGGTGTTATTTCAAACTAATCGAAATAGTAACCCGTCATCGTTCGATCGAAGTCAAACTCTTCTCTTTTTGGCGAAGGCCCTTGGCCTAAAAGAGTGTTATTTTGAACTTATCAAAATAGTAACCCGTCATCGTTCGATCGAGGTCGAACTCTTCTCTTTTTGGCGAAGGCCCTAGGCCTTAAAGGGTGTTATTTCAAACTTATCCAAATAGTAACCATCATCGTTCGATCAAAATCGAACTCTCCTCTTGTTAGAGAAGGCCCTTGGCCTTAAAGGGTGTTATTTCGAACTTATCGAAATAGTAACCCATAATCGTTCGATCGAAGTCAAACTCTTCTCTTTTTGGCGAAGGCCCTTGGCCTAAAAGAGTGTTATTTTGAACTTATCAAAATAGTAACCCGTCATCGTTCGATCGTGGTCGAACTCCTTTTTTTTGGCAAAGGCCCTAGGCCTTAAAGGCTGTTATTTCGAACTTATCGAAATAGTAGCCAGTCATCGTTCGATTGAGGTAAAACTCTTCTCTTTTTGGCGAAGGCCCTTGTCCTAAAAGTGTGTTATTTCGAACTTATCGAAATAGTAGCCCGTCATCGTTCGATCGAGGTCGAACTTTTCTCTTTTTGGCGAAGGCCCTTAGCCTTAAAGTGTGTTATTTCGAACTTTATCGAAATAGTAATCCGTCGTCGTTTGTTCGAGGTCAAACTCTTCTCTTTTTGGAGAAGGCCCTTGGCCTAAAAGAGTGTTATTTTGAACTTATCAAAATAGTAACCCGTCATCGTTCGATCGAGGTCGAACTCTTCTCTTTTTGGCGAAGGCCCTAGGCCTTAAAGGGTGTTATTTCAAACTTATCCAAATAGTAACCATCATCGTTCGATCAAAATCGAACTCTTCTCTTGTTAGAGAAGGCCCTTGGCCTTAAAGGGTGTTATTTCGAACTTATCGAAATAGTAACCCATAATCGTTCGATCGAAGTCAAACTCTTCTCTTTTTGGCGAAGGCCCTTGGCCTAAAAGAGTGTTATTTTGAACTTATCAAAATAGTAACCCGTCATCGTTCGATCGAGGTCGAACTCTTCTCTTTTTGGCGAAGGCCCTAGGCCTTAAAGGGTGTTTTTTGAATTTTATCGAAATAGTAACCCGTCATCGTTCAATCGAGGTCGAACTCTTCTCTATTCGAAGAAGGCCCTTGGCCTTAAAGGGTGTTATTTCAAACTTTATCGAAATAGTAACCCGTCGTCGTTCGTTCGAGGTCAAACTCTTCTCTTTTTGGTGAAAGCCTTTGGCCTAAAAGTGTGTTATTTCGAACTTATCAAAATAGTAACCCATCATTGTTCGATCGAAGTCGAACTCTTCTCTTTTTGGCGTAGGCCCCAGGCATTAAAGGGTGTTATTTCGAACTTATCGAAATAGTAACCCATCATCGTTCGATCGAGGTCGAACTCTTCTTTTTTTGGAGAAGGCCCTAGGCCTTAAAGGGTGTTATTTCAAACTTATCGAAATAGTAACCATCGTCGTTCGATAAAAATCGAACTCTCCTCTTGTTAGAGAAGGCCCTTGGCCTTAAAGTATCTTATTTTGAACTTTATCGAAATAGTAACCCGTCAGCGTTCGCGTTCGATCGAGGTCGAACTCTTATCTTTTTGGTGAAGGACCTTATCCTTAAAGGGTGTTATGTCGAACTTATTGAAATAGTATCCCGTCATCGTTCGATCGTGGTCGAACTCCTTTTTTTTGGCAAAGGCCCTAGGCCTTAAAGGCTGTTATTTCGAACTTATCGAAATAGTAGCCAGTCATCGTTCGATTGAGGTAAAACTCTTCTCTTTTTGGCGAAGGCCCTTGTCCTAAAAGTGTGTTATTTCGAACTTATCGAAATAGTAGCCCGTCATCGTTCGATCGAGGTCGAACTTTTCTCTTTTTGGCGAAGGCCCTTAGCCTTAAAGTGTGTTATTTCGAACATTATCGAAATAGTAATCCGTCGTCGTTTGTTCGAGGTCAAACTCTTCTCTTTTTGGCGAAGGCCCTTGGCCTAAAAGTGTGTTATTTCGAACTTATCAAAATAGTAACCCGTCATCGTTCGATCGAAGTAGAACTCTTCTCTTTTTGGCGTAGGCCCCAGTCATTAAAGTGTATTATTTCGAACTTTATCGAAATAGTAACCCATCGTCGTTCAATCGAGGTCGAACTCTTCTCTTTTTGGCGAAGGCCCTTGGCCTTAAAGGGTGTTATTTCGAACTTATCGAAATAGTAACCCATAGTCATTCGATTGAGGTCGAATACTTCTCTTTTTGGTGAAGGCCCTTGGCCTAAAAGAGTGTTATTTTGAACTTATCAAAATAGTAACCCGTCATCGTTCGATCGAGGTCGAACTATTCTCTTTTTGGCGAAGGCCCTAGGCCTTAAAGGGTTTTATTTCAAACTTATCGAAATAGTAGCCATCTTCGTTCGATCAAAATCGAACTCTCCTCTTTTCAGAGAAGGCCCTTGGCCTTAAAGGGTGTTATTTCGAACTTATCGAAATAGTAACCCGTCATCGTTCGATCGAAGTCAAACTCTTCTCTTTTTGGCGAAGTCCCTTGGCCTAAAAGTGTGTTATTTCGAACTTATCGAAATAGTAGCCCGTCATCGTTCGATCGAGGTTGAACTTTTCTCTTTTTGACGAAGTCCCTTGGCCTTAAAGGGTGTTTTTTGAACTTTATCGAAATAGTAACCCGTCATCGTTCAATCGAGGTCGAACTCTTCTCTTTTCGAAGAAGGCCCTTGGCCTTAAAGGGTGTTATTTCAAACTTTATCGAAATAGTAACCCGTCGTCGTTCGTTCGAGGTCAAACTCTTCTCTTTTTGGTGAAGGCCTTTGGCCTAAAAGTGTGTTATTTCGAACTTATCAAAATAGTAACCCATCATTGTTCGATCGAAGTCGAACTCTTCTCTTTTTGGCGTAGGCCCCAGGCATTAAAGGGTGTTATTTCGAACTTATCGAAATAGTAACCCGTCATCGTTCGATCGAGGTCAAACTCTTCTTTTTTTGGAGAAGGCCCTAGGCCTTAAAGGGTGTTATTTCAAACTTATCGAAATAGTAACCGTCGTCGTTCGATAAAAATCGAACTCTCCTCTTGTTAGAGAAGGCCCTTGGCCTTAAAGTATCTTATTTTGAACTTTATCGAAATAGTAACCCGTCAGCGTTCGATCGAGGTCGAACTCTTCTCTTTTTGGCGAAGGACATTGTCCTTAAAGGGTGTTATGTCGAACTTATTGAAATAGTATCCCGTCATCGTTCGATCGTGGTCGAACTCCCCTTGGCCTAAAAGAGTGTTATTTTGAACTTATCAAAATAGTAACCCGTCATCGTTCGATCGAGGTCGAACTATTCTCTTTTTGGCGAAGGCCCTAGGCCTTAAAGGGTGTTATTTCAAACTTATCGAAATAGTAACCATCATCGTTCGATCAAAATCGAACTCTCCTCTTGTTAGAGAAGGCCCTTGGCCTTAAAGGGTGTTATTTCAAACTTATCGAAATAGTAACCCGTCATCGTTCGATCGAAGTCAAACTCTTCTCTTTTTGGCGAAGTCACTTGGCCTAAAAGAGTGTTATTTTGAACTTATCAAAATAGTAACCCGTCATCGTTCGATCGAGGTCGAACTCTTCTCTTTTTGGCGAAGGCCCTAGGCCTTAAAGGGTGTTATTTCAAACTTATCGAAATAGTAACCATCATCGTTCGATCAAAATCGAACTCTCCTCTTGTTAGAGAAGGCCCTTGGCCTTAAAGGGTGTTATTTCAAACTTATCGAAATAGTAACCCGTCATCGTTCGATCGAAGTCAAACTCTTCTCTTTTTGGCGAAGGCCTTTGGCCTAAAAGAGTGTTATTTTGAACTTATCAAAATAGTAACCCGTCATCGTTCGATCGAGGTCGAACTCTTCTCTTTTTGGCGAAGGCCCTAGGCCTTAAAGGGTGTTATTTCAAACTTATCGAAATAGTAACCATCATCGTTCGATCAAAATCGAACTCTCCTCTTGTTAGAGAAGGCCCTTGGCCTTAAAGGGTGTTATTTCAAACTTATCGAAATAGTAACCCGTCATCGTTCGATCGAAGTCAAACTCTTCTCTTTTTGGCGAAGTCACTTGGCCTAAAAGAGTGTTATTTTGAACTTATCAAAATAGTAACCCGTCATCGTTCGATCGAGGTCGAACTCTTCTCTTTTTGGCAAAGGCCCTAGGCCTTAAAGGGTGTTATTTCAAACTTATCGAAATAGTAACCATCATCGTTCGATCAAAATCGAACTCTCCTCTTGTTAGAGAAGGCCCTTGGCCTTAAAGGGTGTTATTTCAAACTTATCGAAATAGTAACCCGTCATCGTTCGATCGAAGTCAAACACTTCTCTTTTTGGCGAAGGCCCTTGGCCTAAAAGAGTGTTATTTTGAACTTATCAAAATTGTAACCCGTCATCGTTCGATCGAGGTCGAACTCTTCTCTTTTTGGCGAAGGCCCTAGGCCTTAAAGAGTGTTATTTCAAACTTATCGAAATAGTAACCATCATCGTTCGATCAAAATCGAACTCTCCTCTTGTTAGAGAAGGCCCTTGGCCTTAAAGGGTGTTATTTCAAACTAATCGAAATAGTAACCCGTCATCGTTCGATCGAAGTCAAACTCTTCTCTTTTTGGCGAAGGCCCTTGGCCTAAAAGAGTGTTATTTTGAACTTATCAAAATAGTAACCCGTCATCGTTCGATCGAGGTCGAACTCTTCTCTTTTTGGCGAAGGCCCTAGGCCTTAAAGGGTGTTATTTCAAACTTATCCAAATAGTAACCATCATCGTTCGATCAAAATCGAACTCTCCTCTTGTTAGAGAAGGCCCTTGGCCTTAAAGGGTGTTATTTCGAACTTATCGAAATAGTAACCCATAATCGTTCGATCGAAGTCAAACTCTTCTCTTTTTGGCGAAGGCCCTTGGCCTAAAAGAGTGTTATTTTGAACTTATCAAAATAGTAACCCGTCATCGTTCGATCGTGGTCGAACTCCTTTTTTTTGGCAAAGGCCCTAGGCCTTAAAGGCTGTTATTTCGAACTTATCGAAATAGTAGCCAGTCATCGTTCGATTGAGGTAAAACTCTTCTCTTTTTGGCGAAGGCCCTTGTCCTAAAAGTGTGTTATTTCGAACTTATCGAAATAGTAGCCCGTCATCGTTCGATCGAGGTCGAACTTTTCTCTTTTTGGCGAAGGCCCTTAGCCTTAAAGTGTGTTATTTCGAACTTTATCGAAATAGTAATCCGTCGTCGTTTGTTCGAGGTCAAACTCTTCTCTTTTTGGAGAAGGCCCTTGGCCTAAAAGAGTGTTATTTTGAACTTATCAAAATAGTAACCCGTCATCGTTCGATCGAGGTCGAACTCTTCTCTTTTTGGCGAAGGCCCTAGGCCTTAAAGGGTGTTATTTCAAACTTATCGAAATAGTAACCATCATCGTTCGATCAAAATCGAACTCTCCTCTTGTTAGAGAAGGCCCTTGGCCTTAAAGGGTGTTATTTCAAACTTATCGAAATAGTAACCCGTCATCGTTCGATCGCAGTCAAACTCTTCTCTTTTTGGCGAAGTCACTTGGCCTAAAAGAGTGTTATTTTGAACTTATCAAAATAGTAACCCGTCATCGTTCGATCGAGGTCGAACTCTTCTCTTTTTGGCAAAGGCCCTAGGCCGTAAAGGGTGTTATTTCAAACTTATCGAAATAGTAACCATCATCGTTCGATCAAAATCGAACTCTCCTCTTGTTAGAGAAGGCCCTTGGCCTTAAAGGGTGTTATTTCAAACTTATCGAAATAGTAACCCGTCATCGTTCGATCGAAGTCAAACTCTTCTCTTTTTGGCGAAGGCCCTTGGCCTAAAAGAGTGTTATTTTGAACTTATCAAAATAGTAACCCGTCATCGTTCGATCGAGGTCGAACTCTTCTCTTTTTGGCGAAGGCCCTAGGCCTTAAAGGGTGTTATTTCAAACTTATCGAAATAGTAACCATCATCGTTCGATCAAAATCGAACTCTCCTCTTGTTAGAGAAGGCCCTTGGCCTTAAAGGGTGTTATTTCAAACTTATCGAAATAGTAACCCGTCATCGTTTGATCGAAGTCAAACTCTTCTCTTTTTGGCGAAGGCCCTTGGCCTAAAAGAGTGTTATTTTGAACTTATCAAAATAGTAACCCATCATCGTTCGATCGAGGTCGAACTCTTCTCTTTTTGGCGAAGGCCCTAGGCCTTAAAGGGTGTTATTTCAAACTTATCGAAATAGTAACCATCATCGTTCGATCAAAATCGAACTCTCCTCTTGTTAGAGAAGGACCTTGGCCTTAAAGGGTGTTGTTTCAAACTTATCGAAATAGTAACCCGTCATCGTTCGATCGAAGTCAAACTCTTCTCTTTTTGACGAAGTCACTTGGCCTAAAAGAGTGTTATTTTGAACTTATCAAAATAGTAACCCGTCATCGTTCGATCGAGGTCGAACTCTTCTCTTTTTGGCAAAGGCCCTAGGCCTTAAAGGGTGTTATTTCAAACTTATCGAAATAGTAACCATCATCGTTCGATCAAAATCGAACTCTCCTCTTGTTAGAGAAGGCCCTTGGCCTTAAAGGGTGTTATTTCAAACTTATCGAAATAGTAACCCGTCATCGTTCGATCGAAGTCAAACACTTCTCGTTTTGGCGAAGGCCCTTGGCCTAAAAGAGTGTTATTTTGAACTTATCAAAATAGTAACCCGTCATCGTTCGATCGAGGTCGAACTCTTCTCTTTTTGGCGAAGGCCCTAGGCCTTAAAGGGTGTTATTTCAAACTTATCGAAATAGTAACCATCATCGTTCGATCAAAATCGAACTCTCCTCTTGTTAGAGAAGGCCCTTGGCCTTAAAGGGTGTTATTTCAAACTTATCGAAATAGTAACCCGTCATCGTTCGATCGAAGTCAAACACTTCTCTTTTTGGCGAAGGCCCTTGGCCTAAAAGAGTGTTATTTTGAACTTATCAAAATTGTAACCCGTCATCGTTCGATCGAGGTCGAACTCTTCTCTTTTTGGCGAAGGCCCTAGGCCTTAAAGAGTGTTATTTCAAACTTATCGAAATAGTAACCATCATCGTTCGATCAAAATCGAACTCTCCTCTTGTTAGAGAAGGCCCTTGGCCTTAAAGGGTGTTATTTCAAACTAATCGAAATAGTAACCCGTCATCGTTCGATCGAAGTCAAACTCTTCTCTTTTTGGCGAAGGCCCTTGGCCTAAAAGAGTGTTATTTTGAACTTATCAAAATAGTAACCCGTCATCGTTCGATCGAGGTCGAACTCTTCTCTTTTTGGCGAAGGCCCTAGGCCTTAAAGGGTGTTATTTCAAACTTATCCAAATAGTAACCATCATCGTTCGATCAAAATCGAACTCTCCTCTTGTTAGAGAAGGCCCTTGGCCTTAAAGGGTGTTATTTCGAACTTATCGAAATAGTAACCCATAATCGTTCGATCGAAGTCAAACTCTTCTCTTTTTGGCGAAGGCCCTTGGCCTAAAAGAGTGTTATTTTGAACTTATCAAAATAGTAACCCGTCATCGTTCGATCGTGGTCGAACTCCTTTTTTTTGGCAAAGGCCCTAGGCCTTAAAGGCTGTTATTTCGAACTTATCGAAATAGTAGCCAGTCATCGTTCGATTGAGGTAAAACTCTTCTCTTTTTGGCGAAGGCCCTTGTCCTAAAAGTGTGTTATTTCGAACTTATCGAAATAGTAGCCCGTCATCGTTCGATCGAGGTCGAACTTTTCTCTTTTTGGCGAAGGCCCTTAGCCTTAAAGTGTGTTATTTCGAACTTTATCGAAATAGTAATCCGTCGTCGTTTGTTCGAGGTCAAACTCTTCTCTTTTTGGAGAAGGCCCTTGGCCTAAAAGAGTGTTATTTTGAACTTATCAAAATAGTAACCCGTCATCGTTCGATCGAGGTCGAACTCTTCTCTTTTTGGCGAAGGCCCTAGGCCTTAAAGGGTGTTATTTCAAACTTATCGAAATAGTAACCATCATCGTTCGATCAAAATCGAACTCTCCTCTTGTTAGAGAAGGCCCTTGGCCTTAAAGGGTGTTATTTCAAACTTATCGAAATAGTAACCCGTCATCGTTCGATCGCAGTCAAACTCTTCTCTTTTTGGCGAAGTCACTTGGCCTAAAAGAGTGTTATTTTGAACTTATCAAAATAGTAACCCGTCATCGTTCGATCGAGGTCGAACTCTTCTCTTTTTGGCAAAGGCCCTAGGCCGTAAAGGGTGTTATTTCAAACTTATCGAAATAGTAACCATCATCGTTCGATCAAAATCGAACTCTCCTCTTGTTAGAGAAGGCCCTTGGCCTTAAAGGGTGTTATTTCAAACTTATCGAAATAGTAACCCGTCATCGTTCGATCGAAGTCAAACTCTTCTCTTTTTGGCGAAGGCCCTTGGCCTAAAAGAGTGTTATTTTGAACTTATCAAAATAGTAACCCGTCATCGTTCGATCGAGGTCGAACTCTTCTCTTTTTGGCGAAGGCCCTAGGCCTTAAAGGGTGTTATTTCAAACTTATCGAAATAGTAACCATCATCGTTCGATCAAAATCGAACTCTCCTCTTGTTAGAGAAGGCCCTTGGCCTTAAAGGGTGTTATTTCAAACTTATCGAAATAGTAACCCGTCATCGTTTGATCGAAGTCAAACTCTTCTCTTTTTGGCGAAGGCCCTTGGCCTAAAAGAGTGTTATTTTGAACTTATCAAAATAGTAACCCATCATCGTTCGATCGAGGTCGAACTCTTCTCTTTTTGGCGAAGGCCCTAGGCCTTAAAGGGTGTTATTTCAAACTTATCGAAATAGTAACCATCATCGTTCGATCAAAATCGAACTCTCCTCTTGTTAGAGAAGGACCTTGGCCTTAAAGGGTGTTGTTTCAAACTTATCGAAATAGTAACCCGTCATCGTTCGATCGAAGTCAAACTCTTCTCTTTTTGACGAAGTCACTTGGCCTAAAAGAGTGTTATTTTGAACTTATCAAAATAGTAACCCGTCATCGTTCGATCGAGGTCGAACTCTTCTCTTTTTGGCAAAGGCCCTAGGCCTTAAAGGGTGTTATTTCAAACTTATCGAAATAGTAACCATCATCGTTCGATCAAAATCGAACTCTCCTCTTGTTAGAGAAGGCCCTTGGCCTTAAAGGGTGTTATTTCAAACTTATCGAAATAGTAACCCGTCATCGTTCGATCGAAGTCAAACACTTCTCGTTTTGGCGAAGGCCCTTGGCCTAAAAGAGTGTTATTTTGAACTTATCAAAATAGTAACCCGTCATCGTTCGATCGAGGTCGAACTCTTCTCTTTTTGGCGAAGGCCCTAGGCCTTAAAGGGTGTTATTTCAAACTTATCGAAATAGTAACCATCATCGTTCGATCAAAATCGAACTCTCCTCTTGTTAGAGAAGGCCCTTGGCCTTAAAGGGTGTTATTTCAAACTAATCGAAATAGTAACCCGTCATCGTTCGATCGAAGTCAAACTCTTCTCTTTTTGGCGAAGGCCCTTGGCCTAAAAGAGTGTTATTTTGAACTTATCAAAATATTAACCCGTCATCGTTCGATCGAGGTCGAACTCTTCTCTTTTTGGCGAAGGACCTAGGCCTTAAAGGGTGTTATTTCAAACTTATCCAAATAGTAACCATCATCGTTCGATCAAAATCGAACTCTTCTCTTGTTAGAGAAGGCCCTTGGCCTTAAAGGGTGTTATTTCGAACTTATCGAAATAGTAACCCATAATCGTTCGATCGAAGTCAAACTCTTCTCTTTTTGGCGAAGGCCCTTGGCCTAAAAGAGTGTTATTTTGAACTTATCAAAATAGTAACCCGTCATCGTTCGATCGAGGTCAAACTCTTCTCTTTTTGGCGAAGGCCCTAGGCCTTAAAGGGTGTTTTTTGAATTTTATCGAAATAGTAACCCGTCATCGTTCAATCGAGGTCGAACTCTTCTCTATTCGAAGAAGGCCCTTGGCCTTAAAGGGTGTTATTTCAAACTTTATCGAAATAGTAACCCGTCGTCGTTCGTTCGAGGTCAAACTCTTCTCTTTTTGGTGAAAGCCTTTGGCCTAAAAGTGTGTTATTTCGAACTTATCAAAATAGTAACCCATCATTGTTCGATCGAAGTCGAACTCTTCTCTTTTTGGCGTAGGCCCCAGGCATTAAAGGGTGTTATTTCGAACTTATCGAAATAGTAACCCATCATCGTTCGATCGAGGTCGAACTCTTCTTTTTTTGGAGAAGGCCCTAGGCCTTAAAGGGTGTTATTTCAAACTTATCGAAATAGTAACCATCGTCGTTCGATAAAAATCGAACTCTCCTCTTGTTAGAGAAGGCCATTGGCCTTAAAGTATCTTATTTTGAACTTTATCGAAATAGTAACCCGTCAGCGTTCGCGTTCGATCGAGGTCGAACTCTTATCTTTTTGGTGAAGGACCTTATCCTTAAAGGGTGTTATGTCGAACTTATTGAAATAGTATCCCGTCATCGTTCGATCGTGGTCGAACTCCTTTTTTTTGGCAAAGGCCCTAGGCCTTAAAGGCTGTTATTTCGAACTTATCGAAATAGTAGCCAGTCATCGTTCGATTGAGGTAAAACTCTTCTCTTTTTGGCGAAGGCCCTTGTCCTAAAAGTGTGTTATTTCGAACTTATCGAAATAGTAGCCCGTCATCGTTCGATCGAGGTCGAACTTTTCTCTTTTTGGCGAAGGCCCTTAGCCTTAAAGTGTGTTATTTCGAACATTATCGAAATAGTAATCCGTCGTCGTTTGTTCGAGGTCAAACTCTTCTCTTTTTGGCGAAGGCCCTTGGCCTAAAAGTGTGTTATTTCGAACTTATCAAAATAGTAACCCGTCATCGTTCGATCGAAGTAGAACTCTTCTCTTTTTGGCGTAGGCCCCAGTCATTAAAGTGTATTATTTCGAACTTTATCGAAATAGTAACCCATCGTCGTTCAATCGAGGTCGAACTCTTCTCTTTTTGGCGAAGGCCCTTGGCCTTAAAGGGTGTTATTTCGAACTTATCGAAATAGTAACCCATAGTCATTCGATTGAGGTCGAATTCTTCTCTTTTTGGTGAAGGCCCTTGGCCTAAAAGAGTGTTATTTTGAACTTATCAAAATAGTAACCCGTCATCGTTCGATCGAGGTCGAACTATTCTCTTTTTGGCGAAGGCCCTAGGCCTTAAAGGGTTTTATTTCAAACTTATCGAAATAGTAGCCATCTTCGTTCGATCAAAATCGAACTCTCCTCTTTTCAGAGAAGGCCCTTGGCCTTAAAGGGTGTTATTTCGAACTTATCGAAATAGTAACCCGTCATCGTTCGATCGAAGTCAAACTCTTCTCTTTTTGGCGAAGTCCCTTGGCCTAAAAGTGTGTTATTTCGAACTTATCGAAATAGTAGCCCGTCATCGTTCGATCGAGGTTGAACTTTTCTCTTTTTGACGAAGTCCCTTGGCCTTAAAGGGTGTTTTTTGAACTTTATCGAAATAGTAACCCGTCATCGTTCAATCGAGGTCGAACTCTTCTCTTTTCGAAGAAGGCCCTTGGCCTTAAAGGGTGTTATTTCAAACTTTATCGAAATAGTAACCCGTCGTCGTTCGTTCGAGGTCAAACTCTTCTCTTTTTGGTGAAGGCCTTTGGCCTAAAAGTGTGTTATTTCGAACTTATCAAAATAGTAACCCATCATTGTTCGATCGAAGTCGAACTCTTCTCTTTTTGGCGTAGGCCCCAGGCATTAAAGGGTGTTATTTCGAACTTATCGAAATAGTAACCCGTCATCGTTCGATCGAGGTCAAACTCTTCTTTTTTTGGAGAAGGCCCTAGGCCTTAAAGGGTGTTATTTCAAACTTATCGAAATAGTAACCGTCGTCGTTCGATAAAAATCGAACTCTCCTCTTGTTAGAGAAGGCCCTTGGCCTTAAAGTATCTTATTTTGAACTTTATCGAAATAGTAACCCGTCAGCGTTCGATCGAGGTCGAACTCTTCTCTTTTTGGCGAAGGACATTGTCCTTAAAGGGTGTTATGTCGAACTTATTGAAATAGTATCCCGTCATCGTTCGATCGTGGTCGAACTCCCCTTGGCCTAAAAGAGTGTTATTTTGAACTTATCAAAATAGTAACCCGTCATCGTTCGATCGAGGTCGAACTATTCTCTTTTTGGCGAAGGCCCTAGGCCTTAAAGGGTTTTATTTCAAACTTATCGAAATAGTAACCCGTCGTCGTTCAATCGAGGTCGAACTCTTCTCTTTTTGGCGAAGGCCCTAGGCCTTAAAGGGTGTTATTTCAAACTTATCAAAATAGTAACCATCATCGTTCGATCAAAATCGAACTCTCCTCTTGTTAGAGAAGGCCCTTGGCCTTAAAGGGTGTTATTTCGAACTTATCGAAATAGTAACCCGTCATCGTTCGATCGAAGTCAAACTCTTCTCTTTTTGGCGAAGTCCCTTGGCCTAAAAGTGTGTTATTTCGAACTTATCGAAATAGTAGCCCGTCATCGTTCGATCGAGGTTGAACTTTTCTCTTTTTGACGAAGTCCCTTGGCCTTAAAGGGTGTTTTTTGAACTTTATCGAAATAGTAACCCGTCATCGTTCAATCGAGGTCGAACTCTTCTCTTTTCGAAGAAGGCCCTTGGCCTTAAAGGGTGTTATTTCAAACTTTATCGAAATAGTAACCCGTCGTCGTTCGTTCGAGGTCAAACTCTTCTCTTTTTGGTGAAGGCCTTTGGCCTAAAAGTGTGTTATTTCGAACTTATCAAAATAGTAACCCATCATTGTTCGATCGAAGTCGAACTCTTCTCTTTTTGGCGTAGGCCCCAGGCATTAAAGGGTGTTATTTCGAACTTATCGAAATAGTAACCCATCATCGTTCGATCGAGGTCAAACTCTTCTTTTTTTGGAGAAGGCCCTAGGCCTTAAAGGGTGTTATTTCAAACTTATCGAAATAGTAACCGTCGTCGTTCGATAAAAATCGAACTCTCCTCTTGTTAGAGAAGGCCCTTGGCCTTAAAGTATCTTATTTTGAACTTTATCGAAATAGTAACCCGTCAGCGTTCGATCGAGGTCGAACTCTTCTCTTTTTGGCGAAGGACCTTGTCCTTAAAGGGTTTTATGTCGAACTTATTGAAATAGTATCCCGTCATCGTTCGATCTTGGTCGAACTCCTTTCTTTTTGGCAAAGGCCCTAGGCCTTAAAGGCTGTTATTTCGAACTTATCGAAATAGTAGCCAGTCATCGTTCGATTGAGGTAAAACTCTTCTCTTTTTGACGAAGGCCCTTGTCCTAAAAGTGTGTTATTTCGAACTTATCGAAATAGTAGCCCGTCATAGTTCCATCGAGGTCGAACTTTTCTCTTTTTAGTGAAGGCCCTTAGCCTTAAAGTGTGTTATTTCGAACTTTATCGAAATAGTAATCCGTCGTCGTTTGTTCGAGGTCAAACTCTTCTCTTTTTGGCGAAGGCCCTTGGCCTAAAAGTGTGTTATTTCGAACTTATCAAAATAGTAACCCGTCATCGTTCGATCGAAGTAGAACTCTTCTCTTTTTGGCGTAGGCCCCAGTAATTAAAGTGTATTATTTCGAACTTTCTCGAAATAGTAACCCGTCGTCGTTCAATCGAGGTCGAACTCTTCTCTTTTTGGCGAAGGCCCTTGGCCTTAAAGGGTGTTATTTCGAACTTATCGAAATAGTAACCCATAGTCATTCGATTGAGGTCGAATTCTTCTCTTTTTGGTGAAGGCCCTTGGCCTAAAAGAGTGTTATTTTGAACTTATCAAAATAGTAACCCGTCATCGTTCGATCGAGGTCGAACTATTCTCTTTTTGGCGAAGGCCCTAGGCATTAAAGGGTTTTATTTCAAACTTATCGAAATAGTGGCCATCTTCGTTCGATCAAAATCGAACTCTCCTCTTTTCAGAGAAGGCCCTTGGCCTTAAAGGGTGTTATTTCGAACTTATCGAAATAGTAACCCGTCATCGTTCGATCGAAGTTAAACTCTTCTCTTTTTGGCGAAGTCCCCAGGCCTAAAAGTGTGTTATTTCGAACTTATCGAAATAGTAACCCGTCATCGTTCGATCGAGGTCGAACTTTTCTCTTTTTGGCAAAGTCCCTTGGCCTTAAAGGGTGTTTTTTGAACTTTATCGAAATAGTAACCCGTCATCGTTCAATCGAGGTCGAACTCTTCTCTTTTCGAAGAAGGCCCTTGGCCTTAAAGGGTGTTATTTCAAACTTTATTGAAATAGTAACCTGTCGTCGTTCAATCGAGGTCGAACTCTTCTCTTTTCGGAGAAGGACCTTGGACTTTAAGTGTGTTATTTCAAACTTATCAAAATAGTAACTTATCGTCGTTCGATCGAGGTTGAACTCTTCTCTTTTTGACGAAGGCCCTTGGCCTTAAAGGGTGTTTTTTCGAACTTATCGAAATAGTAAATCGTCATCGTTCAATCGAGGTCAAACTATTCTCTTTTTGCGAATGTCGTTGGCCTAAAAGGGTGTTATTTCGAACTTATTGAAATAGTAACCTGTCATCGTTCGATAAAAATCGAACTCTCCTCTTGTTAGAGAAGTCCCTTGGCCTTAAAGTATCTTATTTTGAACTTTATCGAAATAGTAACCCGTCATCGTTAGATTGAGGTCGAACGCTTCTCTTTTTGGCGAAGGACCTTGGCCTTAAAGGGTGTTATTTCGAACTTATTGAAATAGTATCCCGTCATCGTTCGATCGTTGTCGAACTCCTTTCTTTTTGGCAAAGGCCCTAGTCCTTAAATGTTATTATTTCGAACTTATCGAAATAGTAGCCCGTCATTGTTCGATCGAGGTAAAACTCTTCTCTTTTTGGCGAAGGCCCTTGTCCTAAAAGCGTGTTATTTCGAACTTATCGAAATAGTATCTTGTCGTCGTTCGATTTAGGTCGAACTCTTCTCTTTTTTGCGAAGGCCCTAGGCATTAAAGTGTATTATTTCTAACTTTATCGAAATAGTAACCCGTCGTCGTTCAATCGAGGTCGAACTCTTCTCTTTTTGGCGATGGCCCTAGGCCTTAAAGGGTGTTATTTCAAAATTATCGAAACAGTAACCATCATCATTCGATCAAAATCGAACTCTCTTCTTGTTAGAGAAGGCCCTTGGCCTTAAAGGGTGTTATTTCGAAATTATCTAAATAGTAACCCGTCATCGTTTGATCGAAGTCAAACTCTTCTCTTTTTGACGAAGTCCCTTGGCCTAAAAGTGTGTTATTTCGAACTTATCGCAATAGTAGCCCGTCATCGTTCGATCGAGGTCGAACTTTTCTCTTTTTGGCGAAGTCCCTTGGCCTTAAAGGGTGTTTTTTGAACTTTATCGAAATAGTAACCCATCATCGTTCAATCGAGGTCGAACTCTTCTCTTTTCGAAGAAGGCCCTTGGCCTTGAAGTGTGTTATTTCGAACTTATCAAAATAGTAACCCGTCATCATTCGATCGAGGTCGAACTCTTCTCTTTTTTGCATAGGCCCCAGGCATTAAAGTGTATTATTTCGAACTTTATCGAAATAGTAACCCGTCGTCGTTCAATCGAGGTAAAACTATTCTCTTTTTGGTGAAGGCCCTTGGCCTTAAAGGGTGTCATTTCGAACATATCGAAATAGTAACCCATCGTCGTTCGATTGAGGTCGAATTCTTCTCTTTTTGGCGAAGGCCCTTGGCCTAAAAGAGTGTTATTTTAAACTTATCAAAATAGTAACCCGTCATCGTTCGATCGAGGTCAAACTCTTCTCTTTTTGGCGAAGGCCCTAGGCCTTAAAGGGTGTTATTTCAAACTTATCAAAATAGTAACCATCATCGTTCGATCAAAATCGAACTCTCCTCTTGTTAGAGAAGGCCCTTGGCCTTAAAAGGTGTTATTTCGAACTTATCGAAATAGTAACCCATCATCGTTCGATCGAAGTCAAACTCTTCTCTTTTTGGCGAAGTCCCTTGGCCTAAAAGTGTATTATTTCGAAATTATCGAAATAGTAGCCCGTCATCGTTCGATCGAGGTCGAACTTTTCTCTTTTTGGCAAAGTCCCTTGGCCTTAAAGGGTGTTTTTTGAACTTTATCGAAATAGTAACCCGTCATCGTTCAATCGAGGTCGAACTCTTCTCTTTTCGAAGAAGGCCCTTGGCCTTAAAGGGTGTTATTTCAAACTTTATTGAAATAGTAACCTGTCGTCGTTCAATCGAGGTCGAACTCTTCTCTTTTCGGAGAAGGCCCTTGGCCTTTAAGTGTGTTATTTCGAACTTATCGAAATAGTAACTTATCGTCGTTCGATCGAGGTCGAACTCTTCTCTTTTTGACGAAGGCCCTTGGCCTTAAAGGGTGTTTTTTCGAACTTATCGAAATAGTAAATCGTCATCGTTCAATCGAGGTCAAACTATTATCTTTTTGGCGAATGCCCTTGGCCTAAAAGGGTGTTATTTCGAACTTTATCGAAATAGTAACCCATCATCGTTCGATCGAGGTCGAACTCTTCTTTTTTTGGAGAAGGCCCTAGGCCTTAAAGGGTGTTATTTCAAACTTATCGAAATAGTAACCGTCGTCGTTGGATAAAAATCGAACTCTCCTCTTGTTAGAGAAGGCCCTTGGCTTTAAAGTATCTTATTTTGAACATTATCGAAATAGTAACCCGTCATCGTTCGATTGAGGTCGAACTCTTCTCTTTTTGGCGAAGGACCTTGGCCTTAAAGGGTGTTATTTCGAACTTATTGAAATAGTATCCCGTCGTCGTTCGATCGTGGTCGAACTCCTTTCTTTTTGGCAAAGGCCCTAGGCCTTAAATGTTATTATTTCGAACTTATCGAAATAGTAGCCCGTCATCGTTCGATCGAGGTAAAACTCTTCTCTTTTTGGCGAAGGCCCTTGTCCTAAAAGTGTGTTATTTCGAACTTGTCAAAATAGTATCTTTTCGTCGTTCGATTTAGGTCGAACTCTTCTCTTTTTTGCGAAGGCCCTAGACATTAAAGGGTATTATTTCGAACTTTATCGAAATAGTAACCCGTCGTCATTAAATCGAGGTCGAACTCTTCTCTTTTTGGCGAAGGCCCTTAGCCTTAAAGTGTGTTATTTCGAACTTTATCGAAATAGTAACCCGTCGTCGTTCGTTCGAGGTCAAACTCTTCTCTTTTTGGCGAAGGCCCTTGGCCTAAAAGTGTGTTATTTCGAACTTATCAAAATAGTAACCCGTCATCGTTCGATCGAAGTCGAACTCTTTTCTTTTTGGCGTAGGCCCCACGCATTAAAGTGTATTATCTCGAACTTCATCGAAATAGTAACCCATCGTCGTTCAATCGAGGTCGAACTCTTCTCTTTTTGGCGAAGGACCTAGGCCTTAAAGGGTGTTATTTCAAACTTATCGAAATAGTAACCATCATCGTTCGATCAAAATCGAACTCTCCTCTTGTTAGAGAAGGCCCTTGGCCATAAAGGGTGTTATTTCGAACTTATCGAAATAGTAACTCGTCATCGTTCGATCGAAGTCAAACTCTTCTATTTTTGGCGAAGTCCCTTGGCCTAAAAGTGTGTTATTTCGAACTTATCGAAATAGTAGCCCGTCATAGTTCGATCGAGGTCGAACTTTTCTCTTTTTGGCGAAGTCTCTTTGCCTTTAAGTGTGTTATTTCGAACTTTATTGAAATAGTAACCCATCATCGTTCGTTTGAGGTCAAACTCTTCTCTTTTTGGCGAAGGCCCTTGGCCTAAAAGTGTGTTATTTCGAACTTATCGAAATAGTAACCCGTCATCATTCGATCGAAGTCAAACTCTTCTATTTTTGGCGAAGTCTCTTTGCCTTTAAGTGTGTTATTTCGAACTTTATTGAAATAGTAACCCATCATCGTTCGTTTGAGGTCAAACTCTTCTCTTTTTGGCGAAGGCCCTTGGCCTAAAAGTGTGTTATTTCGAACTTATCGAAATAGTAACCCGTCATCATTCGATCGAAGTCAAACTCTTCTATTTTTGGCGAAATCCCTTGGCCTAAAAGTGTGTTATTTCGAACTTATCGAAATAGTAGCCCGTCATCGTTCGATCGAGGTTGAACTCTTCTCTTTTTTGTGTAGGCCACAGGCATTAAAGTGTATTATTTAGAACTTTATCGAAATAGCAACCCATCGTCGTTCAATCGAGTTCAAACTATTCTCTTTTTGGTGAAGGCCCTTGGCCTTAAAGGGTGTCATTTCGAACTTATCAAAATAGTAACCCATCGTCGTTCGATTGAGGTCGAATTCTTCTCTTTTTGGCGAAGGCCCTTGGCCTAAAAGAGTGTTATTTTGAACCTATCAAAATAGTAACCCGTCATCGTTCGATAGAGGTCGAACTCTTCTCTTTTTGGCGAAGGCCTTAGGCCTTAAAGGGTGTTATTTCAAACTTATCGAAATAGTACCCATCATCGTTCGATCAAAATCAAACTCTCCTCTTGTTAGAGAAGGCCCTTGGCCTTAACGGGTGTTATTTCGAACTCTTCGAAATAGTAACCCGTCATCGTTCGATCGAAGTCAAACTCTTCTCTTTTCGGCAAAGTCCCTTGGCCTAAAAGTGTGTTATTTCGAACTTATCAAAATAGTAACCCATCGTCGTTCGATTGAGGTCGAATTCTTCTCTTTTTGGCGAAGGCCCTTGGCCTAAAAGAGTGTTATTTTGAACCTATCAAAATAGTAACCCGTCATCGTTCGATAGAGGTCGAACTCTTCTCTTTTTGGCGAAGGCCCTAGGCCTTAAAGGGTGTTATTTCAAACTTATCGAAATAGTACCCATCATCGTTCAATCAAAATCAAACTCTCCTGTTGTTAGAGAAGGCCCTTGGCCTTAACGGGTGTTATTTCGAACTTATCGAAATAGTAACCCGTCATCGTTCGATCGAAGTCAAACTCTTCTCTTTTCGGCAAAGTCCCTTAGCCTTAAAGTGTGTTATTTCGAACTTTATCGAAATAGTAACCCGTCGTCGTTCGTTCGAGGTCAAACTCTTCTCTTTTTGGCGAAGGCCCTTGGCCTAAAAGTGTGTTATTTCAAACTTATCAAAATAGTAACCCGTAATCGTTCGATCGAAGTCGAACTCTTTTCTTTTTGGCGTAGGCCCCACGCATTAAAGTGTATTATCTCGAACTTCATCGAAATAGTAACCCATCGTCGTTCAATCGAGGTCGAACTCTTCTCTTTTTGGCGAAGGACCTAGGCCTTAAAGGGTGTTATTTCAAACTTATCGAAATAGTAACCATCATCGTTCGATCAAAATCGAACTCTCCTCTTGTTAGAGAAGGCCCTTGGCCATAAAGGGTGTTATTTCGAACTTATCGAAATAGTAACTCGTCATCGTTCGATCGAAGTCAAACTCTTCTATTTTTGGCGAAGTCCCTTGGCCTAAAAGTGTGTTATTTCGAACTTATCGAAATAGTAGCCCGTCATAGTTCGATCGAGGTCGAACTTTTCTCTTTTTGGCGAAGTCTCTTTGCCTTTAAGTGTGTTATTTCGAACTTTATTGAAATAGTAACCCATCATCGTTCGTTTGAGGTCAAACTCTTCTCTTTTTGGCGAAGGCCCTTGGCCTAAAAGTGTGTTATTTCGAACTTATCGAAATAGTAACCCGTCATCATTCGATCGAAGTCAAACTCTTCTATTTTTGGCGAAGTCTCTTTGCCTTTAAGTGTGTTATTTCGAACTTTATTGAAATAGTAACCCATCATCGTTCGTTTGAGGTCAAACTCTTCTCTTTTTGGCGAAGGCCCTTGGCCTAAAAGTGTGTTATTTCGAACTTATCGAAATAGTAACCCGTCATCATTCGATCGAAGTCAAACTCTTCTATTTTTGGCGAAATCCCTTGGCCTAAAAGTGTGTTATTTCGAACTTATCGAAATAGTAGCCCGTCATCGTTCGATCGAGGTTGAACTCTTCTCTTTTTTGTGTAGGCCACAGGCATTAAAGTGTATTATTTAGAACTTTATCGAAATAGCAACCCATCGTCGTTCAATCGAGTTCAAACTATTCTCTTTTTGGTGAAGGCCCTTGGCCTTAAAGGGTGTCATTTCGAACTTATCAAAATAGTAACCCATCGTCGTTCGATTGAGGTCGAATTCTTCTCTTTTTGGCGAAGGCCCTTGGCCTAAAAGAGTGTTATTTTGAACCTATCAAAATAGTAACCCGTCATCGTTCGATAGAGGTCGAACTCTTCTCTTTTTGGCGAAGGCCTTAGGCCTTAAAGGGTGTTATTTCAAACTTATCGAAATAGTACCCATCATCGTTCGATCAAAATCAAACTCTCCTCTTGTTAGAGAAGGCCCTTGGCCTTAACGGGTGTTATTTCGAACTCTTCGAAATAGTAACCCGTCATCGTTCGATCGAAGTCAAACTCTTCTCTTTTCGGCAAAGTCCCTTGGCCTAAAAGTGTGTTATTTCGAACTTATCAAAATAGTAACCCATCGTCGTTCGATTGAGGTCGAATTCTTCTCTTTTTGGCGAAGGCCCTTGGCCTAAAAGAGTGTTATTTTGAACCTATCAAAATAGTAACCCGTCATCGTTCGATAGAGGTCGAGCTCTTCTCTTTTTGGCGAAGGCCCTAGGCCTTAAAGGGTGTTATTTCAAACTTATCGAAATAGTACCCATCATCGTTCAATCAAAATCAAACTCTCCTGTTGTTAGAGAAGGCCCTTGGCCTTAACGGGTGTTATTTCGAACTTATCGAAATAGTAACCCGTCATCGTTCGATCGAAGTCAAACTCTTCTCTTTTCGGCAAAGTCCCTTAGCCTTAAAGTGTGTTATTTCGAACTTTATCGAAATAGTAACCCGTCGTCGTTCGTTCGAGGTCAAACTCTTCTCTTTTTGGCGAAGGCCCTTGGCCTAAAAGTGTGTTATTTCAAACTTATCAAAATAGTAACCCGTAATCGTTCGATCGAAGTCGAACTCTTTTCTTTTTGGCGTAGGCCCCACGCATTAAAGTGTATAATTTCGAACTTATCAAAATAGTAACCCGTCATCGTTCGATCGAGGTCGAACTCTTCTCTTTTTGGCGAAGGCCCTAGGCCTTAAAGGGTGTTATTTCAAACTTATCGAAATAGTAACCATCATCGTTCGATCAAAATCGAACTCTCCTCTTGTTAGAGAAGGCCCTTGGCCTTAAAGGGTGTTATTTCAAACTTATCGAAATAGTAACCCGTCATCGTTCGATCGAAGTCAAACTCTTCTATTTTTGGCGAAGTCCCTTGGCCTAAAAGTGTGTTATTTCGAACTTATCGAAATAGTAGCCCGTCATAGTTCGATCGAGGTCGAACTTTTCTCTTTTTGGCGAAGTCTCTTGGCCTTAAAGTGTGTTATTTCGAACTTTATTGAAATAGTAACCCATCGTCGTTCGTTTGAGGTCAAACTCTTCTCTTTTTGGCGAAGGCCCTTGGCCTAAAAGGGTGTTATTTCGAACTTATCGAAATAGTAACCCGTCATCATTCGATCGAAGTCAAACTCTTCTATTTTTGGCGAAATCCCTTGGCCTAAAAGTATGTTATTTCGAACTTATCGAAATAGTAGCCCGTCATCGTTCGATCGAGGTTGAACTCTTCTCTTTTTTGTGTAGGCCCCAGGCATTAAAGTGTATTATTTAGAACTTTATCGAAATAGCAACCCATCGTCGTTCAATCGAGGTCAAACTATTCTCTTTTTGGTGAAGGCCCTTGGCCTTAAAGGGTGTCATTTCGAACTTATCAAAATAGTAACCCATCGTCATTCTATTGAGGTCGAATTCTTCTCTTTTTGGCGAAGGCCCTTGGCCTAAAAGAGTGTTATTTTGAACCTATCAAAATAGTAACCCGTCATCGTTCGATAGAGGTCGAACTCTTCTCTTTTTAGTGAAGGCCCTAGGCCTTAAAGGGTGTTATTTCAAACTTATCGAAATAGTACCCATCATCGTTCGATCAAAATCAAACTCTCCTCTTGTTAGAGAAGGCCCTTGGCCTTAACGGGTGTTATTTTGAACTTATCGAAATAGTAACCCGTCATCGTTCGATCGAAGTCAAACTCTTCTCTTTTTGGCAAAGTCCCTTGGCCTAAAAGTGTGTTATTTCGAACTTATCGAAATAGTAGCCCGTCATCGTTCGATCGAGGTCGAACTTTTCTCTTTTTGGCAAAGTCCCTTGGCCTTAAAGGGTGTTTTTTGAACTTTATCGAAATAGTTACCCGTCATCGTTCAATCGAGGTCGAACTCTTCTCTTTTCGAAGAAGGCCCTTGGCCTTAAAGGGTGTTATTTCAAACTTTATCGAAATAGTAACCCGTCGTCGTTCAATCGAGGTCAAACTCTTCTCTTTTCGGAGAAGGCCCTTGGCCTTTAAGTGTGTTATTTCGAACTTATCGAAATAGTAACTTATCTTCGTTCGATCGAGGTCGAACACTTCTCTTTTTGACGAAGGCCCTTGGCCTTAAAGGGTGTTTTTTCGAACTTATCGAAATAGTAAATCGTCATCGTTCAATCGAGGTCAAACTATTCTCTTTTTGGCGAATGCCCTTGGCCTAAAAGGGTGTTATTTCAAACTTATAGAAATAGTAACAGTCGTCGTTCGATAAAAATCGAACTCTCCTCTTGTTAGAGAAGGCCCTTGGCCTTAAAGTATCTTATTTTGAACTTTATCGAAATAGTAACCCGTCATCGTTCGATTGAGGTCGAACTCTTCTCTTTTTGGCGAAGGACCTTGGCCTTAAAGGGTGTTATTTCGAACTTATTGAAATAGTATCCCGTCGTCGTTCGATCGTGGTCGAACTCCTTTCTTTTTGGCAAAGGCACTAGGCCTTAAATGTTATTATTTCAAACTTATCGAAATAGTAGCTCGTCATCGTTCGATCGAGGTAAAACACTTCTCTTGTTGGCGAAGGCCCTTGTCCTAAAAGTGTGATATTTCGAACTTATCAAAATAGTATCTTGTCATCATTCGATTTAGGTCGAACTCTTCTCTTTTCGAAGAAGGCCCTTGGCCTTAAAGGGTGTTATTTCAAACTTTATCGAAATAGTAACCCGTCGTCGTTCAATCTAGGTCAAACTCTTCTCTTTTTGGCGAAGGCCCTTAGCCTTAAAGTGTGTTATTTCGAACTTATCTTCGTTCGATCGAGGTCGAACACTTCTCTTTTTGACGAAGGCCCTTGGCCTTAAAGGGTGTTTTTTCGAACTTATCGAAATAGTAAATCGTCATCGTTCAATCGAGGTCAAACTATTCTCTTTTTGGCGAATGCCCTTGGCCTAAAAGGGTGTTATTTCAAACTTATAGAAATAGTAACAGTCGTCGTTCGATAAAAATCGAACTCTCCTCTTGTTAGAGAAGGCCCTAGGCCTTAAAGGGTGTTATTTCAAACTTATAGAAATAGTAACCGTCGTCGTTCGATAAAAATCGAACTCTCCTCTTATTAGAGAAGGCCCTTGGCCTTAAAGTATCTTATTTATAACTTTATCGAAATAGTAACCCGTCATCATTCGATTGAGGTCGAACTCTTCTCTTTTTGGCGAAGGACCTTGGCCTTAAAGGGTGTTATTTCGAACTTATTGAAATAGTATCCCGTCGTCGTTCGATCGTGGTCGAACTCCTTTCTTTTTGGCAAAGGCCCTAGGCTTAAATGTTATTATTTCGAACTTATCGAAATAGTAGCCCGTCATCGTTCGATCGAGGTAAAACTCTTCTCTTGTTGGCGAAGGCCCTTGTCCTAAAAGTGTGATATTTCGAACTTATCAAAATAGTATCTTGTCGTCGTTCGATTTAGGTCGAACTCTTCTCTTTTTTGCAAAGGCCCTAGGCATTAAAGGGTATTATTTCGAACTTTATCGAAATAGTAACCCATATTCGTTCAATCGAGGTCGAACTCTTCTCTTTTTGGCGAAGGCCCTTAGCCTTAAAGTGTGTTATTTCGAACTTTATCGAAATAGTAACCCGTCGTCGTTCGTGCGAGGTAAAACTCTTCTCTTTTTGGCGAAGGCCCTTGTCCTAAAAGTGTGTTATTTCGAACTTATCAAAATAGTAACCCGACATTATTCGTTCGAGGTCGAAATCCTCTCTTTTTGGCGTAGGCCCCAGGCATTAAAGTGTATTATTTCGAACTTCATCGAAATAGTAACCCGTCGTCGTTCAATCGAGGTCGAACTCTTCTCTTTTTGGCGATGGCCCTAGGCCTTAAAGGGTGTTATTTCAAAATTATCGAAACAGTAACCATCATCGTTCGATCAAAATCGAACTCTCCTCTTGTTAGAGAAGGCCCTTGGCCTTAAAGGGTGTTATTTCGAACTTATCGAAATAGTAACCCGTCATCATTCGATCGAAGTCAAACTCTTCTCTTTTTGGCGAAGTCCCTTGGCCTAAAAGTGTGTTATTTCGAACTTATCGAAATAGTAGCCCATCATCATTCGATCGAGGTCGAACTTTTATCTTTTTGGCGAAGTCCCTTAGCCTTAAAGTGTGTTATTTCAAACTTTATCGAAATAGTAACCCGTTGTCGTTCGTTCGAGGTCAAACTCTTCTCTTTTTGGAGAAGGACCTTGGCCTAAAAGTGTGTTATTTCGAACTTATCGAAATAGTATCCCGTCATCATTCGTTTGAGGTCAAACTCTTCTCTTTTTTACGAATGCCCTTGGCCTAAAAGTGTGTTATTTCGAACTTATCAAAATAGTAAACCGTCATCGTTCGATCGAGGTCAAACTCTTCTCTTTTTTTGCGTAGGCCCCAGGCATTAAAGTGTATTATTTTGAACTTTATCAAAATAGTAACCCGTCGTCGTTCAATCGAGGTCAAACTATTGTCTTTTTGGTGAAGGCCCTTGGCCTTAAAGGGTGTCATTTCGAACTTATCGAAATAGTAACCCATCGTCGTTCGATTGAGGTCGAATTCTTCTCTTTTTGGCGAAGGCCCTTGGCCTAAAAGAGTGTTATTTTGAACTTATCAAAATAGTAACCCGTCATCGTTCGATCGAGGTCGAACTCTTCTCTTTTTGGCGAAGGCCCTAGGCCTTAAAGGGTGTTATTTCAAACTTATCGAAATAGTAACCATCATCGTTCGATCAAAATTGAACTATCCTCTTGTTAGAGAAGGCCCTTGGCCTTAAAGGGTGTTATTTCGAACTTATCGAAATAGTAACCCGTTATCGTTCGATCGAAGTCAAACTCTTCTCTTTTTGGCGAAGTCCCTTGGCCTAAAAGTGTGTTATTTCGAACTTATCGAAATAGTAGCCCGTCATCGTTCGATCGAGGTAGAACTTTTCTCTTTTTGGCAAAATCCCTTGGCCTTAAAGGGTGTTTTTTGAACTTTATCGAAATTGTAACCCGTCATCGTTCAATCGAGGTCGAACTCTTCTCTTTTCGAAAAAGTCCCTTGGCCTTAAAAGGTGTTATTTCAAACTCAATCGAACGACGATGGGTTACTATTTCGATAAGTTCGAAATAACACCCTTTAAGGCCAAGGGCCTTCGCCAAAAGAGTTGAGTTCGACCTCGATTGAACGACGACGGGTTACTATTTCGATGAAGTTCGAAATAATACACTTTAATGCCTGGGGCCTATGCCAAAAAGAGAAGAGTTCGACCTCGATCGAACGATGACGGGTTACTATTTCGATAAGTTCGAAATAGCAGCCTTTAAGGCCTAGGGCCTTTGCCAAAAAGAAAGGAGTTCGACCACGATCGAACGACGACGGGATACTATTTCAATAAGTTCGAAATAACACCCTTTAAGGCCAAGGTCCTTTGCCAAAAAGAGAAGAGTTCGACCTCAATGGAACGATGAAGGGTTACTATTTCGATAAATTCAAAATAAGATACTTTAAGGCCAAGGGCCTTCTCTAACAAGAGGAGAGTTCGATTTTTATCGAACGACGACGGTTACTATTTCGATAAGTTTGAAATAACACCCTTTAAGGACTAGGGCTTCTCCAAAAAAAGAAGAGTTCGACCTCGATCGAACGATGAGGGGTTACTATTTCGATAAGTTCGAAATAACACCCTTTTAGGCCAAGGTCATTCGCCAAAAAGAGAAGAGTTTGAGCACGATTGAACGATGACGATTTACTTTTTCGATAAGTTCAAAAAAACACCCTTTAAGGCCAAGGGCTTTCGTCAAAAAGAGAAGACTTCGACCTCGATCGAACGACGATAAGTTACTATTTCGATAAGTTCGAAATAACACACTTAAAGGCCAAGGGCCTTCTCCGAAAAGAGAAGAGTTTGACCTCGATTGAACGACGACGGGTTACTATTTCAATAAAGTTTGAAATAACACCCTTTAAGGCCAAGGGCCTTCTTCGAAAAGAAAAGAGTTCGACCTCGATTGAATGATGATGGGTTATCTTTCGATAAAATTCAAAAAACACCCTTTAAGGCCAAGGGACTTCGTCAAAAAGAGAAAAGTTCTACCTCGATCGAACGATGACGGGCTACTATTTCGATAAGTTCGAAATAACACACTTTTAGGCCAAGGGACTTCGCCAAAAAGAGAAGAGTTTGACTTCGATCGAACGATAACGGGTTACTATTTCGATAAGTTCGAAATAACACCCTTTAAGGCCAAGGGCCTTCTCTAACAAGAGGAGAGTTCAATTTTGATCGAACGATGATGGTTACTATTTCGATAAGTTTGAAATAACAACCTTTAAGGCCTAGGGCCTTCGCCAAAAAGAGAAGAGTTCGACCTCGATCGAACGATGACGGGTTACTATTTTGATAAGTTCAAAATAACACTCTTTTAGGCCAAGGGCCTTCGCCAAAAAGAGAAGAATTTGACCTCAATCGAACGACGATGGGTTACTATTTCGATAAGTTCGAAATAACACTCTTTAAGGCCAAGGGCCTTCGCCAAAAGAGTAGAGTTCGACCTCGATTGAACGACGACGGGTTACTGTTTCGATGAAGTTCGAAATAATACACTTTAATGCCTGGGGCCTACGCCAAAAAGAGAAGAGTTCTTCCTCGATCGAACGATGACGGGTTACTATTTCGATAAGTTCGAAATAACACACTTTTAGGCCAAGGTCCTTCGCCAAAAAGAGAAGAGTTTGACCTCGAACGAACGACGACGGGTTACTATTTCGATAAAGTTCGAAATAATACCCTTTAATGCCTAGGGCCTTCGCAAAAAAGAGAAGAGTTCGACCTAAATCGAACGACGACAAGATACTATTTCGATAAGTTTGAAATAACACACTTTTAGGACAAGGGCCTTCGCCAAAAAGAGAAGAGTTTTGAACTTATCAAAATAATAACCCGTCATCGTTCGATCGAGGTCGAACTCTTATCTTTTTGGCGAAGGCCCTTGGCCTAAAAGTGTGTTATTTCGAACTTATCGAAATAGTAACCCGTCATCGTTCGAACGAGGTCGAACTCTTCTCTTTTTGGCAAAGGCCCTAGGCCTTAAAGGGTGTTATTTCAAACTTATCGAAATAGTATCTTGTCGTCATTCGATTTAGGTCGAACTCTTCTCTTTTTGGTGAAGGCCCTTGGCCTTAAAGGGTGTCATTTTGAACTTATCGAAATAGTAACCCATCGTTGTTCGATTGAGGTCGAATTCTTCTCTTTTTGGCGAAGGCCCTTGGCCTAAAAGAGTGTTATTTTAAACTTATCAAAATAGTAACCCGTCATCGTTCGATCGAGGTCGAACTCTTATCTTTTTGGCGAAGGCCCAAGGCCTTAAAGGGTGTTATTTCAAACTTATCGAAATAGTAACCATCATCGTTCGATCAAAATCGAACTCTCCTCTTGTTAGAGAAGGCCCTTGGCCTTAAAGGGTGTTATTTCGAACTTATCGAAATAGTAACCCGTCATCGTTCGATCGAAGTCAAACTCTTCTCTTTTTGGCGAAGTCCCTTGGCCTAAAACTGTGTTATTTCGAACTTATCGAAATAGTAGCCCGTCATCGTTCGATCGAGGTCGAACTTTTCTCTTTTTGACGAAGTCCCTTGGCCTTAAAGGGTGTTTTTTGAACTTTATCGAAATATAACCCGTCATCGTTCAATCGAGGTCAAACTCTTCTCTTTTCGAAGAAGGCCCTTGGCCTTAAAGGGTGTTATATCAAACTTTATCAAAATAGTAACCCGTCGTCATTCAATCGAGGTCAAACTCTTCTTTTTTCGGAGAAGGCCCTTGGCCTTTAAGTGTGTTATTTCGAACTTATCGAAATAGTAACTTATCGTCGTTCGATCGAGGTCGAACTCTTCTCTTTTTAACGAAAGCCCTTGGCCTTAAAGGGTGTTTTTTCGAACATATCGAAATAGTAAATCGTCATCGTTCAATCATGGTCAAACTCTTCTCTTTTTGGCAAATGACCTTGGCCTAAAAGGGTGTTATTTCGAACTAATCGAAATAGTAACCCCTCATCGTTCGATTGAGGTCGAACTCTTCTTTTTTTGGAGGAGGCCCTAGGCCTTAAAGGGTGTTATTTCAAACTTATCGAAATAGTAACCATCATCGTTCGATAAAAATCAAACTATCCTCTTGTTAGAGAAGGCCCTTGGCCTTAAAGTATCTTATTTTGAATTTATCGAAATAGTAACCCTTCATCGTTTGATTGAGGTCGAACTCTTCTCTTTTTGGCGAAGGACCTTGGCCTTAAAGGGTGTTATTTCGAACTTATTTAAATAGTATCCCGTCGTCGTTCGATCGTGGTCGAACTCCTTTCTTTTTGGCAAAGGCCCTAGGCCTTAAATGTTATTATTTCGAACTTATCGAAATAGTAGCCCGTCATCGTTCGATCGAGGTAAAACTCTTCTCTTTTTGGCGAAGGCCCTTGTCCTAAAAGTGTGATATTTCGAACTTATCAAAATAGTATCTTGTCGTCGTTCGATTTAGGTCGAACTCTTCTCTTTTTTGCGAAGGCCCTAGGCATTAAAGGGTATTATTTCGAACTTTATCGAAATAGTAACCCGTCGTCGTTCAATCGAGGTTGAACTCTTCTCTTTTTGGCGAAGGCCCTTAGCCTTAAAGTGTGTTATTTCGAACTTTATCGAAATAGTAACCCGTCGTCGTTCGATTGAGGTTAAACTCTTCTCTTTTTGGCGAAGGCCCTTGTCCTAAAAGTGTGTTATTTCTAAATATCAAAATAGTAACCCATCATTGTTCGTTCGAGGTCGAAATCTTCTCTTTTTGGCGTAGGCCATAGGCATTAAAGTGTATTATTTCGAACTTCATCGAAATAGTAACCCGTCGTCGTTCAATCGAGGTCGAACTCTTCTCTTTTTGGCGAAGGCCCTAGGCCTTAAAGGGTGTTATTTCAAACTTATCAAAATAGTAACCATCATCGTTCGATCAAAATCGAACTCTCCTCTTGTTAGAGAAGGCCCTTGGCCTTAAAGGGTGTTATTTCGAACTTATCGAAATAGTAACCCGTCATCGTTCTTTCGAAGTCAAACTCTTCTCTTTTTGGCGAAGTCCCTTGGCCTAAAAGTGTGTTATTTCGAACTTATCGAAATAGTAGCCCGTCATCGTTCGATCGAGGTCGAACTTTTCTCTTTTTGGCGAAGTCCCTTAGCCTTAAAGTTTGTTATTTCGAACTTTATCAAAATAGTAACCCGTCGTCATTCGTTCGAGGTAAAACTCTTCTCTTTTTGGCGAAGGACCTTGGCCTAAAAGTGTGTTATTTCGAACTTACCGAAATAGTATCCCGTCATCGTTCGTTTTAGGTCAAACTCTTCTCTTTTTTACGAAGTCCCTTGGCCTAAAAGTGTGTTATTTCGAACTTATCAAAATAGTAAACCGTCATCGTTCGATCGAGGTCGAACTCTTCTCTTTTTTTGCGTAGGCCCCAGTCATTAAAGTGTATTACTTCGAACTTTATCGAAATAGTAACCCGTCGTCGTTCAATCGAGGTCAAACTATTGTCTTTTTAGTGAAGGCCCTTGGCCTTAAAGGGTGTCATTTCGAACTTATCGAAATAGTAACCCATCGTCGTTCGATTGAGGTCGAAATCTTCTCTTTTTGGCGAAGGCCCTTGGCCTAAAAGAGTGTTATTTTGAACTTATCAAAATAGTAACCCGTCATCGTTCGATCGAGGTCGAACTCTTCTCTTTTTGGCGAAGTCCCTAGGCCTTAAAGGGTGTTATTTCAAACTTATCGAAATAGTAACCATCATCGTTCGATCAAAATTGAACTCTCCTCTTGTTAGAGAAGGCCCTTGGCCTTAAAGGGTGTTATTTCGAACTTATCGAAATAGTAAACCGTCATCGTTCGATCGAAGTCAAACTCTTCTCTTTTTGGCGAAGTCCCTTGGCCTAAAAGTGTGTTATTTCGAACTTATCGAAATAGTAGCCCGTCATCGTTCGATCGAGGTAGAACTTTTCTCTTTTTGGCAAAGTCCCTTGGCCTTAAAGGGTGTTTTTTGAACTTTATCGAAATAGTAACCCGTCATCGTTCAATCGAGGTCGAACTCTTCTCTTTTCGAAAAAGGCCCTTGTCCTTAAAGGGTGTTATTTTAAACTTTATCGAAATAGTAACCCGTCGTCGTTCAATCAAGGTCGAACTCTTCTCTTTTCGAAATAGTAACTTATCGTCGTTCGATAGAGGTCGAACTCTTCTCTTTTTGACGAAGGCCCTTGGCCTTAAAGGGTGTTTTTTCGAACTTATCAAAATAGTAAATCGTCATCGTTCAATCGAGGTCAAACTATTCTCTTTTTGGCGAATGCCCTTGGCCTAAAAGAGTGTTATTTCGAACTTATCGAAATAGTAACCCGTCATCGTTCGATTGAGGTCGAACTCTTCTTTTTTTGGAGAAGGCCCTAGGCCTTAAAGGGTGTTATTTCAAACTTATTGAAATAGTATCCCGTCGTCGTTCGATCGTGGTCGAACTCCTTTCTTTTTGGCAAAGGCCCTAGGCCTTAAATGTTATTATTTCGAACTTATCGAAATAGTAGCCCGTCATCGTTCGATCGAGGTAAAACTTTTCTCTTTTTGGCGAAGGCCCTTGTCCTAAAAGTGTGATATTTCGAACTTATCAAAATAGTATCTTGTCGTCGTTCGATTTAGGTCGAACTCTTCTCTTTTTTGCGAAGGCCCTAGGCATTAAAGGGTATTATTTCGAACTTTATCGAAATAGTAACCCGTCGTCGTTCAATCAAGGTCGAACTCTTCTCTTTTTGGCGAAGGCCCTTAGCCTTAAAGTGTGTTATTTCGAACTTTATCGAAATAGTAACCCGTCATTGTTCGTTCGAGGTCGAAATCTTCTCTTTTTGGCGTAGGCCCCAGGCATTAAAGTGTATTATTTCGAACTTCATCGAAATAGTAACCCGTCGTCGTTCAATCGAGGTCGAACTCTTCTCTTTTTGGCGAAGTCCCTAGGCCTTAAAGGGTGTTATTTCAAACTTATCGAAATAGTAACCATCATCGTTCGATTAAAATTGAACTCTCCTCTTGTTAGAGAAGGCCCTTGGCCTTAAAGGGTGTTATTTCGAACTTATCGAAATAGTAAACCGTCATCGTTCGATCGAAGTCAAACTCTTCTCTTTTTGGCGAAGTCCCTTGGCCTAAAAGTTTGTTATTTCGAACTTATCGAAATAGTAGCCCGTCATCGTTCGATCGAGGTAGAACTTTTCTCTTTTTGGCAAAGGCCCTAGGCCTTAAAGGGTGTTATTTCAAACTTATCGAAATAGTATCTTGTCGTCATTCGATTTATGTCGAACTCTTCCCTTTTTGGTGAAGGCCCTTGGCCTTAAAGGGTGTCATTTCGAACTTATCGAAATAGTAACCCATCGTTGTTCGATTGAGGTCGAATTCTTCTCTTTTTGGCGAAGGCCCTTGGCCTAAAAGAGTGTTATTTTAAACTTATCAAAATAGTAACCCGTCATCGTTCGATCGAGGTCGAACTCTTATCTTTTTGGCGAAGGCCCAAGGCCTTAAAGGGTGTTATTTCAAACTTATCGAAATAGTAACCATCATCGTTCGATCAAAATCGAACTCTCCTCTTGTTAGAGAAGGCCCTTGGCCTTATAGGGTGTTATTTCGAACTTATCGAAATAGTAACCCGTCATCGTTCGATCGAAGTCAAACTCTTCTCTTTTTGGCGAAGTCCCTTGGCCTAAAAGTGTGTTATTTCGAACTTATCAAAATAGTAGCCCGTCATCGTTCGATCGAGGTCGAACTTTTCTCTTTTTGACGAAGTCCCTTGGCCTTAAAGGGTGTTTTTTGAACTTTATCGAAATATAACCCGTCATCGTTCAATCGAGGTCAAACTCTTCTCGTTTCGAAGACGGCCCTTGGCCTTAAAGGGTGTTATTTCAAACTTTATCGAAATAGTAACCCGTCGTCGTTCAATCGAGGTCAAACTCTTCTTTTTTCGGAGAAGGCCCTTGGCCTTTAAGTGTGTTATTTCGAACTTATCGAAATAGTAACTTATCGTCGTTCGATCGAGGTCGAACTCTTCTCTTTTTAACGAAAGCCCTTGGACTTAAAGGGTGTTTTTTCGAACATATCGAAATAGTAAATCGTCATCGTTCAATCATGCTCAAACTCTTCTCTTTTTGGCAAATGACCTTGGCCTAAAAGGGTGTTATTTCGAACTGATCGAAATAGTAACCCCTCATCGTTCGATCGAGGTCGAACTCTTCTTTTTTTGGAGAAGGCCCTAGGCCTTAAAGGGTGTTATTTCAAACTTATCGAAATAGTAACCGTCGTCGTTCGATAAAAATCAAACTCTCCTCTTGTTAGAGAAGGCCCTTGGCCTTAAAGTATATTATTTTGAATTTATCGAAATAGTAACCCTTCGTCGTTCGATTGAGGTCGAACTCTTCTCTTTTTGGCGAAGTACCTTCTCTTTTTGGCGAAGGACCTTGGCCTTAAAGGGTGTTATTTCGAACTTATTTAAATAGTATCCCGTCGTCGTTCGATCGTGGTCGAACTCCTTTCTTTTTGGCAAAGGCCCTAGGCCTTAAATGTTATTATTTCGAACTTATCGAAATAGTAGCCCGTCATCGTTCGATCGAGGTAAAACTCTTCTCTTTTTGGCGAAGGCCCTTGTCCTAAAAGTGTGATATTTCGAACTTATCAAAATAGTATCTTGTCGTCGTTCGATTTAGGTCGAACTCTTCTCTTTTTTGCGAAGGCCCTAGGCATTAAAGGGTATTATTTCGAACTTTATCGAAATAGTAACCCGTCGTCGTTCAATCGAGGTTGAACACTTCTCTTTTTGGCGAAGGCCCTTAGCCTTAAAGTGTGTTATTTCGAACTTTATCGAAATAGTAACCCGTCGTCGTTCGTGCGAGGTCAAAATCTTCTCTTTTTGGCGAAGGCCCTTGTCCTAAAAGTGTGTTATTTCGAAACATCAAAATAGTAACCCATCATTGTTCGTTCGAGGTCGAAATCTTCTCTTTTTGGCGTAGGCCCTAGGCATTAAAGTGTATTATTTCGAACTTCATCGAAATAGTAACCCGTCGTCGTTCAATCGAGGTCGAACTTTTCTCTTTTTGGCGAAGGCCCTAGGCCTTAAAGGGTTTTATTTCAAACTTATCAAAATAGTAACCATCATCGTTCGATCAAAATCGAACTCTCCTCTTGTTAGAGAAGGCCCTTGGCCTTAAAGGGTGTTATTTCGAACTTATCGAAATAGTAACCCGTCATCGTTCGATCGAAGTCAAACTCTTCTCTTTTTGGCGAAGTCCCTTGGCCTAAAAGTGTGTTATTTCGAACTTATCGAAATAGTAGCCCGTCATCGTTCGATCGAGGTCGAACTTTTCTCTTTTTGGCGAAGTCCCTTAGCCTTAAAGTTTGTTATTTCGAACTTTATCGAAATAGTAACCCGTCATCGTTCGTTCGAGATCAAACTCTTCTCTTTTTGGCGAAGGACCTTGGCCTAAAAGTGTGTTATTTAGAACTTATCGAAATAGTATCCCGTCATCGTTCGTTTGAGGTCAAACTCTTCTCTTTTTTACGAAGTCCCTTGGCCTAAAAGTGTGTTATTTCGAACTTATCAAAATAGTAAACCGTCATCGTTCGATCGAGGTCGAACTCTTCTCTTTTTTGCGTAGGCCCCAGGCATTAAAGTGTATTATTTCGAACTTTATCGAAATAGTAACCCGTCGTCGTTCAATCGAGGTCAAACTCTTCTTTTTTCGGAGAAGGCCCTTGGCCTTTAAGTGTGTTATTTCGAACTTATCGAAATAGTAACTTATCGTCGTTCGATCGAGGTCGAACTCTTCTCTTTTTAACGAAAGCCCTTGGACTTAAAGGGTGTTTTTTCGAACATATCGAAATAGTAAATCGTCATCGTTCAATCATGCTCAAACTCTTCTCTTTTTGGCAAATGACCTTGGCCTAAAAGGGTGTTATTTCGAACTGATCGAAATAGTAACCCCTCATCGTTCGATCGAGGTCGAACTCTTCTTTTTTTGGAGAAGGCCCTAGGCCTTAAAGGGTGTTATTTCAAACTTATCGAAATAGTAACCGTCGTCGTTCGATAAAAATCAAACTCTCCTCTTGTTAGAGAAGGCCCTTGGCCTTAAAGTATATTATTTTGAATTTATCGAAATAGTAACCCTTCGTCGTTCGATTGAGGTCGAACTCTTCTCTTTTTGGCGAAGTACCTTCTCTTTTTGGCGAAGGACCTTGGCCTTAAAGGGTGTTATTTCGAACTTATTTAAATAGTATCCCGTCGTCGTTCGATCGTGGTCGAACTCCTTTCTTTTTGGCAAAGGCCCTAGGCCTTAAATGTTATTATTTCGAACTTATCGAAATAGTAGCCCGTCATCGTTCGATCGAGGTAAAACTCTTCTCTTTTTGGCGAAGGCCCTTGTCCTAAAAGTGTGATATTTCGAACTTATCAAAATAGTATCTTGTCGTCGTTCGATTTAGGTCGAACTCTTCTCTTTTTTGCGAAGGCCCTAGGCATTAAAGGGTATTATTTCGAACTTTATCGAAATAGTAACCCGTCGTCGTTCAATCGAGGTTGAACACTTCTCTTTTTGGCGAAGGCCCTTAGCCTTAAAGTGTGTTATTTCGAACTTTATCGAAATAGTAACCCGTCGTCGTTCGTGCGAGGTCAAAATCTTCTCTTTTTGGCGAAGGCCCTTGTCCTAAAAGTGTGTTATTTCGAAACATCAAAATAGTAACCCATCATTGTTCGTTCGAGGTCGAAATCTTCTCTTTTTGGCGTAGGCCCTAGGCATTAAAGTGTATTATTTCGAACTTCATCGAAATAGTAACCCGTCGTCGTTCAATCGAGGTCGAACTCTTCTCTTTTTGGCGAAGGCCCTAGGCCTTAAAGGGTTTTATTTCAAACTTATCAAAATAGTAACCATCATCGTTCGATCAAAATCGAACTCTCCTCTTGTTAGAGAAGGCCCTTGGCCTTAAAGGGTGTTATTTCGAACTTATCGAAATAGTAACCCGTCATCGTTCGATCGAAGTCAAACTCTTCTCTTTTTGGCGAATTCCCTTGGCCTAAAAGTGTGTTATTTCGAACTTATCGAAATAGTAGCCCGTCATCGTTCGATCGAGGTCGAACTTTTCTCTTTTTGGCGAAGTCCCTTAGCCTTAAAGTTTGTTATTTCGAACTTTATCGAAATAGTAACCCGTCATCGTTCGTTCGAGATCAAACTCTTCTCTTTTTGGCGAAGGACCTTGGCCTAAAAGTGTGTTATTTAGAACTTATCGAAATAGTATCCCGTCATCGTTCGTTTGAGGTCAAACTCTTCTCTTTTTTACGAAGTCCCTTGGCCTAAAAGTGTGTTATTTCGAACTTATCAAAATAGTAAACCGTCATCGTTCGATCGAGGTCGAACTCTTCTCTTTTTTTGCGTAGGCCCCAGGCATTAAAGTGTATTATTTCGAACTTTATCGAAATAGTAAACCGTCTTCGTTCAATCGAGGTCAAACTCTTCTCTTTTTGGCGAAGGCCCTTGGCCTTAAAGGGTGTTATTTCGAACTTATCGAAATAGTAACCCATAGTCATTCGATTGAGGTCGAATTCTTCTCTTTTTGGTGAAGGCCCTTGGCCTAAAAGAGTGTTATTTTGAACTTATCAAAATAGTAACCCGTCATCGTTCGATCGAGGTCGAACTCTTCTCTTTTTGGCGAAGTCCCTAGGCCTTAAAGGGTGTTATTTCAAACTTATCGAAATAGTAACCATCATCGTTCGATCAAAATTGAACTCTCCTCTTGTTAGAGAAGGCCCTTGGCCTTAAAGGGTGTATTTCGAACTTATCGAAATAGTAAACCGTCATCGTTCGATCGAAGTCAAACTCTTCTCTTTTTGGCGAAGTCCCTTGGCCTAAAAGTGTGTTATTTCGAACTTATCGAAATAGTAGCCCGTCATCGTTCGATCGAGGTAGAACTTTTCTCTTTTTGGCAAAGTCCCTTGGCCTTAAAGGGTGTTTTTTGAACTTTATCGAAATAGTAACCCGTCATCGTTCAATCGAGGTCGAACTCTTCTCTTTTCGAAAAAGGCCCTTGGACTTAAAGGGTGTTATTTCAAACTTTATCGAAATAGTAACCCGTCGTCGTTCAATCGAGGTCGAACTCTTCTCTTTTCGGAGAAAGCCCTTGGCCTTTAAGTGTGTTATTTCGAACTTATTGAAATAGTATCTTATCGTCGTTCGATAGAGGTCGAACTCTTCTCTTTTTGATGAAGGCCCTTGGCCTTAAAGGGTGTTTTTTCGAACTTATCGAAATAGTAAATCGTCATCGTTCAATCGAGGTCAAACTATTCTCTTTTTTGCGAATGCCCTTGGCCTAAAAGAGTGTTATTTCGAACTTATCAAAATAGTAACCCGTCATCGTTCGATTGAGGTCGAACTCTTCTTTTTTTGGAGATGGCCCTAGGCCTTAAAGGGTGTTATTTCAAACTTATCGAAATAGTAACCGTTGTCGTTCGATAAAAATCGAACTCTCCTTTTGTTAGAGAAGGCCCTTGGCCTTAAAGTATCTTATTTTGAACTTTATCGAAATAGTAACCCTTCATCGTTCGATTGAGGTCAAACTCTTCTCTTTTTGGCGAAGGACCTTGGCCTTAAACGGTGTTATTTCGAACTTATTGAAATAGTATCCCGTCGTCGTTCGATCGTGGTCGAACTTTTCTCTTTTTGGCAAAGTCCCTTGGCCTTAAAGGGTGTTTTTTGAACTTTATCGAAATAGTAACCCGTCATCGTTCAATCGAGGTCGAACTCTTCTCTTTTCTAAAAAGGCCCTTGGCCTTAAAGGGTGTTATTTCAAACTTTATCGAAATAGTAACCCGTCGTCGTTCAATCGAGGTCGAACTCTTCTCTTTTCGGAGAAAGCCCTTGGCCTTTAAGTGTGTTATTTCGAACTTATCGAAATAGTAACTTATCGTCGTTCGATAGAGGTCGAACTCTTCTCTTTTTGACGAAGGCCCTTGGCCTTAAAGGGTTTTTTTTCGAACTTATCGAAATAGTAAATCGTCATCGTTCAATCGAGGTCAAACTCTTCTCTTTTTGGCGAAGGACCTTGGCCTAAAAGTGTGTTATTTCGAACTTATCGAAATAGTATCCCGTCATCGTTCGTTTGAGGTCAAACTCTTCTCTTTTTTACGAAGTCCCTTGGCCTAAAAGTGTGTTATTTCGAACTTATCAAAATAGTAAACCGTCATCGTTCGATCGAGGTTGAACTCTTCTCTTTTTTTGCGTAGGCCCCAGGCACTAAAGTGTATTATTTCGAACTTTATCGAAATAGTAACCCGTCGTCGTTCAATCGAGGTCAAACTATTGTCTTTTTGGTGAAGGCCCTTGGCCTTAAAGGGTGTATTTCGAACTTATCGAAATAGTAAACCGTCATCGTTCGATCGAAGTCAAACTCTTCTCTTTTTGGCGAAGTCCCTTGGCCTAAAAGTGTGTTATTTCGAACTTATCGAAATAGTAGCCCGTCATCGTTCGATCGAGGTAGAACTTTTCTCTTTTTGGCAAAGTCCCTTGGCCTTAAAGGGTGTTTTTTGAACTTTATCGAAATAGTAACCCGTCATCGTTCAATCGAGGTCGAACACTTCTCTTTTCGAAAAAGGCCCTTGGCCTTAAAGGGTGTTATTTCAAACTTTATCGAAATAGTAACCTGTCGTCGTTTAATCGAGGTCGAACTCTTCTCTTTTCGGAGAAAGCCCTTGGCCTTTAAGTGTGTTATTTCGAACTTATCGAAATAGTAACTTATCGTCGTTCGATAGAGGTCGAACTCTTCTCTTTTTTACGAAGGCCCTTGGCCTTAAAGGGTGTTTTTTCGAACTTATCGAAATAGTAAATCGTCATCGTTCAATCGAGGTCAAACTATTCTCTTTTTGGCGAATGCCCTTGGCCTAAAAGAGTGTTATTTCGAACTTATCGAAATAGTAACCCGTCATCGTTCGATTGAGGTCGAACTCTTCTTTTTTTGGAGAAGGCCCTAGGCCTTAAAGGGTGTTATTTCAAACTTATCGAAATAGTAACCGTTGTCGTTCGATAAAAATCGAACTCTCCTTTTGTTAGAGAAGGCCCTTGGCCTTAAAGTATCTTATTTTGAACTTTATCGAAATAGTAACCCGTCATCGTTCGATTGAGGTCGAACTCTTCTCTTTTTGGCGAAGGACCTTGGCCTTAAATGGTGTTATTTCGAACTTATTGAAATAGTATCCCGTCGTCGTTCGATCGTGGTCGAACTCCTTTCTTTTTGGCAAAGGCCCTGGGCCTTAAATGTTATTATTTCGAACTTATCGAAATAGTAGCCCGTCATCGTTCGATCGAGGTAAAACTCTTCTCTTTTTGGCGAAGGCCCTTGTCCTAAAAGTGTGATATTTCGAACTTATCAAAATAGTATCTTGTCGTCGTTCGATTTAGGTCGAACTCTTCTCTTTTTTGCGAAGGCCCTAGGCATTAAAGGGTATTATTTCGAACTTTATCGAAATAGTAACCCATCGTCGTTCAATCAAGGTCGAACTCTTCTCTTTTTGGCGAAGGCCCTTAGCCTTAAAGTGTGTTATTTCGAACTTTATCGAAATAGTAACCCGTCATTGTTCGTTCGAGGTCGAAATCTTCTCTTTTTGGCGTAGGCCCCAGGCATTAAAGTGTATTATTCCGAACTTCATCGAAATAGTAACCCGTCGTCGTTCAATCGAGGTCGAACTCTTCTCTTTTTGGCGAAGGCCCTAGGCCTTAAAGGGTGTTATTTCAAACTTATCAAAATAGTAACCATCATCGTTCGATCAAAATCGAACTCTCCTCTTGTTAGAGAAGGCCCTTGGCCTTAAAGGGTGTTATTTCGAACTTATCGAAATAGTAACCTGTCATCGTTCGATCGAAGTCAAACTCTTCTCTTTTTGGCGAAGTCCCTTGGCCTAAAAGTGTGTTATTTCGAACTTATCGAAATAGTAGCCCGTCATCGTTCGATCGAGGTCGAACTTTTCTCTTTTTGGCGAAGTCCCTTAGCCTTAAAGTTTGTTATTTCGAACTTTATCGAAATAGTAACCCGTCGTCGTTCGTTCGAGGTCAAACTCTTCTCTTTTTGGCGAAGGACCTTGGCCTAAAAGTGTGTTATTTGGAACTTATCGAAATAGTAGCCCGTCATCGTTCGATCGAGGTCGAACTTTTCTCTTTTTTGCGAAGTCCCTTAGCCTTAAAGTTTGTTATTTCGAACTTTATCGAAATAGTAACCCGTCGTCGTTCGTTCGAGGTCAAACTCTTCTCTTTTTGGCGAAGGACCTTGGCCTAAAAGTGTGTTATTTCGAACTTATCGAAATAGTATCCCGTCATCGTTCGTTTGAGGTCAAACTCTTCTCTTTTTTACGAAGGCCCTTGGCCTAAAAGTGTGTTATTTCGAACTTATCAAAATAGTAAACCGTCATCGTTCGATCGAGGTCGAACTCTTCTCTTTTTTTGCGTAGGCCCCAGGCATTAAAGTGTATTATTTCGAACTTTATCGAAATAGTAAACCGTCTTCGTTCAATCGAGGTCAAACTATTGTCTTTTTGGTGAAGGCCCTTGGTCTTAAAGGGTGTCATTTCGAACTTATCGAAATAGTAACCCATCATCGTTCGATTGAGGTCGAATTCTTCTCTTTTTGGCGAAGGCCCTTGGCCTAAAAGAGTGTTATTTTGAACTTATCAAAATAGTAACCCGTCATCGTTCGATCGAGGTCGAACTCTTCTCTTTTTGGCGAAGGCCGTAGGCCTTAAAGGGTGTTATTTCAAACTTATCGAAATAGTAACCATCATCGTTCGATCAAAATCGAACTCTCCTCTTGTTAGAGAAGGCCCTTGGCCTTAAAGGGTGTTATTTCGAACTTATCGAAATAGTAACCCGTCATCGTTCGATCGAAGTCAAACTCTTCTCTTTTTGGCGAAGTCCCTTGGCCTAAAAGTGTGTTATTTCGAACTTATCGAAATAGTAGCCCGTCATCGTTCGATCGAGGTCGAACTTTTCTCTTTTTGGCGAAGTCCCTTAGCCTTAAAGTTTGTTATTTCGAACTTTATCGAAATAGTAACCCGTCATCGTTCGTTCGAGGTCAAACTCTTCTCTTTTCGAAAAAGGCCCTTGGGCTTAAAGGGTGTTATTTCAAACTTTATCGAAATAGTAACCCGTTGTCGTTCAATCGAGGTCGAACTCTTCTCTTTTCGGAGAAAGCCCTTGGCCTTTAAGTGTGTTATTTCGAACTTATCGAAATAGTAACTTATCATCGTTCGATAGAGGTCGAACTCTTCTCTTTTTGACGAAGGCCCTTGGCCTTAAAGGGTGTTTTTTCGAACTTATCGAAATAGTAACCCGTCATCGTTCAATCGAGGTCGAACACTTCTCTTTTCGAAAAAGGCCCTTGGCCTTAAAGGGTGTTATTTCAAACTTTATCGAAATAGTAACCTGTCGTCGTTTAATCGAGGTCGAACTCTTCTCTTTTCGGAGAAAGCCCTTGGCCTTTAAGTGTGTTATTTCGAACTTATCGAAATAGTAACTTATCGTCGTTCGATAGAGGTCGAACTCTTCTCTTTTTTACGAAGGCCCTTGGCCTTAAAGGGTGTTTTTTCGAACTTATCGAAATAGTAAATCGTCATCGTTCAATCGAGGTCAAACTATTCTCTTTTTGGCGAATGCCCTTGGCCTAAAAGAGTGTTATTTCGAACTTATCGAAATAGTAACCCGTCATCGTTCGATTGAGGTCGAACTCTTCTTTTTTTGGAGAAGGCCCTAGGCCTTAAAGGGTGTTATTTCAAACTTATCGAAATAGTAACCGTTGTCGTTCGATAAAAATCGAACTCTCCTTTTGTTAGAGAAGGCCCTTGGCCTTAAAGTATCTTATTTTGAACTTTATCGAAATAGTAACCCGTCATCGTTCGATTGAGGTCGAACTCTTCTCTTTTTGGCGAAGGACCTTGGCCTTAAATGGTGTTATTTCGAACTTATTGAAATAGTATCCCGTCGTCGTTCGATCGTGGTCGAACTCCTTTCTTTTTGGCAAAGGCCCTGGGCCTTAAATGTTATTATTTCGAACTTATCGAAATAGTAGCCCGTCATCGTTCGATCGAGGTAAAACTCTTCTCTTTTTGGCGAAGGCCCTTGTCCTAAAAGTGTGATATTTCGAACTTATCAAAATAGTATCTTGTCGTCGTTCGATTTAGGTCGAACTCTTCTCTTTTTTGCGAAGGCCCTAGGCATTAAAGGGTATTATTTCGAACTTTATCGAAATAGTAACCCATCGTCGTTCAATCAAGGTCGAACTCTTCTCTTTTTGGCGAAGGCCCTTAGCCTTAAAGTGTGTTATTTCGAACTTTATCGAAATAGTAACCCGTCATTGTTCGTTCGAGGTCGAAATCTTCTCTTTTTGGCGTAGGCCCCAGGCATTAAAGTGTATTATTCCGAACTTCATCGAAATAGTAACCCGTCGTCGTTCAATCGAGGTCGAACTCTTCTCTTTTTGGCGAAGGCCCTAGGCCTTAAAGGGTGTTATTTCAAACTTATCAAAATAGTAACCATCATCGTTCGATCAAAATCGAACTCTCCTCTTGTTAGAGAAGGCCCTTGGCCTTAAAGGGTGTTATTTCGAACTTATCGAAATAGTAACCTGTCATCGTTCGATCGAAGTCAAACTCTTCTCTTTTTGGCGAAGTCCCTTGGCCTAAAAGTGTGTTATTTCGAACTTATCGAAATAGTAGCCCGTCATCGTTCGATCGAGGTCGAACTTTTCTCTTTTTGGCGAAGTCCCTTAGCCTTAAAGTTTGTTATTTCGAACTTTATCGAAATAGTAACCCGTCGTCGTTCGTTCGAGGTCAAACTCTTCTCTTTTTGGCGAAGGACCTTGGCCTAAAAGTGTGTTATTTGGAACTTATCGAAATAGTAGCCCGTCATCGTTCGATCGAGGTCGAACTTTTCTCTTTTTTGCGAAGTCCCTTAGCCTTAAAGTTTGTTATTTCGAACTTTATCGAAATAGTAACCCGTCGTCGTTCGTTCGAGGTCAAACTCTTCTCTTTTTGGCGAAGGACCTTGGCCTAAAAGTGTGTTATTTCGAACTTATCGAAATAGTATCCCGTCATCATTCGTTTGAGGTCAAACTCTTCTCTTTTTTACGAAGGCCCTTGGCCTAAAAGTGTGTTATTTCGAACTTATCAAAATAGTAAACCGTCATCGTTCGATCGAGGTCGAACTCTTCTCTTTTTTTGCGTAGGCCCCAGGCATTAAAGTGTATTATTTCGAACTTTATCGAAATAGTAAACCGTCTTCGTTCAATCGAGGTCAAACTATTGTCTTTTTGGTGAAGGCCCTTGGTCTTAAAGGGTGTCATTTCGAACTTATCGAAATAGTAACCCATCATCGTTCGATTGAGGTCGAATTCTTCTCTTTTTGGCGAAGGCCCTTGGCCTAAAAGAGTGTTATTTTGAACTTATCAAAATAGTAACCCGTCATCGTTCGATCGAGGTCGAACTCTTCTCTTTTTGGCGAAGGCCGTAGGCCTTAAAGGGTGTTATTTCAAACTTATCGAAATAGTAACCATCATCGTTCGATCAAAATCGAACTCTCCTCTTGTTAGAGAAGGCCCTTGGCCTTAAAGGGTGTTATTTCGAACTTATCGAAATAGTAACCCGTCATCGTTCGATCGAAGTCAAACTCTTCTCTTTTTGGCGAAGTCCCTTGGCCTAAAAGTGTGTTATTTCGAACTTATCGAAATAGTAGCCCGTCATCGTTCGATCGAGGTCGAACTTTTCTCTTTTTGGCGAAGTCCCTTAGCCTTAAAGTTTGTTATTTCGAACTTTATCGAAATAGTAACCCGTCATCGTTCGTTCGAGGTCAAACTCTTCTCTTTTCGAAAAAGGCCCTTGGGCTTAAAGGGTGTTATTTCAAACTTTATCGAAATAGTAACCCGTTGTCGTTCAATCGAGGTCGAACTCTTCTCTTTTCGGAGAAAGCCCTTGGCCTTTAAGTGTGTTATTTCGAACTTATCGAAATAGTAACTTATCATCGTTCGATAGAGGTCGAACTCTTCTCTTTTTGACGAAGGCCCTTGGCCTTAAAGGGTGTTTTTTCGAACTTATCGAAATAGTAAATCGTCATCGTTCAATCAAGGTCAAACTATTCTCTTTTTGGCGAATGCCCTTGGCCTAAAAGGGTGTTATTTCGAACTTATCGAAATAGTAACCCGTCATCGTTCGATCGAGGTCGAACTCTTCTTTTTTTGGAGAAGACCCTAGGCCTTAAAGGGTGTTATTTCAAACTTATCGAAATAGTAACCGTTGTCGTTCGATAAAAATCGAACTCTCCTTTTGTTAGAGAAGGCCCTTGGCCTTGAAGTATCTTATTTTGAACTTTATCGAAATAGTAACCCGTCGTCGTTCAATCGAGGTCAAACTATTGTCTTTTTGGTGAAGGCCCTTGGCCTTAAAGGGTGTATTTCGAACTTATCGAAATAGTAAACCGTCATCGTTCGATCGAAGTCAAACTCTTCTCTTTTTGGCGAAGTCCCTTGGCCTAAAAGTGTGTTATTTCGAACTTATCGAAATAGTAGCCCGTCATCGTTCGATCGAGGTAGAACTTTTCTCTTTTTGGCAAAGTCCCTTGGCCTTAAAGGGTGTTTTTTGAACTTTATCGAAATAGTAACCCGTCATCGTTCAATCGAGGTCGAACACTTCTCTTTTCGAAAAAGGCCCTTGGCCTTAAAGGGTGTTATTTCAAACTTTATCGAAATAGTAACCTGTCGTCGTTTAATCGAGGTCGAACTCTTCTCTTTTCGGAGAAAGCCCTTGGCCTTTAAGTGTGTTATTTCGAACTTATCGAAATAGTAACTTATCGTCGTTCGATAGAGGTCGAACTCTTCTCTTTTTTACGAAGGCCCTTGGCCTTAAAGGGTGTTTTTTCGAACTTATCGAAATAGTAAATCGTCATCGTTCAATCGAGGTCAAACTATTCTCTTTTTGGCGAATGCCCTTGGCCTAAAAGAGTGTTATTTCGAACTTATCGAAATAGTAACCCGTCATCGTTCGATTGAGGTCGAACTCTTCTTTTTTTGGAGAAGGCCCTAGGCCTTAAAGGGTGTTATTTCAAACTTATCGAAATAGTAACCGTTGTCGTTCGATAAAAATCGAACTCTCCTTTTGTTAGAGAAGGCCCTTGGCCTTAAAGTATCTTATTTTGAACTTTATCGAAATAGTAACCCGTCATCGTTCGATTGAGGTCGAACTCTTCTCTTTTTGGCGAAGGACCTTGGCCTTAAATGGTGTTATTTCGAACTTATTGAAATAGTATCCCGTCGTCGTTCGATCGTGGTCGAACTCCTTTCTTTTTGGCAAAGGCCCTGGGCCTTAAATGTTATTATTTCGAACTTATCGAAATAGTAGCCCGTCATCGTTCGATCGAGGTAAAACTCTTCTCTTTTTGGCGAAGGCCCTTGTCCTAAAAGTGTGATATTTCGAACTTATCAAAATAGTATCTTGTCGTCGTTCGATTTAGGTCGAACTCTTCTCTTTTTTGCGAAGGCCCTAGGCATTAAAGGGTATTATTTCGAACTTTATCGAAATAGTAACCCATCGTCGTTCAATCAAGGTCGAACTCTTCTCTTTTTGGCGAAGGCCCTTAGCCTTAAAGTGTGTTATTTCGAACTTTATCGAAATAGTAACCCGTCATTGTTCGTTCGAGGTCGAAATCTTCTCTTTTTGGCGTAGGCCCCAGGCATTAAAGTGTATTATTCCGAACTTCATCGAAATAGTAACCCGTCGTCGTTCAATCGAGGTCGAACTCTTCTCTTTTTGGCGAAGGCCCTAGGCCTTAAAGGGTGTTATTTCAAACTTATCAAAATAGTAACCATCATCGTTCGATCAAAATCGAACTCTCCTCTTGTTAGAGAAGGCCCTTGGCCTTAAAGGGTGTTATTTCGAACTTATCGAAATAGTAACCTGTCATCGTTCGATCGAAGTCAAACTCTTCTCTTTTTGGCGAAGTCCCTTGGCCTAAAAGTGTGTTATTTCGAACTTATCGAAATAGTAGCCCGTCATCGTTCGATCGAGGTCGAACTTTTCTCTTTTTGGCGAAGTCCCTTAGCCTTAAAGTTTGTTATTTCGAACTTTATCGAAATAGTAACCCGTCGTCGTTCGTTCGAGGTCAAACTCTTCTCTTTTTGGCGAAGGACCTTGGCCTAAAAGTGTGTTATTTGGAACTTATCGAAATAGTAGCCCGTCATCGTTCGATCGAGGTCGAACTTTTCTCTTTTTTGCGAAGTCCCTTAGCCTTAAAGTTTGTTATTTCGAACTTTATCGAAATAGTAACCCGTCGTCGTTCGTTCGAGGTCAAACTCTTCTCTTTTTGGCGAAGGACCTTGGCCTAAAAGTGTGTTATTTCGAACTTATCGAAATAGTATCCCGTCATCGTTCGTTTGAGGTCAAACTCTTCTCTTTTTTACGAAGGCCCTTGGCCTAAAAGTGTGTTATTTCGAACTTATCAAAATAGTAAACCGTCATCGTTCGATCGAGGTCGAACTCTTCTCTTTTTTTGCGTAGGCCCCAGGCATTAAAGTGTATTATTTCGAACTTTATCGAAATAGTAAACCGTCTTCGTTCAATCGAGGTCAAACTATTGTCTTTTTGGTGAAGGCCCTTGGTCTTAAAGGGTGTCATTTCGAACTTATCGAAATAGTAACCCATCATCGTTCGATTGAGGTCGAATTCTTCTCTTTTTGGCGAAGGCCCTTGGCCTAAAAGAGTGTTATTTTGAACTTATCAAAATAGTAACCCGTCATCGTTCGATCGAGGTCGAACTCTTCTCTTTTTGGCGAAGGCCGTAGGCCTTAAAGGGTGTTATTTCAAACTTATCGAAATAGTAACCATCATCGTTCGATCAAAATCGAACTCTCCTCTTGTTAGAGAAGGCCCTTGGCCTTAAAGGGTGTTATTTCGAACTTATCGAAATAGTAACCCGTCATCGTTCGATCGAAGTCAAACTCTTCTCTTTTTGGCGAAGTCCCTTGGCCTAAAAGTGTGTTATTTCGAACTTATCGAAATAGTAGCCCGTCATCGTTCGATCGAGGTCGAACTTTTCTCTTTTTGGCGAAGTCCCTTAGCCTTAAAGTTTGTTATTTCGAACTTTATCGAAATAGTAACCCGTCATCGTTCGTTCGAGGTCAAACTCTTCTCTTTTCGAAAAAGGCCCTTGGGCTTAAAGGGTGTTATTTCAAACTTTATCGAAATAGTAACCCGTTGTCGTTCAATCGAGGTCGAACTCTTCTCTTTTCGGAGAAAGCCCTTGGCCTTTAAGTGTGTTATTTCGAACTTATCGAAATAGTAACTTATCATCGTTCGATAGAGGTCGAACTCTTCTCTTTTTGACGAAGGCCCTTGGCCTTAAAGGGTGTTTTTTCGAACTTATCGAAATAGTAAATCGTCATCGTTCAATCAAGGTCAAACTATTCTCTTTTTGGCGAATGCCCTTGGCCTAAAAGGGTGTTATTTCGAACTTATCGAAATAGTAACCCGTCATCGTTCGATCGAGGTCGAACTCTTCTTTTTTTGGAGAAGACCCTAGGCCTTAAAGGGTGTTATTTCAAACTTATCGAAATAGTAACCGTTGTCGTTCGATAAAAATCGAACTCTCCTTTTGTTAGAGAAGGCCCTTGGCCTTGAAGTATCTTATTTTGAACTTTATCGAAATAGTAACCCGTCATCGTTCGATTGAGGTCGAACTCTTCTCTTTTTGGCGAAGGACCTTGGCCTTAAAGGGTGTTATTTCGAACTTATTGAAATAGTATCCCGTCGTCGTTCGATCGTGGTCGAACTCCTTTCTTTTTGGCAAAGGCCCTAGGCCTTAAATGTTATTATTTCGAACTTATCGAAATAGTAGCCCGTCATCGTTCGATCGAGGTAAAACTCTTCTCTTTTTGGCGAAGGCCCTTGTCCTAAAAGTGTGATATTTCGAACTTATCAAAATAGTATCTTGTCGTCGTTCGATTTAGGTCGAACTCTTGTCTTTTTTGCGAAGGCCCTAGGCATTAAAGGGTATTATTTCGAACTTTATCGAAATAGTAACCCGTCGTCGTTCAATCAAGGTCAAACTCTTCTCTTTTTGGCGAAGGCCCTTAGCCTTAAAGTGTGTTATTTCGAACTTTATCGAAATAGTAACCCGTCATTGTTCGTTCGAGGTCGAAATCTTCTCTTTTTGGCGTAGGCCCCAGGCATTAAAGTGTATTATTTCGAACTTCATCGAAATAGTAACCCGTCGTCGTTCAATCGAGGTCGAACTCTTCTCTTTTTGGCGAAGGCCCTAGGCCTTAAAGGGTGTTATTTCAAACTTATCAAAATAGTAACCATCATCGTTCGATCAAAATCGAACTCTCCTCTTGTTAGAGAAGGCCCTTGGCCTTAAAGGGTGTTATTTCGAACTTATCGAAATAGTAACCTGTCATCGTTCGATCGAAGTCAAACTCTTCTCTTTTTGGCGAAGTCCCTTGGCCTAAAAGTGTGTTATTTCGAACTTATCGAAATAGTAGCCCGTCATCGTTCGATCGAGGTAGAACTTTTCTCTTTTTGGCAAAGTCCCTTGGCCTTAAAGGGTGTTTTTTGAACTTTATCGAAATAGTAACCCGTCATCGTTCAATCGAGGTCGAACACTTCTCTTTTCGAAAAAGGCCCTTGGCCTTAAAGGGTGTTATTTCAAACTTTATCGAAATAGTAACCTGTCGTCGTTCAATCGAGGTCGAACTCTTCTCTTTTCGGAGAAAGCCCTTGGCCTTTAAGTGTGTTATTTCGAACTTATCGAAATAGTAATTTATCGTCGTTCGATAGAGGTCGAACTCTTCTTTTTTTTACGAAGGCCCTTGGCCTTAAAGGGTGTTTTTTCGAACTTATCGAAATAGTAAATCGTCATTGTTCAATCGAGGTCGAACTATTCTCTTTTTGGCGAATGCCCTTGGCCTAAAAGAGTGTTATTTCGAACTTATCGAAATAGTAACCCGTCATCGTTCGATTGAGGTCGAACTCTTCTTTTTTTGGAGAAGGCCCTAGGCCTTAAAGGGTGTTATTTCAAACTTATCGAAATAGTAACCGTTGTCGTTCGATAAAAATCGAACTCTCCTTTTGTTAGAGAAGGCCCTTGGCCTTAAAGTATCTTATTTTGAACTTTATCGAAATAGTAACCCGTCATCATTCGATTGAGGTCGAACTCTTCTCTTTTTGGCGAAGGACCTTGGCCTTAAACGGTGTTATTTCGAACTTATTGAAATAGTATCCCGTCGTCGTTCGATCGTGGTCGAACTCCTTTCTTTTTGGCCAAGGCCCTAGGCCTTAAATGTTATTATTTCGAACTTATCGAAATAGTAACCCGTCGTCGTTCAATCAAGGTCGAACTCTTCTCTTTTTGGCGAAGGCCCTTAGCCTTAAAGTGTGTTATTTCGAACTTTATCGAAATAGTAACCCGTCGTCGTTCGTGCGAGGTCAAACTCTTCTCTTTTTGGCGAAGGCCCCTGTCCTAAAAGTGTGTTTTTTCGAACTTATCAAAATAGTAACCCGTCATTGTTCGTTCGAGGTCGAAATCTTCTCTCTTTGGCGTAGGCCCCAGGCATTATAGTGTATTATTTCGAACTTCATCGAAATAGTAACCCGTTGTCGTTCAATCGAGGTCGAACTCTTCTCTTTTTGGCGAAGGCCCTAGGCCTTAAAGGGTGTTATTTCAAACTTATCAAAATAGTAACCATCATCGTTCGATCAAAATCGAACTCTCCTCTTGTTAGAGAAGGCCCTTGGCCTTAAAGGGTGTTATTTCGAACTTATCGAAATAGTAACCCGTCATCGTTCGATCGAAGTCAAACTCTTCTCTTTTTGGCGAAGTCCCTTGGCCTAAAAGTGTGTTATTTCGAACTTATCGAAATAGTAGCCCGTCATCGTTCGATCGAGGTCGAACTTTTCTCTTTTTGGCGAAGTCCCTTAGCCTTAAAGTTTGTTATTTCGAACTTTATCGAAATAGTAACCCGTCATCGTTCGATCGAGGTCGAACTTTTCTCTTTTTGGCGAAGGACCTTGGCCTTAAACGGTGTTATTTCGAACTTATCGAAATAGTATCCCGTCGTCGTTCGATCGTGGTCGAACTCCTTTCTTTTTGGCAAAGGCCCTAGGCCTTAAATGTTATTATTTCGAACTTATCGAAATAGTAACCCGTCGTCGTTCAATCAAGGTCGAACTCTTCTCTTTTTGGCGAAGGCCCTTAGCCTTAAAGTGTGTTATTTCGAACTTTATCGAAATAGTAACCCGTCGTCGTTCGTGCGAGGTCGAACTCTTCTCTTTTTTTGCGTAGGCCCCAGGCATTAAAGTGTATTATTTCGAACTTTATCGAAATAGTAACCCGTCTTCGTTCAATCGAGGTCAAACTATTGTCTTTTTGGTGAAGGCCCTTGGCCTTAAAGGGTGTCATTTCGAACTTATCGAAATAGTAACCCATCGTCGTTCGATTGAGGTCGAATTCTTCTCTTTTTGGCGAAGGCCCTTGGCCTAAAAGAGTGTTATTTTGAACTTATCAAAATAGTAACCCGTCATCGTTCGATCGAGGTCGAACTCTTCTCTTTTTGGCGAAGGCCGTAGGCCTTAAAGGGTGTTATTTCAAACTTATCGAAATAGTAACCATCATCGTTCGATCAAAATCGAACTCTCCTCTTGTTAGAGAAGGCCCTTGGCCTTAAAGGGTGTTATTTCGAACTTATCGAAATAGTAACCCGTCATCGTTCGATCGAAGTCAAACTCTTCTCTTTTTGGCGAAGTCCCTTGGCCTAAAAGTGTGTTATTTCGAACTTATCGAAATAGTAGCCCATCATCGTTCGATCGAGGTAGAACTTTTCTCTTTTTGGCAAAGTCCTTTGGCCTTAAAGGGTGTTTTTTGAACTTTATCGAAATAGTAACCCGTCATCGTTCAATCGAGGTCGAACTCTTCTCTTTTCGAAAAAGGCCCTTGGCCTTAAAGGGTGTTATTTCAAACTTTATCGAAATAGTAAACCGTCGTCGTTCAATCGAGGTCGAACTCTTCTTTTTTTGGAGAAGGCCCTAGGCCTTAAAGGGTGTTATTTCAAACTTATCGAAATAGTAACCGTTGTCGTTCGATAAAAATCGAACTCTCCTCTTGTTAGAGAAGGCCCTTGGCCTTAAAGTATCTTATTTTGAACTTTATCGAAATAGTAACCCGTCATCGTTCGATTGAGGTCGAACTCTTCTCTTTTTGGCGAAGGACCTTGGCCTTAAAGGGTGTTATTTCGAACTTATTGAAATAGTATCCCGTCGTCGTTCGATCGTGGTCGAACTCCTTTCTTTTTGGCAAAGGCCCTAGGCCTTAAATGTTATTATTTCGAACTTATCGAAATAGTAGCCCGTCATCGTTCGATCGAGGTAAAACTCTTCTCTTTTTGGCGAAGGCCCTTGTCCTAAAAGTGTGTTATTTCAAACTTATCGAAATAGTATCTTGTCGTCGTTCGATTTAGGTCGAACTCTTCTCTTTTTTGCGAAGGCCCTATCCATTAAAGGGTATAATTTCGAACTTTATCGAAATAGTAACCCGTCGTCGTTCAATCGAGGTCGAACTCTTCTCTTTTTGGGGAAGGCCCTTAGCCTTAAAGTGTGTTATTTCGAACTTTATCGAATTAGTAACCTGTTGTCGTTTGTTCGAGGTCAAACTCTTCTCTTTTTGGCGAAGGCCCTTGGCCTAAAAGTGTGTTATTTCGAACTTATCAAAATAGTGACCCGTCATCGTTCGATCGAAGTCGAACTCTTATCTTTTTGGCGTAGGCCCCAGGCATTAAAGTGTATTATTTCGAACTTTATCGAAGTAGTAACCGTTGTCGTTCGATAAAAATCGAACTCTCCTCTTGTTAGAGAAGGCCCTTGGCCTTAAAGTATCTTATTTTGAACTTTATCGAAATAGTAACCCGTCATCGTTCGATTGAGGTCGAACTCTTCTCTTTTTGGCGAAGGACCTTGGCCTTAAAGGGTGTTATTTCGAACTTATTGAAATAGTATCCCGTCGTCGTTCGATCGTGGTCGAACTCCTTTCTTTTTGGCAAAGGCCCTAGGCCTTAAATGTTATTATTTCGAACTTATCGAAATAGTAGCCCGTCATCGTTCGATCGAGGTAAAACTCTTCTCTTTTTGGCGAAGGCCCTTGTCCTAAAAGTGTGATATTTCGAACTTATCAAAATAGTATCTTGTCGTCGTTCGATTTAGGTCGAACTCTTCTCTTTTTTGCGAAGGCCCTAGGCATTAAAGGGTATTATTTCGAACTTTATCGAAATAGTAACCCGTCGTCATTCAATCAAGGTCGAACTCTTCTCTTTTTGGCGAAGGCCCTTAGCCTTAAAGTGTGTTATTTCGAACTTTATCGAAATAGTAACCCGTCATTGTTCGTTCGAGGTCGAAATCTTCTCTTTTTGGCGTAGGCCCCAGGCATTAAAGTGTATTATTTCGAACTTCATCGAAATAGTAACCCGTCGTCGTTCAATCGAGGTCGAACTCTTCTCTTTTTGGCGAAGGCCCTAGGCCTTAAAGGGTGTTATTTCAAACTTATCAAAATAGTAACCATCATCGTTCGATCAAAATCGAACTCTCCTCTTGTTAGAGAAGGCCCTTGGCCTTAAAGGGTGTTATTTCGAACTTATCGAAATAGTAACCCGTCATCGTTCGATCGAAGTCAAACTCTTCTCTTTTTGGAGAAGTCCCTTCGCCTAAAAGTGTGTTATTTCGAACTTATCGAAATAGTAGCCCGTCATCGTTCGATCGAGGTCGAACTTTTCTCTTTTTGGCGAAGTCCCTTAGCCTTAAAGTGTGTTATTTCGAACTTTATCAAAATAGTAACCCGTCGTCGTTCGTTCGAGGTCAAACTCTTCTCTTTTTGGCGAAGGACCTTGGCCTAAAAGTGTGTTCTTTCGAACTTATCGAAATAGTATACCGTCATCGTTCGTTTGAGGTCAAACTCTTGGCCTTAAAGGGTGTTATTTCAATCTTTATCGAAATAGTAACCCATCGTCGTTCAATCGAGGTCAAACTCTTCTCTTTTCGGAGAAGGCCCTTGGCCTTTAAGTGTGTTATTTCAAACTTATCAAAATAGTAACTTATCGTCGTTCGATCGAGGTCGAACTCTTCTCTTTTTGACGAAGGCCCTTGGCCTTAAAGGGTGTTTTTTCGAACTTATCGAAATAGTAAATCGTCATCGTTCAATCGAAGTCAAACTATTCTCTTTTTGGCGAATGACCTTGGCCTAAAAGGGTGTTATTTCAAACTTATTGAAATAGTAACCCCTCATCGTTCGATCGAGGTCGAACTCTTCTTTTTTTGTAGAAGGCCCTAGGCTTTAAAGGGTGTTATTTCAAACTTATCGAAATAGTAACTGTCGTCGTTCGATAAAAATTGAACTCTCCTCTTGTTAGAGAAGGCCCTTGGCCTTAAAGTATCTTATTTTGAATTTATCGAAATAGTAACTCTTCATCGTTCGATTGAGGTCGAACTCTTCTCTTTTTGACGAAGGACCTTGGCCTTAAAGGGTGTTATTTCGAATTTATTTAAATAGTATCCCGTCGTCGTTCGATCGTGGTCGAACTCCTTTCTTTTTGGCAAAGGCCCTAGGCCTTAAAGGCTGCTATTTCGAACTTATCGAAATTGTAGCCCGTCATCGTTCGATCGAGGTAAAACTCTTCTCTTTTTGGCGAAGGCCCTTGTCCTAAAAGTGTGTTATTTCAAACTTATCGAAATAGTATCTTGTCGTCGTTCGATTTAGGTCGAACTCTTCTCTTTTTTGCGAAGGCCCTATCCATTAAAGGGTATAATTTCGAACTTTATCGAAATAGTAACCCGTCGTCGTTCAATCGAGGTCGAACTCTTCTCTTTTTGGGGAAGGCCCTTAGCCTTAAAGTGTGTTATTTCGAACTTTATCGAATTAGTAACCTGTTGTCGTTTGTTCGAGGTCAAACTCTTCTCTTTTTGGCGAAGGCCCTTGGCCTAAAAGTGTGTTATTTCGAACTTATCAAAATAGTGACCCGTCATCGTTCGATCGAAGTCGAACTCTTATCTTTTTGGCGTAGGCCCCAGGCATTAAAGTGTATTATTTCGAACTTTATCGAAGTAGTAACCGTTGTCGTTCGATAAAAATCGAACTCTCCTCTTGTTAGAGAAGGCCCTTGGCCTTAAAGTATCTTATTTTGAACTTTATCGAAATAGTAACCCGTCATCGTTCGATTGAGGTCGAACTCTTCTCTTTTTGGCGAAGGACCTTGGCCTTAAAGGGTGTTATTTCGAACTTATTGAAATAGTATCCCGTCGTCGTTCGATCGTGGTCGAACTCCTTTCTTTTTGGCAAAGGCCCTAGGCCTTAAATGTTATTATTTCGAACTTATCGAAATAGTAGCCCGTCATCGTTCGATCGAGGTAAAACTCTTCTCTTTTTGGCGAAGTCCCTTGTCCTAAAAGTGTGATATTTCGAACTTATCAAAATAGTATCTTGTCGTCGTTCAATTTAGGTCGAACTCTTCTCTTTTTTGCGAAGGCCCTAGGCATTAAAGGGTATTATTTCGAACTTTATCGAAATAGTAACCCGTCGTCATTCAATCAAGGTCGAACTCTTCTCTTTTTGGCGAAGGCCCTTAGCCTTAAAGTGTGTTATTTCGAACTTTATCGAAATAGTAACCCGTCGTCGTTCGTGCGAGGTCAAACTCTTCTCTTTTTGGCGAAGGCCCTTGTCCTAAAAGTGTGTTATTTCGAACTTATCAAAATAGTAACCCGTCATTGTTCGTTCGAGGTCGAAATCTTCTCTTTTTGGCGTAGGCCCCAGGCATTAAAGTGTATTATTTCGAACTTCATCGAAATAGTAACCCGTCGTCGTTCAATCGAGGTCGAACTCTTCTCTTTTTGGCGAAGGCCCTAGGCCTTAAAGGGTGTTATTTCAAACTTATCAAAATAGTAACCATCATCGTTCGATCAAAATCGAACTCTCCTCTTGTTAGAGAAGGCCCTTGGCCTTAAAGGGTGTTATTTCGAACTTATCGAAATAGTAACCCGTCATCGTTCGATCGAAGTCAAACTCTTCTCTTTTTGGAGAAGTCCCTTCGCCTAAAAGTGTGTTATTTCGAACTTATCGAAATAGTAGCCCGTCATCGTTCGATCGAGGTCGAACTTTTCTCTTTTTGGCGAAGTCCCTTAGCCTTAAAGTGTGTTATTTCGAACTTTATCAAAATAGTAACCCGTCGTCGTTCGTTCGAGGTCAAACTCTTCTCTTTTTGGCGAAGGACCTTGGCCTAAAAGTGTGTTCTTTCGAACTTATCGAAATAGTATACCGTCATCGTTCGTTTGAGGTCAAACTCTTGGCCTTAAAGGGTGTTATTTCAATCTTTATCGAAATAGTAACCCATCGTCGTTCAATCGAGGTCAAACTCTTCTCTTTTCGGAGAAGGCCCTTGGCCTTTAAGTGTGTTATTTCAAACTTATCAAAATAGTAACTTATCGTCGTTCGATCGAGGTCGAACTCTTCTCTTTTTGACGAAGGCCCTTGGCCTTAAAGGGTGTTTTTTCGAACTTATCGAAATAGTAAATCGTCATCGTTCAATCGAAGTCAAACTATTCTCTTTTTGGCGAATGACCTTGGCCTAAAAGGGTGTTATTTCAAACTTATTGAAATAGTAACCCCTCATCGTTCGATCGAGGTCGAACTCTTCTTTTTTTGTAGAAGGCCCTAGGCTTTAAAGGGTGTTATTTCAAACTTATCGAAATAGTAACTGTCGTCGTTCGATAAAAATTGAACTCTCCTCTTGTTAGAGAAGGCCCTTGGCCTTAAAGTATCTTATTTTGAATTTATCGAAATAGTAACTCTTCATCGTTCGATTGAGGTCGAACTCTTCTCTTTTTGACGAAGGACCTTGGCCTTAAAGGGTGTTATTTCGAATTTATTTAAATAGTATCCCGTCGTCGTTCGATCGTGGTCGAACTCCTTTCTTTTTGGCAAAGGCCCTAGGCCTTAAAGGCTGCTATTTCGAACTTATCGAAATTGTAGCCCGTCATCGTTCGATCGAGGTAAAACTCTTCTCTTTTTGGCGAAGGCCCTTGTCCTAAAAGTGTGTTATTTCAAACTTATCGAAATAGTATCTTGTCGTCGTTCGATTTAGGTCGAACTCTTCTCTTTTTTGCGAAGGCCCTATCCATTAAAGGGTATAATTTCGAACTTTATCGAAATAGTAACCCGTCGTCGTTCAATCGAGGTCGAACTCTTCTCTTTTTGGGGAAGGCCCTTAGCCTTAAAGTGTGTTATTTCGAACTTTATCGAATTAGTAACCTGTTGTCGTTTGTTCGAGGTCAAACTCTTCTCTTTTTGCCGAAGGCCCTTGGCCTAAAAGTGTGTTATTTCGAACTTATCAAAATAGTGACCCGTCATCGTTCGATCGAAGTCGAACTCTTATCTTTTTGGCGTAGGCCCCAGGCATTAAAGTGTATTATTTCGAACTTTATCGAAGTAGTAACCGTTGTCGTTCGATAAAAATCGAACTCTCCTCTTGTTAGAGAAGGCCCTTGGCCTTAAAGTATCTTATTTTGAACTTTATCGAAATAGTAACCCGTCATCGTTCGATTGAGGTCGAACTCTTCTCTTTTTGGCGAAGGACCTTGGCCTTAAAGGGTGTTATTTCGAACTTATTGAAATAGTATCCCGTCGTCGTTCGATCGTGGTCGAACTCCTTTCTTTTTGGCAAAGGCCCTAGGCCTTAAATGTTATTATTTCGAACTTATCGAAATAGTAGCCCGTCATCGTTCGATCGAGGTAAAACTCTTCTCTTTTTGGCGAAGGCCCTTGTCCTAAAAGTGTGATATTTCGAACTTATCAAAATAGTATCTTGTCGTCGTTCGATTTAGGTCGAACTCTTCTCTTTTTTGCGAAGGCCCTAGGCATTAAAGGGTATTATTTCGAACTTTATCGAAATAGTAACCCGTCGTCATTCAATCAAGGTCGAACTCTTCTCTTTTTGGCGAAGGCCCTTAGCCTTAAAGTGTGTTATTTCGAACTTTATCGAAATAGTAACCCGTCGTCGTTCGTGCGAGGTCAAACTCTTCTCTTTTTGGCGAAGGCCCTTGTCCTAAAAGTGTGTTATTTCGAACTTATCAAAATAGTAACCCGTCATTGTTCGTTCGAGGTCGAAATCTTCTCTTTTTGGCGTAGGCCCCAGGCATTAAAGTGTATTATTTCGAACTTCATCGAAATAGTAACCCGTCGTCGTTCAATCGAGGTCGAACTCTTCTCTTTTTGGCGAAGGCCCTAGGCCTTAAAGGGTGTTATTTCAAACTTATCAAAATAGTAACCATCATCGTTCGATCAAAATCGAACTCTCCTCTTGTTAGAGAAGGCCCTTGGCCTTAAAGGGTGTTATTTCGAACTTATCGAAATAGTAACCCGTCATCGTTCGATCGAAGTCAAACTCTTCTCTTTTTGGAGAAGTCCCTTCGCCTAAAAGTGTGTTATTTCGAACTTATCGAAATAGTAGCCCGTCATCGTTCGATCGAGGTCGAACTTTTCTCTTTTTGGCGAAGTCCCTTAGCCTTAAAGTGTGTTATTTCGAACTTTATCAAAATAGTAACCCGTCGTCGTTCGTTCGAGGTCAAACTCTTCTCTTTTTGGCGAAGGACCTTGGCCTAAAAGTGTGTTCTTTCGAACTTATCGAAATAGTATACCGTCATCGTTCGTTTGAGGTCAAACTCTTGGCCTTAAAGGGTGTTATTTCAATCTTTATCGAAATAGTAACCCATCGTCGTTCAATCGAGGTCAAACTCTTCTCTTTTCGGAGAAGGCCCTTGGCCTTTAAGTGTGTTATTTCAAACTTATCAAAATAGTAACTTATCGTCGTTCGATCGAGGTCGAACTCTTCTCTTTTTGACGAAGGCCCTTGGCCTTAAAGGGTGTTTTTTCGAACTTATCGAAATAGTAAATCGTCATCGTTCAATCGAGGTCAAACTCTTCTCTTTTTGGCGAATGACCTTGGCCTAAAAGGGTGTTATTTCAAACTTATTGAAATAGTAACCCCTCATCGTTCGATCGAGGTCGAACTCTTCTTTTTTTGTAGAAGGCCCTAGGCTTTAAAGGGTGTTATTTCAAACTTATCGAAATAGTAACTGTCGTCGTTCGATAAAAATTGAACTCTCCTCTTGTTAGAGAAGGCCCTTGGCCTTAAAGTATCTTATTTTGAATTTATCGAAATAGTAACTCTTCATCGTTCGATTGAGGTCGAACTCTTCTCTTTTTTGCGAAGGCCCTAGGCATTAAATAGTAGCCCGTCATCGTTCGATCGAGGTCGAACTCTTCTCTTTTTGGCGAAGTATCTTGGCCTTAAAGTGTGTTATTTGGAACTTTATCGAAATAGTAACCCGTCGTCGTTCGTTCGAGGTCGAACTCTTCTCTTTTTGGCGAAGGCCCTAGGCCTTAAAGGGTGTTATTTCAAACTTATCGAAATAGTAACCATCATCGTTCGATCAAAATCGAACTCTCCTCTTGTTAGAGAAGGCCCTTGGCCTTAAAGGGTGTTATTTCGAACTTATCGAAATAGTAACCCGTCATCGTTCGATCGAAGTCAAATTCTTCTCTTTTTGGCGAAGGCCCTTGGCCTAAAAGTGTGTTATTTCGAACTTATAAAAATAGTAACCTGTCATCGTTCGATCGAGGTCGAACTCTTCTCTTTTTGGCGAAGGCCCTTGGCCTTAAAGGGTGTTATTTCGAACTTATCGACATAGTAACCCATTGTCGTTCGATTGAGGTCAAATTCTTCTCTTTTCCGCGAAGGCCCTTGGCCTAAAAGAGTGTTATTTTGAACTTATCAAAATAGTAACCCGTCATCGTTCGATTGAGATCCAACTCTTCTCTTTTTGGCGAAGGCCCTAGGCCTTAAAAGGTGTTATTTCAAACTTATCGAAATAGTAGCCATCATCGTTCGATCGAGGTCAAACTCTTCTCTTTTTGGCGAAGGCCCTAGGCCTTAAAGGATGTTATTTCAAACTTATAGAAATAGTAACCGTCATCGTTAGATAAAAATCGAACTCTCTTTTTGTTAGAGAAGGCCCTTGGCCTTAAAGTATCTTATTTTGAACTTTATCAAAATAGTAACCCGTCATCGTTCGATTGAGGTCGAACTCTTTTCTTTTTGGCGAAGGACCTTGGCCTTAAAGAGTGTTATTTCGAACTTATTGAAATAGTATCCCGTCGTCGTTCGATCATAGTCGAACTCCTTTCTTTATGGCGAAGGCCCTAGGCCTTAAATGCTGTTATTTCGAACTTATTGAAATAGTAGCCCGTCATCGTTCGATCGAGGTAAAACTATTCTCTTTTTTGTGAAGGCCCTAGGCATTAAATAGTAGCCCGTCATCGTTCGATCGAAGTCGAACTCTTCTCTTTTTGGCGAAGTATCTTGGCCTTAAAGTGTGTTATTTCGAACTTTATCGAAATAGTAACCCGTCGCCGTTCGTTCGAGGTCCAACTCTTCTCTTTTTGGCGAAGGCCCTAGGCCTTAAAGGGTGTTATTTCAAACATATCGAAATAGTAACCATCATCGTTCGATCAAAATCGAACTCTCCTCTTGTTAGAGAAGGCCCTTGGCCTTAAAGGGTGTTATTTTGAACTTATCGAAATAGTAACCCGTCATCGTTCGATCGAAGTCAAATTCTTCTCTTTTTGGCGAAGGCCCTTGGCCTAAAAGTGTGTTATTTCGAACTTATAAAAATAGTAACCTGTCATCGTTCGATCGAGGTCGAACTCTTCTCTTTTTGCGTAGGCCCCAGGCATTAAAGTGTATTATTTCGAACTTTATCGAAATAGTAACCCGTCATCGTTCAATCGAGGTCGAACTCTTCTCTTTTTGGTGAAGGCCCTTGACCTTAAAGGGTGTCATTTCGAACTTATCGAAATAGTAACCCATCGTTGTTCGATTGAGGTCGAATTTTTCTCTTTTTGGCAAAGGCCCTTGGCCTAAAAGAGTGTTATTTTGAACTTATCAAAATAGTAACCCGTCATCGTTCGATTGAGGTCGAACTCTTATCTTTTTGGCGAAGGCCCTAGGCCTTAAAGGGTGTTATTTCAAACTTATCGAAATAGTAACCATCATCGTTCGATCAAAATCGAACTCTCCTCTTGTTAGAGAAGGCCCTTGGCCTTAAAGGTTGTTATTTCGAACTTATCGAAATAGTAACCCGTCATCGTTCGATCGAAGTCAAACTCTTCTCTTTTTAGCGAAGTCCCTTGGCCTAAAAGTATGTTATTTCGAACTTATCGAAATAGTGGCCCGTCATCGTTCGATCGAGGTCAACTTTTCTCTTTTTGGCGAAGTCCCTTGGCCTTAAAGGGTGTTTTTTGAATTTTATCGAAAGATAACCCGTCATCGTTCAATCGAGGTCGAACTCTTCTCTTATCGAAGAAGGCCCTTGGCCTTAAAGGGTGTTATTTCAAACTTTATCGAAATAGTAACCCGTCGTCGTTCAATCGAGGTCAAACTCTTCTCTTTTCGGAGAAGGCCCTTGGCCTTTAAGTGTGTTATTTCGAACTTATCGAAATAGTAACTTATCGTCGTTCGATCGAGGTCAAACTCTTCTCTTTTCGGAGAAGGCCCTTGGCCTTTAAGTGTGTTATTTCAAACTTATCGAAATAGTAACTTATCGTCGTTCGATCGAGGTCGATCTCTTCTCTTTTTGACGAAGGCCCTTGGCCTTAAAGGGTGTTTGTTTTGAACTTATCGAAATAGTAAATCGTCATCGTTCAATTGAGGTCAAACTCTTCTCTTTTTGGCAAATGACCTTGGCCTAAAAGGGTGTTATTTCGAACTTATCGAAATAGTAACCCCTCATTGTTCGATCGAGGTCGAACTCTTCTTTTTTTGGAGAAGGCCCTAGGCCTTAAAGGGTGTTATTTCAAACTTATCGAAATAGTAACTGTCGTCGTTCGATAAAAATCGAACTCTCCTCTTGTTAGAGAAGGCCCTTGGCCTTAAAGTATCTTATTTTGAATTTATCGAAATAGTAACCCTTCATCGTTCGATTGAGGTCGAACTCTTCTCTTTTTGGCGAAGGACCTTGGCTTTAAAGGGTGTTATTTCGAACTTATTGAAATAGTATCCCGTCGTCGTTCGATCGTGGTCGAACTCCTTTATTTTTGGCAAAGGCCCTAGGCCTTAAAGGCTGCTATTTCGAACTTATCGAAATAGTAGCCCGTCATCGTTCGATCGAGGTAAAACTCTTCTCTTTTTGGCGAAGGCCCTTGTCCTAAAAGGGTGTTATTTCGAACTTATCGACATAGTAACCCATTGTCGTTCGATTGAGGTCAAATTCTTCTCTTTTCCGCGAAGGCCCTTGGCCTAAAAGAGTGTTATTTTGAACTTATCAAAATAGTAACCCGTCATCGTTCGATCGAGATCCAACTCTTCTCTTTTTGGCGAAGGCCCTAGGCCTTAAAAGGTGTTATTTCAAACTTATCGAAATAGTAGCCATCATCGTTCGATCGAGGTCAAACTCTTCTCTTTTTGGCGAAGGCCCTAGGCCTTAAAGGATGTTATTTCAAACTTATAGAAATGGTAACCGTCGTCGTTAGATAAAAATCGAACTCTCTTTTTGTTAGAGAAGGCCCTTGGCCTTAAAGTATCTTATTTTGAACTTTATCAAAATAGTAACCCGTCATCGTTCGATTGAGGTCGAACTCTTCTCTTTTTGGCGAAGTACCTTGGCCTTAAAGAGTGTTATTTCGAACTTATTGAAATAGTATCCCGTCGTCGTTCGATCATGGTCGAACTCCTTTCTTTATGGCGAAGGCCCTAGGCCTTAAATGCTGTTATTTCGAACTTATTGAAATAGTAGCCCGTCATCGTTCGATCGAGGTAAAACTATTCTCTTTTTTGCGAAGGCCCTAGGCATTAAATAGTGGCCCGTCATCGTTCGATCGAAGTCGAACTCTTCTCTTTTTGGCAAAGTATCTTGGCCTTAAAGTGTGTTATTTCGAACTTTATCGAAATAGTAACCCGTCGTCGTTCGTTCGAGGTCGAACTCTTCTCTTTTTGGCGAAGGCCCTAGGCCTTAAAGGGTGTTATTTCAAACATATCGAAATAGTAACCATCATCGTTCGATCAAAATCGAACTCTCCTCTTGTTAGAGAAGGCCCTTGGCCTTAAAGGGTGTTATTTCGAACTTATCGAAATAGTAACCCGTCATCGTTCGATCGAAGTCAAATTCTTCTCTTTTTGGCGAAGGCCCTTGGCCTAAAAGTGTGTTATTTCGAACTTATAAAAATAGTAACCTGTCATCGTTCGATCGAGGTCGAACTCTTCTCTTTTTGCGTAGGCCCCAGGCATTAAAGTGTATTATTTCGAACTTTATCGAAATAGTAACCCGTCATCGTTCAATCGAGGTCGAACTCTTCTCTTTTTGGTGAAGGCCCTTGACCTTAAAGGGTGTCATTTCGAACTTATCGAAATAGTAACCCATCGTTGTTCGATTGAGGTCGAATTTTTCTCTTTTTGGCAAAGGCCCTTGGCCTAAAAGAGTGTTATTTTGAACTTATCAAAATAGTAACCCGTCATCGTTCGATTGAGGTCGAACTCTTATCTTTTTGGCGAAGGCCCTAGGCCTTAAAGGGTGTTATTTCAAACTTATCGAAATAGTAACCATCATCGTTCGATCAAAATCGAACTCTCCTCTTGTTAGAGAAGGCCCTTGGCCTTAAAGGTTGTTATTTCGAACTTATCGAAATAGTAACCCGTCATCGTTCGATCGAAGTCAAACTCTTCTCTTTTTAGCGAAGTCCCTTGGCCTAAAAGTATGTTATTTCGAACTTATCGAAATAGTGGCCCGTCATCGTTCGATCGAGGTCAACTTTTCTCTTTTTGGCGAAGTCCCTTGGCCTTAAAGGGTGTTTTTTGAATTTTATCGAAAGATAACCCGTCATCGTTCAATCGAGGTCGAACTCTTCTCTTATTGAAGAAGGCCCTTGGCCTTAAAGGGTGTTATTTCAAACTTTATCGAAATAGTAACCCGTCGTCGTTCAATCGAGGTCAAACTCTTCTCTTTTCGGAGAAGGCCCTTGGCCTTTAAGTGTGTTATTTCGAACTTATCGAAATAGTAACTTATCGTCGTTCGATCGAGGTCAAACTCTTCTCTTTTCGGAGAAGGCCCTTGGCCTTTAAGTGTGTTATTTCAAACTTATCGAAATAGTAACTTATCGTCGTTCGATCGAGGTCGAACTCTTCTCTTTTTGACGAAGGCCCTTGGCCTTAAAGGGTGTTGTTTTGAACTTATCGAAATAGTAAATCGTCATCGTTCAATTGAGGTCAAACTCTTCTCTTTTTGGCAAATGACCTTGGCCTAAAAGGGTGTTATTTCGAACTTATCGAAATAGTAACCCCTCATTGTTCGATCGAGGTCGAACTCTTCTTTTTTTGGAGAAGGCCCTAGGCCTTAAAGGGTGTTATTTCAAACTTATCGAAATAGTAACTGTCGTCGTTCGATAAAAATCGAACTCTCCTCTTGTTAGAGAAGGCCCTTGGCCTTAAAGTATCTTATTTTGAATTTATCGAAATAGTAACCCTTCATCGTTCGATTGAGGTCGAACTCTTCTCTTTTTGGCGAAGGACCTTGGCTTTAAAGGGTGTTATTTCGAACTTATTGAAATAGTATCCCGTCGTCGTTCGATCGTGGTCGAACTCCTTTATTTTTGGCAAAGGCCCTAGGCCTTAAAGGCTGCTATTTCGAACTTATCGAAATAGTAGCCCGTCATCGTTCGATCGAGGTAAAACTCTTCTCTTTTTGGCGAAGGCCCTTGTCCTAAAAGTGTGTTATTTCGAACTTTTCGAAATAGTATCTTGTCGTCGTTCGATTTAGGTCGAACTCTTCTCTTTTTTGCGAAGTCCCTAGGCATTAAAGGGTATAATTTCAAACTTTATCGAAATAGTAACCCGTCGTCGTTCAATCGAGGTCAAACTCTTCTCTTTTTGGGAAAGGTCCTTAGCCTTAAAGTGTGTTATTTCGAACTTTATCGAAATAGTAACCCATTGTCGTTTGTTCGAGGTCAAACTCTTCTCTTTTTGGGGAAGGCCCTTGGCCTAAAAGTGTGTTATTTCGAACTTATCAAAATAGTAACCCGTCATCGTTCGATTTAGGTCGAACTCTTCTCTTTTTTGCGAAGGCCCTAGGCATTAAAGGGTATAATTTCGAACTTTATCGAAATAGTAACCCGTCATCATTCAATCGAGGTCGAACTCTTCTCTTTTTGGGGAACGCCCTTAGCCTTAAAGTGTGTTATTTCAAACTTTATCGAAATAGTAACCCATCGTCCTTCAATCGAGATCGAACTCTTCTATTTTTGGTGAAGGCCCTTGGCCTTAAAGTGTGTCATTTCGAACTTATCGAAATAGTAACCCATCGTTGTGCGATTGAGGTCGAATTCTTCTCTTTTTGGCGAAGGCCCTTGGCCTAAAATAGTATTATTTTGAACTTATCAAAATAGTAACCCGTCATTGTTCGATCGAGGTCGAACTCTTATCTTTTTGGCGAAGGCCCTAGGCCTTAAAAGGTGTTATTTCAAACTTATCGAAATAGTAGCCATCATCGTTCGATCGAGGTCAAACTCTTCTCTTTTTGGCGAAGGCCCTAGGCCTTAAAGGATGTTATTTCAAACTTATAGAAATGGTAACCGTCGTCGTTAGATAAAAATCGAACTCTCTTTTTGTTAGAGAAGGCCCTTGGCCTTAAAGTATCTTATTTTGAACTTTATCAAAATAGTAACCCGTCATCGTTCGATTGAGGTCGAACTCTTCTCTTTTTGGCGAAGTACCTTGGCCTTAAAGAGTGTTATTTCGAACTTATTGAAATAGTATCCCGTCGTCGTTCGATCATGGTCGAACTCCTTTCTTTATGGCGAAGGCCCTAGGCCTTAAATGCTGTTATTTCGAACTTATTGAAATAGTAGCCCGTCATCGTTCGATCGAGGTAAAACTATTCTCTTTTTTGCGAAGGCCCTAGGCATTAAATAGTAGCCCGTCATCGTTCGATCGAAGTCGAACTCTTCTCTTTTTGGCGAAGTATCTTGGCCTTAAAGTGTGTTATTTCGAACTTTATCGAAATAGTAACCCGTCGTCGTTCGTTCGAGGTCGAATTCTTCTCTTTTTGGCGAAGGCCCTAGGCCTTAAAGGGTGTTATTTCAAACTTATCGAAATAGTAACCATCATCGTTCGATCAAAATCGAACCCTCCTCTTGTTAGAGAAGGCCCTTGGCCTCAAATGGTGTTATTTCGAACTTATCGAAATAGTAACCCGTCATCGTTCGATCGAAGTCAAACTCTCCTCTTTTTGGCGAAGTTCCTTGGCCTAAAAGTTTGTTATTTTGAACTTATCGAAATAGTAGCCCGTCATCGTTCGATAGAGGTCGAACTTTTCTCTTTTTGGCGAAGTCCCTTGGCCTTAATGGGTGTTTTTTGAATTTTATCGAAATATAACCCGTCATCGTTCAATCGAGGTCGAGCTCTTCTCTTTTCGAAGAAGGCCCTTGGCCTTAAAGGGTGTTATTTCAAACTTTATCGAAATAGTAACCCGTCGTCGTTCAATCGAGGTCAAACTCTTCTCTTTTTGGAGAAGGCCCTTGGCCTTTAAGTGTGTTATTTCGAACTTATCGAAATAGTAACTTATCGTCGTTCGATCGAGGTCGAACTCTTCTCTTTTTGACGAAGGCCCTTGGCTTTAAAGGGTGTTTTTTCGAACTTATCGAAATAGTAAATCGTCATCGTTCAATCGAGGTCAAACTCTTCTCTTTTTGGCGAATGACCTTAGCCTAAAAGGGTGTTATTTCGAACTTATCGAAATAGTAACCCCTCATCGTTCAATCGAGGTCGAACTCTTCTTTTTTTGGAGAAGGCCCTAGGCCTTAAAGGGTGTTATTTCAAACTTATCGAAATAGTAACCGTCGTCGTTCGATAAAAATCGAACTCTCCTCTTGTTGGAGAAGGCCCTTGGCCTTAAAGTATCTTATTTTGAATTTATTGAAATAGTAACCCTTCAGCGTTCGATTGAGGTCGAACTCTTCTCTTTTTAGCGAAGGACATTGTCCTTAAAGGGTGTTATTTTGAACTTATTGAAATAGTATCCCGTCGTCGTTCGATCGTGGTCGAACTCCTTTCTTTTTGGCAAAGGCCCTAGTCCTTAAAGGTTGTTATTTCGAACTTATCGAAATAGTAGCCCGTCATCGTTCGATCGAGGTAAAACTCTTCTCTTTTTGGCGAAGGCCCTTGTCCTAAAAGTGTGTATTTTCGAACTTATCGAATCAGTATCTTTTCGTCGTTTGATTTAGGTCGAACTCTTCTCTTTTTTGCGAAGGCCCTAGGCATTAAAAGGTATAATTTCGAACTTTATCGAAATAGTAACCCGTCGTCGTTCAATCAAGGTCGAACTCTTCTCTTTTTGGGGAAGGACTTAGCCTTAAAGTGTGTTATTTCGAACTTTATCGAAATAGTAACCCGTCGTCGTTTGTTCAAGGTCAAACTCTTCTCTTTTTGGCGAAGGTCCTTGGCCTAAAAGTGTGTTATTTCGAACTTATCAAAATAGTAACCCGTCATCGTTCGATCGAAGTCGAACTCTTATCTTTTTGGCATAGGCCCCAGACATTAAAGTGTATTATTTCGAACTTTATCGAAATAGTAACCCGTCATCGTTCAATCGAGGTCGAACTCTTCTCTTTTTGGCGAAGGCCCTTGGCCTTAAAGGGTGTTATTTCGAACTTATCGAAATAGTAACTCGTCATCATTCGATCGAGGTCAAACTCTTCTCTTTTCGGAGAAGGCCCTTGGCCTTTAAGTGTGTTATTTCAAACTTATCGAAATAGTAACTTATCGTCGTTCAATCGAGGTCGAACTCTTCTCTTTTTGACGAAGGCCCTTGGCCTTAAAGTGTATTATTTCGAACTTCATCGAAATAGTAACCCATCGTCGTTCAATCGAGGTCGAACTCTTCTCTTTTTGGCGAAGGCCCTTGGCCTTAAAGGGTGTTATTTCGAACTTATCGAAATAGTAACCCATCGTTGTTCGATTGAGGTCGAATTCTTCTCTTTTTGGTAAAGACCCATGGCCTAAAAGAGTGTTATTTTAAACTTATCAAAATAGTAACCCGTCATCGTTCGATCGAGATCGAACTCTTCTCTTTTTGGCGAAGGCCCTAGGCCTTAAATGCTGTTATTTCGAACTTATCGAAATAGTAGCCTGTCATCGTTCGATCGAGGTAAAACTCTTCTCTTTTTGGCGAAGGCCCTTGTCCTAAAAGTGTGTTATTTCGAACTTATCGAAATAGTATCTTGGCATCGTTCGATTTAGGTCAAACTCTTCTCTTTTTTGCGAAGGCCCTAGGCATTAAAGGGTATTATTTCGAACTTTATCGAAATAGTAGCTCGTTGTCGTTCAATCGAGTTCGAACTCTTCTCTTTTTGGTGAAGGCCCTTAGCCTTAAAGTGTGTTATTTCGAACTTTATCGAAATAGTAACCCGTCGTCGTTCGTTCGAGATCAAACTCTTTCTTTTTGGCGAAGGCCCTTGGCCTTTAAGTGTGTTATTTCGAACTTATCAAAATAGTAACCCGTCATTGTTCAATCGAGGTCGAACTCTTCTCTTTTTGACGAAGGCCCTTGGCCTTAAAGTGTATTATTTCGAACTTCATCGAAATAGTAACCCGTCGTCGTTCAATCGAGGTCGAACTCTTATCTTTTTGGCGAAGGCCCTAGGCCTTAAAGGGTGTTATTTCAAACTTATCGAAATAGTAACCATCATCGTTCGATCAAAATCAAACTCTCCTCTTGTTAGAGAAGGCGCTTGGCCTTAAATGGTGTTATTTCAAACTTATCGAAATAGTAACCCGTCATCGTTCGATCTAAGTTAAACTCTTCTCTTTTTGGCGAAGTCCCTTCGCCTAAAAGTGTGTTATTTCGAACTTATTGATATAGTAGCCCGTCATCGTTCGATCGAGGTCGAACTTTTCTCTTTTTGGCAAAGTCCCTTGGCCTTAAAGGGTATTTTTTGAACTTTATCAAAATAGTAACCCGTCATCGTTCAATCGAGGTCGAACTCTTCTCTTTTCGAAGAAGGCCCTTGGCCTTAAAGGGTGTTATTTCAAACTTTATCGAAATAGTAACCCGTCGTCGTTCAATCGAGGTCGAACTCTTCTCTTTTCGGAGAAGGCCCTTGGCCTTTAAGTGTGTTATTTCGAACTTATCGAAATAGTAACTTATCGTCGTTCGATCGAGGTCGAACTCTTCTCTTTTTTACAAAGGCCCTTGGCCTTTTAGGGTGTTTTTTCGAACTTATCGAAATAGTAAATCATCATCGTTCAATCGAGGTCAAACTCTTCTCTTTTTGGAGAATGCCCTTGGCCTAAAAGGGTGTTATTTCGAACTTATCGGAATAGTAACCCATCATCGTTTGATCGAGGTCGAACTCTTTATTTTTTGGCGAAGGCCCTAGACCTTAAAGGGTGTTATTTCAAACTTATCAAAATAGTATCCTGTAGTCGTTCGATTGAGGTAGAATTCTTCTCTTTTTGGCGAAAGACCTTGACCTTAAAGGGTGTTATTTCAAACTTATCAAAATAGTAACTCGTCGTCATTCGATCGAGGTCAAACTCTTCTCTTATTGGCGAAGGCCCTTGGTCGTAAAGGGTGTTATTTCAAACTTATCGAAATAGTAGCCCGTCATCGTTCGATCGAAGTCAAACTCTTCTCGTTTTGGCGAAGTCCCTTGGCCTAAAAGTGTGTTATTTCGAACTTATTGATATAGTAGCCCGTCATCGTTCGATCGAGGTCGAACTTTTCTCTTTTTGGCAAAGTCCCTTGGCCTTAAAGGGTATTTTTTGAACTTTATCGAAATAGTAACCCGTCATCGTTCAATCGAGGTCGAACTCTTCTCTTTTCGAAGAAGGCCCTTGGCCTTAAAGGGTGTTATTTCAAACTTTATCGAAATAGTAACCCGTCGTCGTTCAATCGAGGTCGAACTCTTCTCTTTTCGGAGAAGGCCCTTGGCCTTTAAGTGTGTTATTTCGAACTTATCGAAATAGTAACTTATCGTAGTTCGATCGAGGTCGAACTCTTCTCTTTTTGACAAAGGCCCTTGGCCTTTTAGGGTGTTTTTTCGAACTTATCGAAATAGTAAATCGTCATCGTTCAATCGAGGTCAAACTCTTCTCTTTTTGGAGAATGCCCTTGGCCTAAAAGGGTGTTATTTCGAACTTATCGAAATAGTAACCCGTCATCGTTTGATCGAGGTCGAACTCTTTATTTTTTGGCGAAGGCCCTAGCCCTTAAAGGGTGTTATTTCAAACTTATCGAAATAGTATCCTGTAGTCGTTCGATTGAGGTAGAATTCTTCTCTTTTTGGAGAAAGACCTTGACCTTAAAGGGTGTTATTTCGAACTTATCAAAATAGTAACTCGTCGTCATTCGATCGAGGTCAAACTCTTCTCTTATTGGCGAAGGCCCTTGGTCGTAAAGGGTGTTATTTCAAACTTATCGAAATAGTAGCCCGCCATCGTTCGATCGAGGACAAACTTTTCTCTTTTTGGCGAAGTCCCTTGGCCTTAAAGGGTGTTATTTCGAACTTTATCGAAATAGTAACTCGTCATCGTTCAATCGAGGTCAAACTCTTCTCTTTTCGGAGAAGGCCCTTGGCCTTAAAGTGTGTTATTTCAAAATTTATCGAAATAGTATCCCGTCGTCGTTCGTTCGAAGTCAAACTCTTCTCTTTATGGCGAAGTCCCTTGGCCTAAAAGTGTGTTATTTCGAACTTATCAAAATAGTAACCCGTCATCGTTCTATCGAGGTCGAACTCTTCTCTTTTTTGCGTAGGCCCCAGGCATTAAAGTGTATTATTTCGAACTTTATCGAAATATTAGCTCGTCGTCGTTTAATCGAGGTCGAACTCTTCTCTTTTGTGCAAAGGCCCTTGGCCTTAAAAGTTGTTATTTTGAACTTTATCGAAATAGTAACCGTCGTCGTTCAATCGAGGTCGAACTCTTCTCTTTTTAGCGAAGGCCCTCGGCCTTAAAGGGTGTTATTTCGAACTTATCGAAATAGTAACCCATCGTCGTTCGATCGAGGTCGAACTCTTCTCTTTTTGATGAAGGCCCTTGACCTTAAAGTGTGTTATTTCGAACTTTATCGAAATAGTAACCCATCGTCGTTCGTTCAAGGTCAAACTCTTCTCTTTTTGGTGAAGGCCCTTGGCCTAAAAGGGTGTTATTTCAAACTTATCGAAATAGTAACCCGTCATCATTTGATCGAGGTCGAACTCTTCCTTTTTGGCGAAGGCCCTAGCCCTTAAAGGTTGTTATTTCAAACTTATCGAAATAGTATCATGTAGTCGTTCGATTGAGGTAGAATTCTTCTCTTTTTGGCGAAAGACCTTGACCTTAAAGGGTGTTATTTCGAACTTATCAAAATAGTAACTCGTCGTCATTCGATCGAGGTCAAACTCTTCTCTTATTGGCGAAGGCCCTTGGTCGTAAAGGGTGTTATTTCAAACTTATCGAAATAGTAGCCCGTCATCGTTCGATCGAAGTCAAACTCTTCTCTTTTTGGCGAAGTCCCTTGGCCAAAAAGTGTGTTATTTCGAACTTATTGATATAGTAGCCCGTCATCGTTCTATCGAGGTCGAACTTTTCTCTTTTTGGCAAAGTCCCTTGGCCTTAAAGGGTATTTTTTGAACTTTATCGAAATAGTAACCCGTCATCGTTCTATCGAGGTCGAACTCTTCTCTTTTCGAAGAAGGCCCTTGGCCTTAAAGGGTGTTATTTCAAACTTTATCGAAATAGTAACCCGTCGTCGTTCAATCGAGGTCGAACTCTTCTCTTTTCGGAGAAGGCCCTTGGCCTTTAAGTGTGTTATTTCGAACTTATCGAAATAGTAACTTATCGTAGTTCGATCGAGGTCGAACTCTTCTCTTTTTGACAAAGGCCCTTGGCCTTTTAGGGTGTTTTTTCGAACTTATCGAAATAGTAAATCGTCATCGTTCAATCGAGGTCAAACTCTTCTCTTTTTGGAGAATGCCCTTGGCCTAAAAGGGTGTTATTTCGAACTTATCGGAATAGTAACCCATCATCGTTTGATCGAGGTCGAACTCTTTATTTTTTGGCGAAGGCCCTAGACCTTAAAGGGTGTTATTTCAAACTTATCGAAATAGTATCCTGTAGTCGTTCGATTGAGGTAGAATTCTTCTCTTTTTGGCGAAAGACCTTGACCTTAAAGGGTGTTATTTCAAACTTATCAAAATAGTAACTCGTCGTCATTCGATCGAGGTCAAACTCTTCTCTTATTGGCGAAGGCCCTTGGTCGTAAAGGGTGTTATTTCAAACTTATCGAAATAGTAGCCCGTCATCGTTCGATCGAAGTCAAACTCTTCTCGTTTTGGCGAAGTCCCTTGGCCTAAAAGTGTGTTATTTCGAACTTATTGATATAGTAGCCCGTCATCGTTCGATCGAGGTCGAACTTTTCTCTTTTTGGCAAAGTCCCTTGGCCTTAAAGGGTATTTTTTGAACTTTATCGAAATAGTAACCCGTCATCGTTCAATCGAGGTCGAACTCTTCTCTTTTCGAAGAAGGCCCTTGGCCTTAAAGGGTGTTATTTCAAACTTTATCGAAATAGTAACCCGTCGTCGTTCAATCGAGGTCGAACTCTTCTCTTTTCGGAGAAGGCCCTTGGCCTTTAAGTGTGTTATTTCGAACTTATCGAAATAGTAACTTATCGTAGTTCGATCGAGGTCGAACTCTTCTCTTTTTGACAAAGGCCCTTGGCCTTTTAGGGTGTTTTTTCGAACTTATCGAAATAGTAAATCGTCATCGTTCAATCGAGGTCAAACTCTTCTCTTTTTGGAGAATGCCCTTGGCCTAAAAGGGTGTTATTTCGAACTTATCGAAATAGTAACCCGTCATCGTTTGATCGAGGTCGAACTCTTTATTTTTTGGCGAAGGCCCTAGCCCTTAAAGGGTGTTATTTCAAACTTATCGAAATAGTATCCTGTAGTCGTTCGATTGAGGTAGAATTCTTCTCTTTTTGGAGAAAGACCTTGACCTTAAAGGGTGTTATTTCGAACTTATCAAAATAGTAACTCGTCGTCATTCGATCGAGGTCAAACTCTTCTCTTATTGGCGAAGGCCCTTGGTCGTAAAGGGTGTTATTTCAAACTTATCGAAATAGTAGCCCGCCATCGTTCGATCGAGGACAAACTTTTCTCTTTTTGGCGAAGTCCCTTGGCCTTAAAGGGTGTTATTTCGAACTTTATCGAAATAGTAACTCGTCATCGTTCAATCGAGGTCAAACTCTTCTCTTTTCGGAGAAGGCCCTTGGCCTTAAAGTGTGTTATTTCAAAATTTATCGAAATAGTATCCCGTCGTCGTTCGTTCGAAGTCAAACTCTTCTCTTTATGGCGAAGTCCCTTGGCCTAAAAGTGTGTTATTTCGAACTTATCAAAATAGTAACCCGTCATCGTTCTATCGAGGTCGAACTCTTCTCTTTTTTGCGTAGGCCCCAGGCATTAAAGTGTATTATTTCGAACTTTATCGAAATATTAGCTCGTCGTCGTTTAATCGAGGTCGAACTCTTCTCTTTTGTGCAAAGGCCCTTGGCCTTAAAAGTTGTTATTTTGAACTTTATCGAAATAGTAACCGTCGTCGTTCAATCGAGGTCGAACTCTTCTCTTTTTAGCGAAGGCCCTCGGCCTTAAAGGGTGTTATTTCGAACTTATCGAAATAGTAACCCATCGTCGTTCGATCGAGGTCGAACTCTTCTCTTTTTGATGAAGGCCCTTGACCTTAAAGTGTGTTATTTCGAACTTTATCGAAATAGTAACCCATCGTCGTTCGTTCAAGGTCAAACTCTTCTCTTTTTGGTGAAGGCCCTTGGCCTAAAAGGGTGTTATTTCAAACTTATCGAAATAGTAACCCGTCATCATTTGATCGAGGTCGAACTCTTCCTTTTTGGCGAAGGCCCTAGCCCTTAAAGGTTGTTATTTCAAACTTATCGAAATAGTATCATGTAGTCGTTCGATTGAGGTAGAATTCTTCTCTTTTTGGCGAAAGACCTTGACCTTAAAGGGTGTTATTTCGAACTTATCAAAATAGTAACTCGTCGTCATTCGATCGAGGTCAAACTCTTCTCTTATTGGCGAAGGCCCTTGGTCGTAAAGGGTGTTATTTCAAACTTATCGAAATAGTAGCCCGTCATCGTTCGATCGAAGTCAAACTCTTCTCTTTTTGGCGAAGTCCCTTGGCCAAAAAGTGTGTTATTTCGAACTTATTGATATAGTAGCCCGTCATCGTTCTATCGAGGTCGAACTTTTCTCTTTTTGGCAAAGTCCCTTGGCCTTAAAGGGTATTTTTTGAACTTTATCGAAATAGTAACCCGTCATCGTTCTATCGAGGTCGAACTCTTCTCTTTTCGAAGAAGGCCCTTGGCCTTAAAGGGTGTTATTTCAAACTTTATCGAAATAGTAACCCGTCGTCGTTCAATCGAGGTCGAACTCTTCTCTTTTCGGAGAAGGCCCTTGGCCTTTAAGTGTGTTATTTCGAACTTATCGAAATAGTAACTTATCGTAGTTCGATCGAGGTCGAACTCTTCTCTTTTTGACAAAGGCCCTTGGCCTTTTAGGGTGTTTTTTCGAACTTATCGAAATAGTAAATCGTCATCGTTCAATCGAGGTCAAACTCTTCTCTTTTTGGAGAATGCCCTTGGCCTAAAAGGGTGTTATTTCGAACTTATCGAAATAGTAACCCGTCATCGTTTGATCGAGGTCGAACTCTTTATTTTTTGGCGAAGGCCCTAGCCCTTAAAGGGTGTTATTTCAAACTTATCAAAATAGTATCCTGTAGTCGTTCGATTGAGGTAGAATTCTTCTCTTTTTGGCGAAAGACCTTGACCTTAAAGGGTGTTATTTCGAACTTATCAAAATAGTAACTCGTCGTCATTCGATCGAGGTCAAACTCTTCTCTTATTGGCGAAGGCCCTTGGTCGTAAAGGGTGTTATTTCAAACTTATCGAAATAGTAGCCCTCCATCGTTCGATCGAGGACAAACTTTTCTCTTTTTGGCGAAGTCCCTTGGCCTTAAAGGGTGTTATTTCGAACTTTATCGAAATAGTAACTCGTCATCGTTCAATCGAGGTCAAACTCTTCTCTTTTCGGAGAAGGCCCTTGGCCTTAAAGTGTGTTATTTCAAAATTTATCGAAATAGTAACCCGTCGTCGTTCGTTCGAAGTCAAACTCTTCTCTTTATGGCGAAGTCCCTTGGCCTAAAAGTGTGTTATTTCGAACTTATCAAAATAGTAACCCGTCATCGTTCTATCGAGGTCGAACTCTTCTCTTTTTTGCGTAGGCCCCAGGCATTAAAGTGTATTATTTCGAACTTTATCGAAATATTAACTCGTCGTCGTTTAATCGAGGTCGAACTCTTCTCTTTTTTGCAAAGGCCCTTGGCCTTAAAAGGTGTTATTTTGAACTTTATCGAAATAGTAACCGTCGTCGTTCAATCGAGGTCGAACTCTTCTCTTTTTAGCGAAGGCCCTCGGCCTTAAAGGGTGTTATTTCGAACTTATCGAAATAGTAACCAATCGTCGTTCGATCGAGGTCAAACTCTTCTCTTTTTGATGAAGGCCCTTGACCTTAAAGTGTGTTATTTCGAACTTTATCGAAATAGTAACCCATCGTCGTTCGTTCAAGGTCAAACTCTTCTCTTTTTGGTGAAGGCCCTTGGCCTAAAAGGGTGTTATTTCAAACTTATCGAAATAGTAACCCGTCATCATTTGATCGAGGTCGAACTCTTCCTTTTTTGGCGAAGGCCCTAGCCCTTAAGGGTTGTTATTTCAAACTTATCGAAATAGTATCATGTAGTCGTTCGATTGAGGTAGAATTCTTCTCTTTTTGGCGAAAGACCTTGACCTTAAAGGGTGTTATTTCGAACTTATCAAAATAGTAACTCATCGTCATTCGATCGAGGTCAAACTCTTCTCTTATTGGCGAAGGCCCTTGGTCGTAAAGGGTGTTATTTCAAACTTATCGAAATAGTAGCCCGTCATCGTTCGATCGAAGTCAAACTCTTCTCTTTTTGGCGAAGTCCCTTGGCCTAAAAGTGTGTTATTTCGAACTTATTGATATAGTAGCCCGTCATCGTTCGATCGAGGTCGAACTTTTCTCTTTTTGGCAAAGTCCCTTGGCCTTAAAGGGTATTTTTTGAACTTTATCGAAATAGTAACCCGTCATCGTTCAATCGAGGTCGAACTCTTCTCTTTTCGAAGAAGGCCCTTGGCCTTAAAGGGTGTTATTTCAAACTTTATCGAAATAGTAACCCGTCGTCGTTCAATCGAGGTCGAACTCTTCTCTTTTCGGAGAAGGCCCTTGGCCTTTAAGTGTGTTATTTCGAACTTATCGAAATAGTAACTTATCGTAGTTCGATCGAGGTCGAACTCTTCTCTTTTTGACAAAGGCCCTTGGCCTTTTAGGGTGTTTTTTCGAACTTATCGAAATAGTAAATCGTCATCGTTCAATCGAGGTCAAACTCTTCTCTTTTTGGAGAATTCCCTTGGCCTAAAAGGGTGTTATTTCGAACTTATCGAAATAGTAACCCGTCATCGTTTGATCGAGGTCGAACTCTTTATTTTTTGGCGAAGGCCCTAGCCCTTAAAGGGTGTTATTTCAAACTTATCGAAATAGTATCCTGTAGTCGTTCGATTGAGGTAGAATTCTTCTCTTTTTGGCGAAAGACCTTGACCTTATAGGGTGTTATTTCGAACTTATCAAAATAGTAACTCGTCGTCATTCGATCGAGGTCAAACTCTTCTCTTATTGGCGAAGGCCCTTGGTCGTAAAGGGTGTTATTTCAAACTTATCGAAATAGTAGCCCGCCATCGTTCGATCGAGGACAAACTTTTCTCTTTTTGGCAAAGTCCCTTGGCCTTAAAGGGTGTTATTTCGAACTTTATCGAAATAGTAACTCGTCATCGTTCAATAGAGGTCAAACTCTTCTCTTTTCGGAGAAGGCCCTTGGCCTTAAAGTGTATTATTTCAAAATTTATCGAAATAGTAACCCGTCGTCGTTCGTTCGAAGTCAAACTCTTCTCTTTATGGCGAAGTCCCTTGGCCTAAAAGTGTGTTATTTCGAACTTATCAAAATAGTAACCCGTCATCGTTCTATCGAGGTCGAACTCTTCTCTTTTTTGCGTAGGCCCCAGGCATTAAAGTGTATTATTTCAAACTTTATCGAAATATTAACTCGTCGTTGTTTAATCGAGGTCGAACTCTTCTCTTTTTTGCAAAGGCCCTTGGCCTTAAAAGGTGTTATTTTGAACTTTATCGAAATAGTAACCGTCTTCGTTCAATCGAGGTCGAACTCTTCTCTTTTTAGCGAAGGCCCTCGGCCTTAAAGGGTGTTATTTCGAACTTATCGAAATAGTAACCCATCGTCGTTCGATCGAGGTCGAACTCTTCTCTTTTTGATGAAGGCCCTTGACCTTAAAGTGTGTTATTTCGAACTTTATCGAAATAGTAACCCATCGTCGTTCGTTCAAGGTCAAACTCTTCTCTTTTTGGTGAAGGCCCTTGGCCTAAAAGGGTGTTATTTCAAACTTATCGAAATAGTAACCCGTCATCATTTGATCGAGGTCGAACTCTTCCTTTTTTGGCGAAGGCCCTAGCCCTTAAAGGTTGTTATTTCAAACTTATCGAAATAGTATCATGTAGTCGTTCGATTGAGGTAGAATTCTTCTCTTTTTGGCGAAAGACCTTGACCTTAAAGGGTGTTATTTCGAACTTATCGAAATAGTAACTCGTCGTCATTCGATCGAGGTCAAACTCTTCTCTTATTGGCAAAGGCCCTTGGTCGTAAAGGGTGTTATTTCAAACTTATCGAAATAGTAGCCCGTCATCGTTCGATCGGGGACGAACTCTTCTCTTTTTGGCGAAGGCCCTTAGCCTTAAAGTGTGTTATTTCGAACTTTATCGAAATAGTAACCCGTCGTCGTTCGTTCGAGATCAAACTCTTTCTTTTTGGCGAAGGCCCTTGGCCTTTAAGTGTGTTATTTCGAACTTATCAAAATAGTAACCCGTCATCGTTCAATCGAGGTCGAACTATTCTCTTTTTGACGAAGGCCCTTGGCCTTAAAGTGTATTATTTCGAACTTCATCGAAATAGTAACCCGTCATCGTTCAATCGAGGTCGAACTCTTATCTTTTTGGCGAAGGCCCTAGGCCTTAAAGGGTGTTATTTCAAACTTATCGAAATAGTAACCATCATCGTTCAATCGAGGTCGAACTCTTCTCTTTTCGAAGAATGCCCTTGGCCTTAAAGGGTGTTATTTCAAACTTTATCGAAATAGTAACCCATCGTCGTTCGTTCAAGGTCAAACTCTTCTCTTTTTTGTGAAGGCCCTTGGCCTAAAAGGGTGTTATTTCAAACTTATCGAAATAGTAACTTATCGTCGTTCGATCGAGGTCGAACGCTTCTCTTTTTGACGAAGGCCCTTGGCCTTAAAGGGTGTTTTTTCGAACTTATCGAAATAGTAAATCATCATCGTTCAACGAGGTCAAACTCTTCTCTTTTTGGCGAATGCCCTTGGCCTAAAAGGGTGTCAATTCGAACTTATCGAAATAGTAACCCGTCATCGTTCGATCTAGGTCGAACTCTTCTTTTTTTGGAGAATGCCCTAGGCCTTAAAGGGTGTTATTTCAAACTTATCGAAATAGTAACCGTCGTCGTTCGATAAAAATCGAACTCTCCTCATGTTAGAGAAGGCCCTTGGCCTTAAAGTATCTTATTTTGAACTTTATCGAAATAGTAACCCGTCATCGTTCGATTGAGGTCGAACTCTTCTCTTTTTGGCGAAGGACCTTGGCCTTAAAGGGTGTTATTTCGAACTTATTGAAATAGTATCCCGTCGTCGTTCGATCGTGGTCGAACTCCTTTCTTTTTGGCAAAGGCCCTAGGCCTTAAATGTTATTATTTCGAACTTATCGAAATAGTAGCCCGTCATCGTTCGATCGAGGTAAAACTCTTCTCTTTTTGGCGAAGGCCCTTGTCCTAAAAGTGTGTTATTTCGAACTTATCGAAATAGTATCTTGTCGTCGTTCGATTTAGGTCGAACTCTTCTCTTTTTTGCGAAGACCCCAGGCATTAAAGTGTATTATTTTGAACTTCATCGAAATAGTAACCCTTTGTCATTCAATCGAGGTCGAACTCTTCTCTTTTTGGCGAAGGCCCTCAGCCTTAAAGGGTGTTATTTCGAACTTATCGAAATAGTAACCCATCGTCGTTCGATCGAGGTCGAACTCTTCTCTTTTTGATGAAGGCCCTTGACCTTAAAGTGTGTTATTTCGAACTTTATCGAAATAGTAACCCATCGTCGTTCGTTCAAGGTCAAACTCTTCTCTTTTTGGTGAAGGCCCTTGGCCTAAAAGGGTGTTATTTCAAACTTATCGAAATAGTAACCCGTCATCGTTTGATCGAGGTCGAACTCTTCTTTTTTGGCGAAGGCCCTAGCCCTTAAAGGTTGTTATTTCAAACTTATCGAAATAGTATCCTGTCGTCGTTCGATTGAGGTAGAATTCTTCTCTTTTTGGCAAAGGACCTTGACCTTAAAGGGTGTTATTTCGAACTTATCGAAATAGTAACTCGTCGTATTTCGATCGAGGTCGAACTCTTCTCTTATTGGCGAAGGCCCTTAGTCGTAAAGGGTGTTATTTCGAACTTATCGAAATAGTAGCCCGTCATCGTTCGATCGAGGACGAACTTTTCTCTTTTTGGCGAAGTCCCTTGGCCTTAAAGGGTGTTATTTCGAACTTTATCGAAATAGTAACCCGTCATCGTTCAATCGAGGTCAAACTCTTCTCTTTTTTGCGAAGCCCCTAGGCATTAAAAGGTATTATTTTGAACTTTATCAAAATAGTAACCCATCGTCGTTCAATCGAGGTCGAACTCTTCTCTTTTTGGCGAAGGCCCTTGGCCTTAAAGTGTGTTATTTTGAACTTTATCGAAATAGTAACCCGTCGTCGTTCGATCGAGGTCAAACTCTTCTCTTTTTGGCGAAGGCCCTTGGCCTAAAAGTGTGTTATTTCGAACATATCGAAATAATAACCCGTCATCGTTCGATCGAGGTCGAACACTTCTCTTTTTTGCATAGGCCCAGGCATTAAAGTGTATTATTTTGAACTTTATCGAAATAGTAACCCGTCGTCGTTCAATCGAGGTCGAACTCTTCTCTTTTTGGCGAAGGCCCTTGCCCTTAAAGGGTGTTATTTCGAAGTTATCGAAATAGTAACCCATCGTCGTTCGATCGAGGTCGAACTCTTATCTTTTTGACGAAGGCCCTTGACCTTAAAGGGTGTTATTTCAAACTTTATCGAAATAGTAACTCGTCATCATTCGATCGAGGTCGAACTCTTCTCTTATTGGCGAAGGCCCTTGGTCGTAAAGGGTGTTATTTCGAACTTATCGAAATAGTACCTCGTCATCGTTCGATCAATGTCGAACTTTTCTCTTTTTGGCGAAGGACCTTGGCCTAAAAGGGTGTTATTTCGAACTTATCGAAATAGTAACCTGTCGTCGTTCGATCGTGGTCGAACTCCTTTCTTTTTGGCGAAGGCCCTAGGCCTTAAAAGCTGTTATTTCGAACTTATCGAAATAGTAGCCCGTCATCGTTCGATCGAGGTCAAACTCTTCTCTTTTTGGCGAAGGCCCTTGGCCTAAAAGTGTGTTATTTCGAACTTATCGAAATAGTAACCCGTCATCGTTCGATCGAGGTCGAACTCTTCTCTTTTTACGAAGCCCCTAGGCATTAAAAGGTATTATTTTGAACTTTATCAAAATAGTAACCCATCGTCGTTCAATCGAGGTCGAACTCTTCTCTTTTTGGCGAAGGCCCTTGGCCTTAAAGTGTGTTATTTTGAACTTTATCGAAATAGTAACCCGTCGTCGTTCGATCGAGGTCAAACTTTTCTCTTTTTGGCGAAGGCCCTTGGCCTAAAAGTGTGTTATTTCGAACTTATCGAAATAGTAACCCTTCATCGTTCTATCGATGACGAACTATTCTCTTTAATTTCGTAGGCCCCATGCATTAAAGTGTGTTATTTCGAACTTTATCGAAATAGTACCCCATCGTCGTTCAATCGAGGTCGAACTCTTCTCTTTTTGGCGAAGGCCCTTGGCCTTAAAGGGTGTTATTTCGAATTTATTGAAATAGTAACCCGTCATCGTTCGATCAAGGTCAAACTCTTCTCTTTTTGGCGAAGGCCCTAGGCCTTAAAGTGTGTTATTTCAAACTTATTGTAATAGTATCCTGTCGTCGTTCGATTGAGGTCGAATTCTTCTCTTTTTGGTGAAGGTCCTTGGCCTTAAAGGGTGTAATTTCGAACTTATCGAAATAGTAACTCGTCGTCATTCGATCAAGGTCAAACTCTTCTCTTATTGGCGAAGGCTCTTGGTCGTAAAGGGTGTTATTTCGAACTTATCGAAATAGTAGCTCGTCATCGTTCAATCGATGTCGAACTTTTCTCTTTTTGGCGGAGGCCCTTTGCCTTAAAGGGTGTTATTTCAAACTTATCGAAATAGTAACCTATCGTCGTTCGATCGATGTCAAACTCTTCTCTTTTTGACGAAATCCCTTTGCCTTAAAGGGTGTTTTTTCAAACTTATCAAAATAGTAACCCGTCATCGTGCGATCGAGGTCTAACTCTTCTCTTTTTGGCGAAGGCCCTTGGCCTAAAAGTGTGTTATTTCGAACTTATCAAAATAGTAACCCGTCATCGTTCGATCTAGGTCGAACTCTTCTCTTTTTTGCGAAGGCCGTAGGCATTAAAGGGTATTATTTCGAACTTTATCAAAATAGTAACCCGTCGTCGTTCGATTGAGGTCGAACTCTTCTCTTTTTGGCGAAGGACCTTGGCCTAAAAGGGTGTTATTTTGAACTTATCGAAATAGTAACCTGTTGTCATTCGATCGTGGTCGAACTCCTTTCTTTTTGGCGAACGCCCTAGGCCTTAAAAGCTGTTATTTCGAACTTATCGAAATAGTAACCCGTTGTCGTTCGATAGAGGTCAAACTCTTCTCTTTTTGGCGAAGGCCCTTGGCCTAAAAGTGTGTTATTTCAAACTTATCGAAATAGTAACCCGTCCTCGTTCGATCGAGGTCGAACTCTTCTCTTTTTTGCGTAGGCCCCAGGCATTAAAGTGTATTATTTCGAACTTATCGAAATAGTAACCCATCGTTGTTCAATTGAGGTCGAATTCTTCTCTTTTTGGCGAAAGCCCTTGGCCTATAAGAGTGTTATTTTGAACTTATTAAAATAGTAACCCGTCATCGTTCAATCGAGGTCGAGTTCTTCTCTTTTTGGCGAAGGCCCTAGGCCTTAAAGGGTGTTATTTCAAACTTATCGAAATAGTAACCATCATTGTTCGATCAAAATCGAACTCTCCTCTTATTAGAGAAGGACCTTGGCCTTAAAGGGTGTTATTTCGAACTTATCGAAATAGTAACTCGTCGTCATTCGATCGAGGACGAACTCTTCTCTTATTGGCGAAGGCCCTTGGTCGTAAAGGGTGTAATTTCGAACTTATCGAAATAGTAACCCATCGTCGTTCGATCGAGGTCGAACTCTTCTCTTTTGGATGAAGGCCCTTGACCTTAAAGTGTGTTATTTCGAACTTTATCGAAATAGTAACCCATCGTTGTTCATTCAAGGTCAAACTCTTCTCTTTTTGGTGAAGGCCCTTGGCCTAAAAGGGTGTTATTTCAAACTTATCGAAATAGTAACCCGTCATCGTTTGATCGAGGTCGAACTCTTCTTTTTTGACGAAGGCCCTAGCCCTTAAAGGTTGTTATTTCAAACTTATCGAAATAGTATCCTGTCGTCGTTCGATTGAGGTATAATTCTTCTCTTTTTGGCAAAGGACCTTGACCTTAAAGGGTGTTATTTCGAACTTATCGAAAAAGTAACTCGTCGTCATTCGATCGAGATCGAACTCTTCTCTTATTGGCGAAGGCCCTTGGTCGTAAAGGGTGTTATTTCAAACTTATCGAAATAGTAGCCCGTCATCGTTCCATCGAGGACAAACTTTTCTCTTTTTGGCGAAGTCCCTTGGCCTTAAAGGGTGTTATTTCGAACATTATCGAAATGTAACCCGTCATCGTTCAATCGAGGTCAAACTCTTCTCTTTTCGGAGAAGGCCCTTGGCCTTAAATTGTGTTATTTCGAACTTGATCAAAATAGTAACCCATCGTCGTTCGTTCGAGGTCAAACTCTTCTCTTTTTGGCGAAGGCCCTTGGCCTAAAAGTCTGTTATTTCGAACTTATCAAAATAGTAACCCGTCATCGTTCGATCGAGGTCGAACTCTTCTCTTTTTTGCATAGGCCCCAAGCATTAAAGTGTATTATTTCGAACTTTATCGAAATAGTAACCCGTCGTCGTCCTATAGGAGGTCGAACACTTCTCTTTTTGGCGAAGGCCCTATTCCTTAAAGTGTGTTATTTCGAACTTTATCGAAATAGTAACCCGTCGTCGTTCGTTCGAGGTCAAACTTTTCTCTTTTTGGCGAAGTCCTTTGGCCTAAAAGTGTGTTATTTAGAACTTATCAAAATAGTAACCCGTCATCGTTCGATCGAGGTCGAACTCATCTCTTTTTGGCATAGGCCCAAGGCATTAAAGTGTATTATTTCGAACTTTATCGAAATAGTAACCCATCGTCGTTCAATCGAGGTCGAATTTTCTCTTTTTTGCGAAGGCCCTTGGCCTTAAAGATTGTTATAACGAACTTATCGAAATAGTAACCCATCGTCGTTCGATCGAGGTTGAACTCTTCTCTTTTTGACGAAGGCCCTTGACCTTAAAGGGTGTTATTTCAAGCTTTATAGAAATAGTAACCCATTGTCGTTCGTTCTAGGTCAAACTCTTCTCTTTTTGGCGAAGGCCCTTGGCCTAAAAGGGTGTTATTTTAAACTTATCGAAATAGTATCTTGTCGTTGTTTGATTGAGGTCGAACTCTTCTCTTTTTGGCGAAGGACCTTGGCATAAAAGGGTGTTATTTCGAACTTATCGAAATAGTAACCTGTCGTCGTTCGATCGTGGTCGAACTCCTTTCTTTTTGTCGAAGGCCCTAGGCCTTAAAAGTTGTTATTTCGAACTTATCAAAATAGTAGCCCGTCATCGTTCGATCGAGGTCAAACTCTTCTCTTTTTTGGCGAAGGCCCTTGGCCTAAAAGTGTGTTATTTCGAACTTATCGATATAGTAACCCGTCATCGTGCAATCTAGGTCGAACTTTTCTCTTTTTTTGCGAAGCCCCTAGGCATTAAAAGGTATTATTTCGAACTTTATCAAAATAGTAACCCATCGTCGTTCAATCGAGGTCGAACTCTTCTCTTTTTGGCGAAGGCCCTTTGCCTTAAAGTGTGTTATTTTGAACTTTATCGAAATAGTAACCCGTCGTCGTTCGATCGAGGTCAAACTATTCTCTTTTTGCGAAGGACCTTGGCCTAAAAGTGTGTTATCTCGAACTTATCGAAATAGTAACCCGTCATCGTTCGATCGATGTCGAACTCTTCTCTTTTTTGCGTAGGCCCCAAGCATTAAAGTGTATTATTTCGAACTTTATCGAAATAGTAACCCATCGTCGTTCAATCGAGGTCTAACTCTTTTCTTTTTGGCGAAGGCCCTTGGCCTTAAAAGGTGTTATTTCGAATTTATAGAAATAGTAACCCGTCATCGTTCGATCGAGGTCGAACTCTTCTCTTTTTGGCGAAGGCCCTAGGCCTTAAAGGGTGTTATTTCAAACTTATTGAAATAGTATCCTGTTGTCGTTCGATTGAGGTCGAATTCTTCTCTTTTTGGTGAAGGTCCTTGGCCTTAAAGGGTGTTATTTCGAACTTATCGAAATAGTAACTCGTCGTCATTCGATCGAGGTCGAACTCTTCTCTTATTGGCGAAGGCTCTTGGTCGTAAAGGGTGTTATTTCGAACTTATCGAAATAGTAGCTCTTCATCGTGCGATCGATGTCGAACTTTTCTCTTTTTGGCGAAGGCCCTTTGCTTTAAAGGGTGTTATTTCAAACTTATCGAAATAGTAACCTATCGTCGTTCGATCGATGTCCAACACTTCTCTTTTTGACGAAAGCCATTTGTCTTAAAAGGTGTTTTTTCGAACTTATCAAAATAGTAACCCGTCATCGTGCGATCGAGGTCTAACTCTTCTCTTTTTGGCGAAGGCCCTTGGCCTAAAAGTGTGTTATTTCGAAATTATCGAAATAGTAACCCGTCATCGTTCGATCTAGGTCGAACTCTTCTTTTTTTTGCGAAGGCCCTAGGCATTAAAGGGTATTATTTCGAACTTTATCAAAATAGTAACCCGTCGTCGTTCGATTGAGGTCGAACTCTTCTATTTTTGGCGAAGGACCTTGGCCTAAAAGGGTGTTATTTCGAACTTATCGAAATAGTAACACGTCGTCGTTCGATTGTGGACGAACTCCTTTCTTTTTGGCGAATGCCCTAGGTCTTAAAAGCTGTTATTTCGAACTTATCGAAATAGTAACCCGTCGTCGTTCGATCGAGGTCAAACTTTTCTCTTTTTGGCGAAGGCCCTTGGCCTAAAAGTGTGTTATTTCGAACTTATCGAAATAGTAACCCGTCATCGTTCGATCGAGGTCGAACTCTTCTCTTTTTTTGCGTAGGCCCCAGGCATTAAAATGTATTATTTCGAACTTATCGAAATAGTAACCCATCGTCGTTCAATTGAGGTCGAATTCTTCTCTTTTTGGCGAAAGCCCTTGGCCTATAAGAGTGTTTTTTCGAACTTATCAAAATAGTAACCCGTCATCGTGCGATCGAGGTCTAACTCTTCTCTTTTTGGCGAAGGCCCTTGGCCTAAAAGTGTGTTATTTCGAACATATCGAAATACTAACCCATCATCGTTCGATCTAGGTCGAACTCTTCTCTTTTTTGCGAAGGCCCTGGGCATTAAAGGGTATTATTTCGAACTTTATCAAAATAGTAACCCGTCGTCGTTCGATTGAGGTCGAACTCTTCTCTTTTTGGCGAAGGACCTTGGCCTAAAAGGGTGTTATTTCGAACTTATCAAAATGGTAACTTGTCGTCGTTCGATCGTGGTCGAACTACTTTCTTTTTGGCGAAGGCCCTAGGCCTTAAAAACTGTTATTTCGAACTTATCGAAATAGTAACCCGTCGTCGTTCGATCGAGGTCAAACTCTTCTCTTTTTGGCGAAGGCCCTTGGCCTAAAAGTGTGTTATTTCGAACTTATCGAAATAGTAACCCGTCATCGTTCGATCGAGGTCGAACTCTTCACTTTTTTGCGTAGGCCCCAGGCATTAAAGTGTATTATTTCGAACTTATCGAAATAGTAACCCACCGTCGTTCAATTGAGGTCGAAGTCTTCTCTTTTTGGCGAAAGCCCTTGGCCTATAAGAGTGTTTTTTCGAACTTATCAAAATAGTAACCCGTCATCGTGCGATCGAGGTCTAACTCTTCTCTTTTTGGCGAAGTCCCTTGGCCTAAAAGTGTGTTATTTCGAACTTATCGAAATAGTAACCCGTCATCATTCGATCTATGTCGAACTCTTCTCTTTTTGGTAAGGCCCTAGGCATTAAAGGGTATTATTTCGAACTTTATCAAAATAGTAACCCGTCGTCGTTCGATTGAGGTCGAACTCTTCTCTTTTTGGCAAAGGCCCTAGGCATTAAAAGTTGTTATATCGAACTTATCGAAATAGTAACCCGTCGTTGTTCGATCGAGGTCAAACTCTTCTCTTTTTGGCGAAGGCCCTTGGCCTAAAAGTGTGTTATTTCAAACTTATCGAAATAGTAACCCGTCATCGTTCGATCGAGGTCGAACTCTTCTCTTTTTTGCGTAGGCCCCAGGCATTAAAGTGTATTATTTCGAACTTATCGAAATAGTAACCCATCGTCGTTCAATTGAGGTCAAATTCTTCTCTTTTTGGCGAAAGCCCTTGGCCTATAAGAGTGTTATTTTGAACTTATTAAAATACTAACCCGTCATCGTTCGATCGAGGTCGAGCTGTTCTCTTTTTGGCGAAGGCCCTAGTCCTTAAAGGGTGTTATTTCAAACTTATCGTAATAGTAACCATCATTGTTCGATCAAAATCGAACTCTCCTCTTATTAGAGAAGGCCCTTGTCCTTAAAGGGTGTTATTTCGAACTTATCGAAATAGTAACTCGTCGTCTTTCGATCGAGGCCGAACTCTTCTCTTATTAGCGAAGGCCCTTGGTCGTAAAGGGTGTAATTTCGAACTTATCGAAATAGTAGCTCGTCATCGTTCGATCGAGGTCGAACTCCTTTCTTTTTGGCGAAGGCCCTAGGCCTTAAAAGCTGTTATTTCGAACTTATCGAAATAGTAGCCCGTCATCGTTCGATCGAGGTCAAACTCTTCTCTTTTTGGCGAAGGCCCTTGGCCTAAAAGTGTGTTATTTCGAACTTATCGAAATAGTAACCCGTCATCGTTCGATCGAGGTCGAACTCTTCTCTTTTTTGCGAAGCCCCTAGGCATTAAAAGGTATTATTTTGAACTTTATCAAAATAGTAACCCATCGTCGTTCAATCGAGGTCGAACTCTTCTCTTTTTGGCGAAGGCCCTTGGCCTTAAAGTGTGTTATTTTGAACTTTATCGAAATAGTAACCCGTCGTCGTTCGATCGAGGTCAAACTCTTCTCTTTTTGGCGAAGGCCCTTGGCCTAAAAGTGTGTTATTTCGAACTTATCGAAATAGTAACCCGTCATTGTTCGATCGATGTCGAACTCTTCTATTTTTTGCGTAGGCCCCAGGCATTAAAGTGTATTATTTCAAACTTTATCGAAATAGTAACCCATCGTCATTCAATCGAGGTCGAACTCTTCTCTTTTTGGCGAAGGCCCTTGGCCTTAAAGGGTGTTATATCGAATTTATCGAAATAGTAACCCGTCATCGTTCGATCGAGGTCGAACTCTTCTCTTTTTGGCGAAGGCCCTAGGCCTTAAAGGGTGTTATTTCAAACTTATTGAAATAGTATCCTGTCGTCGTTCGATTGAGGTCGAATTCTTCTCTTTTTGGCGAAGGTCCTTGGCCTTAAAGGGTGTAATTTCAAACTTATCGAAATAGTAACTCGTCGTCATTCGATCGAGGTCGAACTCTTCTCTTATTGGCGAAGGCCCTTGGTCGTAAAGGGTGTTATTTCGAACTTATCGAAATAGTAGCTTGTCATCGTTTGATTGAGGTCGAACTCTTCTCTTTTTGGCGAAGGACCTTGGCATAAAAGGGTGTTATTTCGAACTTATCGAAATAGTAACCTGTCGTCGTTCGATCGTGGTCGAACTCCTTTCTTTTTGGCGAAGGCCCTAGGCCTTAAAAGCTGTTATTTCGAACTTATCGAAATAGTAACCCGTCGTCGTTCGATCGAGGTCAAACTCTTCTCTTTTTGGCGAAGTCCTTTGGCCTAAAAGTGTGTTATTTAGAACTTATCAAAATAGTAACCCGTCATCGTTCGATCGAGGTCGAACTCATCTCTTTTTGGCATAGGCCCAAGGCATTAAAGTGTATTATTTCGAACTTTATCGAAATAGTAACCCATCGTCGTTCAATCGAGGTCGAATTTTCTCTTTTTTGCGAAGGCCCTTGGCCTTAAAGATTGTTATAACGAACTTATCGAAATAGTAACCCATCGTCGTTCGATCGAGGTCGAACCCTTCTCTTTTTGACGAAGGCCCTTGACCTTAAAGGGTGTTATTTCAAGCTTTATCGAAATAGTAACCCATCCTCGTTCGTTCTAGGTCAAACTCTTCTCTTTTTGGCGAAGGCCCTTGTCCTAAAAGGGTGTTATTTTAAACTTATCGAAATAGTATCTTGTCGTTGTTTGATTGAGGTCGAACTCTTCTCTTTTTGGCGAAGGACCTTGGCATAAAAGGGTGTTATTTCGAACTTATCGAAATAGTAACCTGTCGTCGTTCGATCGTGGTCGAACTCCTTTCTTTTTGTCGAAGGCCCTAGGCCTTAAAAGTTGTTATTTCGAACTTATCAAAATAGTAGCCCGTCATCGTTCGATCGAGGTCAAACTCTTCTCTTTTTTGGCGAAGGCCATTGGCCTAAAAGTGTGTTATTTCGAACTTATCGATATAGTAACCCGTCATCGTTCAATCTAGGTCAAACTCTTCTCTTTTTTGCGAAGCCCCTAGGCATTAAAAGGTATTATTTCGAACTTTATCAAAATAGTAACCCATCGTCGTTCAATCGAGGTCGAACTCTTCTCTTTTTGGCGAAGGCCCTTTGCCTTAAAGTGTGTTATTTTGAACTTTATTGAAATAGTAACCCGTCGTCGTTCGATCGAGGTCAAACTCTTCTCTTTTTGCGAAGGACCTTGGCCTAAAAGTGTGTTATCTCGAACTTATCGAAATAGTAACCCGTCATCGTTCGATCGATGTCGAACTCTTCTCTTTTTTGCGTAGGCCCCAGGCATTAAAGTGTATTATTTCGAACTTTATCGAAATAGTAACCCATCGTCGTTCAATCGAGGTCGAACTCTTCTCTTTTTGGCGAAGGCCCTTGGCCTTAAAAGGTGTTATTTCGAATTTATAGAAATAGTAACCCGTCATCGTTCGATCGAGGTCGAACTCTTCTCTTTTTGGCGAAGGCCCTAGGCCTTAAAGGGTGTTATTTCAAACTTATTGAAATAGTATCCTGTTGTCGTTCGATTGAGGTCGAATTCTTCTCTTTTTGGTGAAGGTCCTTGGCCTTAAAGGGTGTTATTTCGAACTTATCGAAATAGTAACTCGTCGTCATTCGATCGAGGTCGAACTCTTCTCTTATTGGCGAAGGCTCTTGGTCGTAAAGGGTGTTATTTCGAACTTATCGAAATAGTAGCTCTTCATCGTTCGATCGATGTCGAACTTTTCTCTTTTTGGCAAAGGCCCTTTGCTTTAAAGGGTGTTATTTCAAACTTATCGAAATAGTAACCTATCGTCGTTCGATCGATGTCCAACTCTTCTCTTTTTGACGAAAGCCCTTTGTCTTAAAAGGTGTTTTTTCGAACTTATCAAAATAGTAACCCGTCATCGTGCGATCGAGGTCTAACTCTTCTCTTTTTGGCGAAGGCCCTTGGCCTAAAAGTGTGTTATTTCGAAATTATCAAAATAGTAACCCGTCATCGTTCGATCTAGGTCGAACTCTTCTTTTTTTTGCGAAGGCCCTAGGCATTAAAGGGTATTATTTCGAACTTTATCAAAATAGTAACCCGTCGTCGTTCGATTGAGGTCGAACTCTTCTCTTTTTGGCAAAGGACCTTGGCCTAAAAGGGTGTTATTTCGAACTTATCGAAATAGTAACACGTCGTCGTTCGATTGTGGATGAACTCCTTTCTTTTTGGCGAAGGCCCTAGGCCTTAAAATCTGTTATTTCAAACTTATCGAAATAGTAACCCGTCGTCGTTCGATCGAGGTCAAACTTTTCTCTTTTTGGCGAAGGCCCTTGGCCTAAAAGTGTGTTATTTCGAACTTATCGAAATAGTAACCCGTCATCGTTCGATCGAGGTCGAACTCTTCTCTTTTTTGCGTAGGCCCCAGGCATTAAAATGTATTATTTAGAATTTATCGAAATAGTAACCCATCGTCGTTCAATTGAGGTCGAATTCTTCTCTTTTTGGCGAAAGACCTTGGCCTATAAGATTGTTTTTTCGAACTTATCAAAATAGTAACCCGTCATCGTGCGATCGAGGTCTAACTCTTCTCTTTTTGGCGAAGGCCCTTGGCCTAAAAGTGTGTTATTTCGAACTTATCGAAATACTAACCCGTCATCATTCGATCTAGGTCGAACTCTTCTCTTTTTTGCGAAGGCCCTAGGCATTAAAGGGTATTATTTCGAACTTTATCAAAATAGTAACCCGTCGTCGTTCGATTGAGGTCGAACTCTTCTCTTTTTGGCGAAGGACCTTGGCCTAAAAGGGTGTTATTTCGAACTTATCAAAATGGTAACTTGTCGTCGTTCGATCGTGGTCGAACTACTTTCTTTTTGGCGAAGGCCCTAGGCCTTAAAAGCTGTTATTTCGAACTTATCGAAATAGTAACCCGTCGTCGTTCGATCGAGGTCAAACTCTTCTCTTTTTGGCGAAGGCCCTTGGCCTAAAAGTGTGTTATTTCGAACTTATCGAAATAGTAACCCGTCATCGTTCGATCGAGGTCGAACTCTTCTCTTTTTTGCGTAGGCCCCAGGCATTAAAGTGTATTATTTCGAACTTATCGAAATAGTAACCCACCATCGTTCAATTGAGGTCGAAGCCTTCTCTTTTTGGCGAAAGCCCTTGGCCTATAAGAGTGTTTTTTCGAACTTATCAAAATAGTAACCCGTCATCGTGCGATCGAGGTCTAACTCTTCTCTTTTTGGCGAAGGCCCTTGGCCTAAAAGTGTGTTATTTCGAACTTATCGAAATAGTAACCCGTCATCGTTCGATCTAGGTCGAACTCTTCTCTTTTTTGCGAAGGCCCTAGGCATTAAAGGGTATTATTTCGAACTTTATCAAAATAGTAACCCGTCGTCGTTCGATTGAGGTCGAACTCTTCTCTTTTTGGCGAAGGCCCTAGGCATTAAAAGTTGTTATTTCGAACTTATCGAAATAGTAACCCGTCGTTGTTCGATCGAGGTCAAACTATTCTCTTTTTGGCGAAGGCCCTTGGCCTAAAAGTGTGTTATTTCAAACTTATCGAAATAGTAACCCGTCATCGTTCGATCGAGGTCGAACTCTTCTCTTTTTTGCGTAGGCCCCAGGCATTAAAGTGTATTATTTCGAACTTATCGAAATAGTAACCCATCGTCGTTCAATTGAGGTCAAATTCTTCTCTTTTTGGCGAAAGCCCTTGGCCTATAAGAGTGTTATTTTGAACTTATTAAAATACTAACCCGTCATCGTTCGATCGAGGTCGAGCTCTTCTCTTTTTGGCGAAGGCCCTAGTCCTTAAAGGGTGTTATTTCAAACTTATCGTAATAGTAACCATCATTGTTCGATCAAAATCGAACTCTCCTCTTATTAGAGAAGGCCCTTGTCCTTAAAGGGTGTTATTTCGAACTTATCGAAATAGTAACTCGTCGTCTTTCGATCGAGGCCGAACTCTTCTCTTATTAGCGAAGGCCCTTGGTCGTAAAGGGTGTAATTTCGAACTTATCGAAATAGTAGCTCGTCATCGTTCGATCGAGGTCGAACTTTTCTCTTTTTGGCGAATGCCCTTGGCCTTAAAGGGTGTTATTTCGAACTTATCGAAATAGTATCCCGTCATCGTTCGATCGAGGTCAAACTCTTCTCTTTTTGGCGAAGGCCCTTGGCCTAAAAGTGTGTTATTTCGAACTTATCGAAATAGTAACCCGTCATGGTTCGATCTAGGTCGAACTCTTCTCTTTTTTTGCGAAGCCCCTAGGCATTAAAAGGTATTATTTTGAACTTTATCAAAATAGTAACCCATCGTCGTTCAATCGAGGTCGAACTCTTCTCTTTTTGGCGAAGGCCCTTGGCCTTAAAGTGTGTTATTTTGAACTTTATCGAAATAGTAACCCGTCGTCGTTCGATCGAGGTCAAACTCTTCTCTTTTTGGCGAAGGCCCTTGGCCTAAAAGTGTGTTATTTCGAACTTATCGAAATAGTAACTCGTCATTGTTCGATCGATGTCGAACTCTTCTCTTTTTTGCGTAGGCCCCAGGCATTAAAGTGTATTATTTCAAACTTTATCGAAATAGTAACTCATCGTCATTCAATCGAGGTCGAACTCTTCTCTTTTTGGCGAAGGCCCTTGTCCTTAAAGGGTGTTATATCGAATTTATCGAAATAGTAACCCGTCATCATTCGATCGAGGTCGAACTCTTCTCTTTTTGGCGAAGGCCCTAGGCCTTAAAGGGTGTTATTTCAAACTTATTGAAATGGTATCCTGTCGTCGTTCGATTGAGGTCGAATTCTTCTCTTTTTGGTGAAGGTCCTTGGCCTTAAAGGGCGAACTCTTCTCTTTTTTGCGTAGGCCCCAGGCATTAAAATGTATTATTTAGAACTTATCGAAATAGTAACCCATCGTCGTTCAATTGAGGTCGAATTCTTCTCTTTTTGGCGAAAGACCTTGGCCTATAAGAGTGTTTTTTCGAACTTATCAAAATAGTAACCCGTCATCGTGCGATCGAGGTCTAACTCTTCTCTTTTTGGCGAAGGCCCTTGGCCTAAAAGTGTGTTATTTCGAACTTATCGAAATAGTAACCCGTCATCGTTCGATCTAGGTCGAACTCTTCTCTTTTTTGCGAAGGCCCTAGGCATTAAAGGGTATTATTTCGAACTTTATCAAAATAGTAACCCGTCGTCGTTCGATCGTGGTCAAACTATTCTCTTTTTGGCAAAGGCCCTTGGCCTAAAAGTGTGTTATTTCAAACTTATCGAAATAGTAACCCGTCATCGTTCGATCGAGGTCGAACTCTTCTCTTTTTTGCGTAGGCCCCAGCCATTAAAGTGTATTATTTCGAACTTATCGAAATAGTAATCCATCGTCGTTCAATTGAGGTCAAACTCCTTTCTTTTTGGCAAAAGCCCTAGGCCTTAAAAGCTGTTATTTCGAACTTATCGAAATAGTAGCCCGTCATCGTTCGATCGAGGTCAAACTCTTATCTTTTTGGCGAAGGCCCTTGGCCTAAAAGTGTGTTATTTCGAACTTATCGAAATAGTAACCCGTCATCATTCGATCGAGGTCGAACTCTTCTCTTTTTTGCGTAGGCCCCAGGCATTAAAGTGTATTATTTCGAACTTATCGAAATAGTAACCCTTCGTCGTTCAATTGAGGTCGAATTCTTCTCTTTTTGGCGAAAGCCCTTGGCCTATAAGGGTGTTTTTTCGAACTTATCAAAATAGTAACCCGTCATCGTGCGATCGAGGTCTAACTCTTCTCTTTTTGGCGAAGGCCCTTGGCCTAAAAGTGTGTTATTTCGAACTTATCGAAATAGTAACCCGTCATCGTTCGATCGAGGTCGAACTCTTCTATTTTTTGCGTAGGCCCCTGGCATTAAAGTGTATTATTTCAAACTTATCGAAATAGTAACCCACCATCGTTCAATTGAGGTCGAATTCTTCTCTTTTTGGCGAAAGCCCTTGGCCTATAAGAGTGTTTTTTCGAACTTATCAAAATAGTAACCCGTCATCGTGCGATCGAGGTCTAACTCTTCTCTTTTTGGCAAAGGCCCTTGGCCTATAAGAGTGTTATTTCGAACTTATCGAAATACTAACCCGTCATCATTCGATCGAGGTCGAGCTCTTCTCTTTTTGGCGAAGGCCCTAGTCCTTAAAGGGTGTTATTTCAAACTTATCGTAATAGTAACAATCATTGTTCGATCAAAATCGAACTCTCCTCTTATTAGAGAAGGCCCTTGTCCTTAAAGGGTGTTATTTCGAACTTATCGAAATAGTAACTCGTCGTCATTCGATCGAGGCCGAACTCTTCTCTTATTGGCGAAGGCCCTTGGTCGTAAAGGGTGTAATTTCGAAGTTATCGAAATAGTAGCTCGTCATCGTTCGATCGAGGTCGAACTTTTCTCTTTTTGGCGAATGCCCTTGGCCTTAAAGGGTGTTTTTTCGAACTTATCGAAATAGTAGCCCGTCATCGTTCGATCGAGGTCAAACTCTTCTCTTTTTTGGCGAAGGCCCTTGGCCTAAAAGTGTGTTATTTCGAACTTATCGAAATAGTAACCCGTCATGGTTCGATCTAGGTCGAACTCTTCTCTTTTTTGCGAAGCCCCTAGGCATTAAAAGGTATTATTTTGAACTTTATCAAAATAGTAACCCATTGTCGTTCAATCGAGGTCGAACTCTTCTCTTTTTGGAGAAGGCCCTTGGCCTTAAAGTGTGTTATTTTGAACTTTATCGAAATAGTAACCCGTCGTCGTTCGATCGAGGTCAAACTCTTCTCTTTTTGGCGAAGGCCCTTGGCCTAAAAGTGTGTTATTTCGAACTTATCGAAATAGTAACCCGTCATTGTTCGATCGATGTCGAACTCTTCTATTTTTTGCGTAGGCCCCAGGCATTAAAGTGTATTATTTCAAACTTTATCGAAATAGTAACCCATCGTCATTCAATCGAGGTCGAACTCTTCTCTTTTTGGCGAAGGCCCTTGGCCTTAAAGGGTGTTATTTCGAATTTATCGAAATAGTAACCCGTCATCATTCAATCGAGGTCGAACTCTTCTCTTTTTGGCGAAGGCCCTAGGCCCTAAAGGGTGTTATTTCAAACTTATTGAAATAGTATCCTGTCGTCGTTCGATTGAGGTCGAATTCTTCTATTTTTGGCGAAGGTCCTTGGCCTTAAAGGGTGTAATTTCGAACTTATCGAAATAGTAACTCGTCGTCATTCGATCGAGGTCGAACTCTTCTCTTATTGGCGAAGGCCCTTGGTCGTAAAGGGTGTTATTTCGAACTTATCGAAATAGTAGCTTGTCATCGTTCGATCGATGTCGAACTTTTCTCTTTTTGGCGAAGGACTTTGGCCTAAAAGGGTGTTATTTCGAACTTATCGAAATAGTAACCTGTCGTCGTTCGATCGTGGTCGAACTCCTTTCTTTTTGGCGAAAGCCCTAGGCCTTAAAAGCTGTTATTTCGAACTTATCGAAATAGTAGCCCGTCATCGTTCGATCGAGGTCAAACTCTTCTCTTTTTGGCGAAGGCCCTTGGCCTAAAAGTGTGTTATTTCGAACTTATCGAAATAGTAACCCGTCATCGTTCGATCGAGGTCGAACTCTTCTCATTTTTGCGTAGGCCCCAGGCATTAAAGTGTATTATTTCGAACTTATCGAAATAGTAACCCATCGTCGTCCAATTGAGGTCGAATTCTTCTCTTTTTGGCGAAAGCCCTTGGCCTATAAAAGTGTTTTTTCGAACTTATCAAAATAGTAACCCGTCATCGTGTGATCGAGGTCTAACTCTTCTCTTTTTGGCGAAGGCCCTTGGCCTAAAAGTGTGTTATTTCGAACTTATCGAAATAGTAACCCGTCATCGTTCGATCTAGGTCGAACTCTTCTCTTTTTTGCGAAATCCCTAGGCATTAAAGGGTATTATTTCGAACTTTATCAAAATAGTAACCCGTCGTCGTTCAATCGAGGTTGAACTCTTCTCTTTTTGGCGAAGGCCCTTGGCCTTAAAGTGTGTTTTTTCGAACTTTATCGAAATAGTAACCCGTCGTCATTAGATCGAGGTCAAACTCTTCTCTTTTTGGCGAAGGCCCTTGGCCTAAAAGTGTGTTATTTCGAACTTATCGAAATAGTAACCCGTCATGGTTCGATCTAACTCTTCTCTTTTTTGCGAAGCCCCTAGGCATTAAAAGGTATTATTTTGAACATTATCAAAATAGTAACCCGTCGTCGTTCGATTGAAGTCGAACTCTTCTCTTTTTGGCGAAGGACCTTGGCCTAAAAGGGTGTTATTTCGAACTTATCGAAATAGTAACTTGTCGTCGTTCGATCATGGTCGAACTAATTTCTTTTTGGCGAAGGCCCTAGGCCTTAAAAGCTGTTATTTCGAACTTATCGAAATAGTAACCCGTCGTCGTTCGATCGAGGTCAAACTCTTCTCTTTTTGGCGAAGGCCCTTGGCCTAAAAGTGTGTTATTTCGAATTTATCGAAATAGTAACCCGTCATCGTTCGATCGAGGTCGAACTCTTCTCTTTTTTGCATAGGCCCCAGGCATTAAAGTGTATTATTTCGAACTTATCGAAATAGTAACCCACCGTCGTTGAATTGAGGTCAAATTCTTCTCTTTTTGGCGAAAGCCCTTGGCCTATAAGAGTGTTTTTTCGAACTTATCAAAATAGTAACCGTCATCGTGCGATCGAGGTCTAACTCTTCTCTTTTTGGCGAAGGCCCTTGGCCTAAAAGTGTGTTATTTCGAACTTATCGAAATAGTAACACGTCATCATTCGATCTAGGTCGAACTCTTCTCTTTTTTGCAAAGGCCCTAGGCATTAAAGGGTATTATTTCGAACTTTATCAAAATAGTAACTCGTCGTCGTTCGATTGAGGTCGAACTCTTCTCTTTTTGGCGAAGGCCCTAGGCATTAAAAGCTGTTATTTCGAACTTATCAAAATAGTAACCCGTCGTTGTTCGATCGAGGTCAAACTCTTCTCTTTTTGGCGAAGGCCCTTGGCCTAAAAGTGTGTTATTTCAAACTTATCGAAATAGTAACCCGTCATCATTCGATCGAGGTCGAACTCTTCTCTTTTTTGCGTAGGCCCCAGGCATTAAAGTGTATTATTTCGAACTTATCGAAATAGTAACCCATCGTCGTTCAATTGAGCTCGAATTCTTCTCTTTTTGGCGAAAGCCCTTGGCCTATAAGAGTGTTATTTTGAACTTATTAAAATACTAACCCGCCATCGTTCGATCGAGGTCGAGCTCTTCTCTTTTTGGCGAAGGCCCTAGTCCTTAAATGGTGTTATTTCAAACTTATCGTAATAGTAAGCATCATTGTTCGATCAAAATCGAACTCTCCTCTTATTAGAGAAGGCCCTTGTCCTTAAAGGGTGTTATTTCGAACTTATCGAAATAGTAACTCGTCGTCATTCGATCGAGGCCGAACTCTTCTCTTATTGGCGAAGGCCCTTGGTCATAAAGGGTGTAATTTCGAACTTATCGAAATAGTAGCTCGTCATCATTCGATCGAGGTCGAACTTTTCTCTTTTTGGCGAATGCCCTTGGCCTTAAACGGTGTTATTTCGAACTCATCGAAATAGTAGCCCGTCATCGTTCGATCGAGGTCAAACTCTTCTCTTTTTTGGCGAAGGCCCTTGGCCTAAAAGTGTATTATTTCGAACTTATCGAAATAGTAACCCATCGTCGTCCAATTGAGGTCGAATTCTTCTCTTTTTGGCGAAAGCCCTTGGCCTATAAAAGTGTTTTTTCGAACTTATCAAAATAGTAACCCGTCATCGTGTGATCGAGGTCTAACTCTTCTCTTTTTGGCGAAGGCCCTTGGCCTAAAAGTGTGTTATTTCGAACTTATCGAAATAGTAACCCGTCATGGTTCGATCTAGGTCGAACTCTTCTCTTTTTTGCGAAGCCCCTAGGCATTAAAAGGTATTATTTTGAACTTTATCAAAATAGTAACCCATTGTCGTTCAATCGAGGTCGAACTCTTCTCTTTTTGGCGAAGGCCCTAGGCATTAAAAGCTGTTATTTCGAACTTATCAAAATAGTAACCCGTCGTTGTTCGATCGAGGTCAAACTCTTCTCTTTTTGGCGAAGGCCCTTGGCCTAAAAGTGTGTTATTTCAAACTTATCGAAATAGTAACCCGTCATCATTCGATCGAGGTCGAACTCTTCTCTTTTTTGCGTAGGCCCCAGGCATTAAAGTGTATTATTTCGAACTTATCGAAATAGTAACCCATCGTCGTTCAATTGAGGTCAAATTCTTCTCTTTTTGGCAAAAGCCCTTGGCCTATAAGAGTGTTATTTTGAACTTATTAAAATACTAACCCGTCATCATTCGATCGAGGTCGAGCTCTTCTCTTTTTGGCGAAGGCCCTAGTCCTTAAAGGGTGTTATTTCAAACTTATCGTAATAGTAACAATCATTGTTCGATCAAAATCGAACTCTCCTCTTATTAGAGAAGGCCCTTGTCCTTAAAGGGTGTTATTTCGAACTTATCGAAATAGTAACTCGTCGTCATTCGATCGAGGCCGAACTCTTCTCTTATTGGCGAAGGCCCTTGGTCGTAAAGGGTGTAATTTCGAAGTTATCGAAATAGTAGCTCGTCATCGTTCGATCGAGGTCGAACTTTTCTCTTTTTGGCGAATGCCCTTGGCCTTAAAGGGTGTTTTTTCGAACTTATCGAAATAGTAGCCCGTCATCGTTCGATCGAGGTCAAACTCTTCTCTTTTTTGGCGAAGGCCCTTGGCCTAAAAGTGTGTTATTTCTAACTTATCGAAATAGTAACCCGTCATGGTTCGATCTAGGTCGAACTCTTCTCTTTTTTGCGAAGCCCCTAGGCATTAAAAGGTATTATTTTGAACATTATCAAAATAGTAACCCATCGTCGTTCAATCGAGGTCGAACTCTTCTCTTTTTGGAGAAGGCCCTTGGCCTTAAAGTGTGTTATTTTGAACTTTATCGAAATAGTAACCCGTCGTCGTTCGATCGAGGTCAAACTCTTCTCTTTTTGGCGAAGGCCCTTGGCCTAAAAGTGTGTTATTTCGAACTTATCGAAATAGTAACCCGTCATTGTTCGATCGATGTCGAACTCTTCTATTTTTTGCGTAGGCCCCAGGCATTAAAGTGTATTATTTCAAACTTTATCGAAATAGTAACCCATCGTCATTCAATCGAGGTCGAACTCTTCTCTTTTTGGCGAAGGCCCTTGGCCTTAAAGGGTGTTATTTCGAATTTATCGAAATAGTAACCCGTCATCATTCAATCGAGGTCGAACTCTTCTCTTTTTGGCGAAGGCCCTAGGCCCTAAAGGGTGTTATTTCAAACTTATTGAAATAGTATCCTGTCGTCGTTCGATTGAGGTCGAATTCTTCTATTTTTGGCGAAGGTCCTTGGCCTTAAAGGGTGTAATTTCGAACTTATCGAAATAGTAACTCGTCGTCATTCGATCGAGGTCGAACTCTTCTCTTATTGGCGAAGGCCCTTGGTCGTAAAGGGTGTTATTTCGAACTTATCGAAATAGTAGCTTGTCATCGTTCGATCGATGTCGAACTTTTCTCTTTTTGGCGAAGGACTTTGGCCTAAAAGGGTGTTATTTCGAACTTATCGAAATAGTAACCTGTCGTCGTTCGATCGTGGTCGAACTCCTTTCTTTTTGGCGAAAGCCCTAGGCCTTAAAAGCTGTTATTTCGAACTTATCGAAATAGTAGCCCGTCATCGTTCGATCGAGGTCAAACTCTTCTCTTTTTGGCGAAGGCCCTTGGCCTAAAAGTGTGTTATTTCGAACTTATCGAAATAGTAACCCGTCATCGTTCGATCGAGGTCGAACTCTTCTCATTTTTGCGTAGGCCCCAGGCATTAAAGTGTATTATTTCGAACTTATCGAAATAGTAACCCATCGTCGTCCAATTGAGGTCGAATTCTTCTCTTTTTGGCGAAAGCCCTTGGCCTATAAAAGTGTTTTTTCGAACTTATCAAAATAGTAACCCGTCATCGTGTGATCGAGGTCTAACTCTTCTCTTTTTGGCGAAGGCCCTTGGCCTAAAAGTGTGTTATTTCGAACTTATCGAAATAGTAACCCGTCATCGTTCGATCTAGGTCGAACTCTTCTCTTTTTTGCGAAATCCCTAGGCATTAAAGGGTATTATTTCGAACTTTATCAAAATAGTAACCCGTCGTCGTTCAATTGAGGTTGAACTCTTCTCTTTTTGGCGAAGGCCCTTGGCCTTAAAGTGTGTTTTTTCGAACTTTATCGAAATAGTAACCCGTCGTCATTCGATCGAGGTCAAACTCTTCTCTTTTTGGCGAAGGCCCTTGGCCTAAAAGTGTGTTATTTCGAACTTATCGAAATAGTAACCCGTCATGGTTCGATCTAACTCTTCTCTTTTTTGCGAAGCCCCTAGGCATTAAAAGGTATTATTTTGAACATTATCAAAATAGTAACCCGTCGTCGTTCGATTGAAGTCGAACTCTTCTCTTTTTGGCGAAGGACCTTGGCCTAAAAGGGTGTTATTTCGAACTTATCGAAATAGTAACTTGTCGTCGTTCGATCATGGTCGAACTAATTTCTTTTTGGCGAAGGCCCTAGGCCTTAAAAGCTGTTATTTCGAACTTATCGAAATAGTAACCCGTCGTCGTTCGATCGAGGTCAAACTCTTCTCTTTTTGGCGAAGGCCCTTGGCCTAAAAGTGTGTTATTTCGAATTTATCGAAATAGTAACCCGTCATCGTTCGATCGAGGTCGAACTCTTCTCTTTTTTGCATAGGCCCCAGGCATTAAAGTGTATTATTTCGAACTTATCGAAATAGTAACCCACCGTCGTTGAATTGAGGTCAAATTCTTCTCTTTTTGGCGAAAGCCCTTGGCCTATAAGAGTGTTTTTTCGAACTTATCGAAATAGTAACCCGTCGTCGTTCGATCGAGGTCAAACTCTTCTATTTTTGGCGAAGGCCCTTGGCCTAAAAGTGTGTTATTTCGAACTTATTGAAATAGTATCCTGTCGTCGTTCGATTGATGTCGAATTCTTCTCTTTTTGGCGAAGGCCCTTAGCCTTAAAGGGTGTTATTTCGAATTTATCGAAATAGTAACCCGTCATCATTCAATCGAGGTCGAACTCTTCTCTTTTTGGCGAAGGCCCTAGGCCCTAAAGGGTGTTATTTCAAACTTATTGAAATAGTATCCTGTCGTCGTTCGATTGAGGTCGAATTCTTCTATTTTTGGCGAAGGTCCTTGGCCTTAAAGGGTGTAATTTCGAACTTATCGAAATAGTAACTCGTCGTCATTCGATCGAGGTCGAACTCTTCTCTTATTGGCGAAGGCCCTTGGTCGTAAAGGGTGTTATTTCGAACTTATCGAAATAGTAGCTTGTCATCGTTCGATCGATGTCGAACTTTTCTCTTTTTGGCGAAGGACTTTGGCCTAAAAGGGTGTTATTTCGAACTTATCGAAATAGTAACCTGTCGTCGTTCGATCGTGGTCGAACTCCTTTCTTTTTGGCGAAAGCCCTAGGCCTTAAAAGCTGTTATTTCGAACTTATCGAAATAGTAGCCCGTCATCGTTCGATCGAGGTCAAACTCTTCTCTTTTTGGCGAAGGCCCTTGGCCTAAAAGTGTGTTATTTCGAACTTATCGAAATAGTAACCCGTCATCGTTCGATCGAGGTCGAACTCTTCTCATTTTTGCGTAGGCCCCGGGCATTAAAGTGTATTATTTCGAACTTATCGAAATAGTAACCCATCGTCGTCCAATTGAGGTCGAATTCTTCTCTTTTTGGCGAAAGCCCTTGGCCTATAAAAGTGTTTTTTCGAACTTATCAAAATAGTAACCCGTCATCGTGTGATCGAGGTCTAACTCTTCTCTTTTTGGCGAAGGCCCTTGGCCTAAAAGTGTGTTATTTCGAACTTATCGAAATAGTAACCGTCATCGTTCGATCTAGGTCGAACTCTTCTCTTTTTTGCGAAATCCCTAGGCATTAAAGGGTATTATTTCGAACTTTATCAAAATAGTAACCCGTCGTCGTTCAATCGAGGTTGAACTCTTCTCTTTTTGGCGAAGGCCCTTGGCCTTAAAGTGTGTTTTTTCGAACTTTATCGAAATAGTAACCCGTCGTCATTCGATCGAGGTCAAACTCTTCTCTTTTTGGCGAAGGCCCTTGGCCTAAAAGTGTGTTATTTCGAACTTATCGAAATAGTAACCCGTCATGGTTCGATCTAACTCTTCTCTTTTTTGCGAAGCCCCTAGGCATTAAAAGGTATTATTTTGAACATTATCAAAATAGTAACCCGTCGTCGTTCGATTGAAGTCGAACTCTTCTCTTTTTGGCGAAGGACCTTGGCCTAAAAGGGTGTTATTTCGAACTTATCGAAATAGTAACTTGTCGTCGTTCGATCATGGTCGAACTAATTTCTTTTTGGCGAAGGCCCTAGGCCTTAAAAGCTGTTATTTCGAACTTATCGAAATAGTAACCCGTCGTCGTTCGATCGAGGTCAAACTCTTCTCTTTTTGGCGAAGGCCCTTGGCCTAAAAGTGTGTTATTTCGAATTTATCGAAATAGTAACCCGTCATCGTTCGATCGAGGTCGAACTCTTCTCTTTTTTGCATAGGCCCCAGGCATTAAAGTGTATTATTTCGAACTTATCGAAATAGTAACCCACCGTCGTTGAATTGAGGTCAAATTCTTCTCTTTTTGGCGAAAGCCCTTGGCCTATAAGAGTGTTTTTTCGAACTTATCAAAATAGTAACCGTCATCGTGCGATCGAGGTCTAACTCTTCTCTTTTTGGCGAAGGCCCTTGGCCTAAAAGTGTGTTATTTCGAACTTATCGAAATAGTAACACGTCATCATTCGATCTAGGTCGAACTCTTCTCTTTTTTGCAAAGGCCCTAGGCATTAAAGGGTATTATTTCGAACTTTATCAAAATAGTAACTCGTCGTCGTTCGATTGAGGTCGAACTCTTCTCTTTTTGGCGAAGGCCCTAGGCATTAAAAGCTGTTATTTCGAACTTATCAAAATAGTAACCCGTCGTTGTTCGATCGAGGTCAAACTCTTCTCTTTTTGGCGAAGGCCCTTGGCCTAAAAGTGTGTTATTTCAAACTTATCGAAATAGTAACCCGTCATCATTCGATCGAGGTCGAACTCTTCTCTTTTTTGCGTAGGCCCCAGGCATTAAAGTGTATTATTTCGAACTTATCGAAATAGTAACCCATCGTCGTTCAATTGAGCTCGAATTCTTCTCTTTTTGGCGAAAGCCCTTGGCCTATAAGAGTGTTATTTTGAACTTATTAAAATACTAACCGCCATCGTTCGATCGAGGTCGAGCTCTTCTCTTTTTGGCGAAGGCCCTAGTCCTTAAATGGTGTTATTTCAAACTTATCGTAATAGTAACAATCATTGTTCGATCAAAATCGAACTCTCCTCTTATTAGAGAAGGCCCTTGTCCTTAAAGGGTGTTATTTCGAACTTATCGAAATAGTAACTCGTCGTCATTCGATCGAGGCCGAACTCTTCTCTTATTGGCGAAGGCCCTTGGTCGTAAAGGGTGTAATTTCGAACTTATCGAAATAGTAGCTCGTCATCGTTCGATCGAGGTCGAACTTTTCTCTTTTTGGCGAATGCCCTTGGCCTTAAACGGTGTTATTTCGAACTCATCGAAATAGTAGCCCGTCATCGTTCGATCGAGGTCAAACTCTTCTCTTTTTGGCGAAGGCCCTTGGCCTAAAAGTGTGTTATTTCGAACTTATCGAAATAGTAACCCGTCATGGTTCGATCTAGGTCGAACTCTTCTCTTTTTTGCGAAGCCCCTAGGCATTAAAAGGTATTATTTTGAACTTTATCAAAATAGTAACCCATTGTCGTTCAATCGAGGTCGAACTCTTCTCTTTTTGGCGAAGACCCTTGTCCTTAAAGGGTGTTATTTCGAATTTATCGAAATAGTAACCCGTCATCGTTCGATCGAGGTCGAACTCTTCTCTTTTTGGCGAAGGCCCTAGTCCGTAAAGGGTGTTATTTCAAACTTATTGTAATAGTATCCTGTCGCCGTTCGATTGAGGTCGAATTCTTCTCTTTTTGGTGAAGGTCCTTGGCCTTAAAGGGTGTAATTTCGAACTTATCGAATTAGTAACTCGTCGTCATTCGATCAAGGTCAAACTCTTCTCTTATTGGCGAAGGCTCTTGGTCGTAAAGGGTGTTATTTCGAACTTATCGAAATAGTAGATCGTCATCATTCGATCGATGTCGAACTTTTCTCTTTTTGGCGGAGGCCCTTTGCCTTAAAGGGTGTTATTTCAAACTTATCGAAATAGTAACCTATCGTCGTTCGATCGATGTAAAACTCTTCTCTTTTTGACGAAGGCCCTTTGCCTTAAAGGGTGTTTTTTCGAACTTATCAAAATAGTAACCCGTCATCGTGCGATCGAGGTCTAACTCTTCTCTTTTTGGCGAAGGCCCTTGGCCTAAAAGTGTGTTATTTCGAACTTATCGAAATAGTAACCCGTCATCGTTCGATCTAGGTCGAACTCTTCTCTTTTTTGCGAAGGCCCTAGGCATTAAAGGGTATTATTTCGAACTTTATCAAAATAGTAACCTGTCGTCGTTCGATTGAGGTCGAACTCTTCTCTTTTTGGCGAAGGACCTTGGCCTAAAAGGGTGTTATTTTGAACTTATCGAAAAAGTAACCTGTCGTCGTTCGATCGTGGTCGAACTCCTTTCTTTTTGGCGAACGCCCTAGGCCTTAAAAGCTGTTATTTCGAACTTATCGAAATAGTAACCCGTTGTCGTTCGATAGAGGTCAAACTCTTCTCTTTTTGGCGAAGGCCCTTGGCCTAAAAGTGTGTTATTTCAAACTTATCGAAATAGTAACCCGTCCTCGTTCGATCGAGGTCAAACTCTTCTCTTTTTTGCGTAGGCCCCAGGCATTAAAGTGTATTATTTCGAACTTATCGAAATAGTAACCCATCGTCGTTCAATTGAGGTCGAATTCTTCACTTTTTGGCGAAAGCCCTTGGCCTATAAGAGTGTTATTTTGAACTTATTAAAATAGTAACCCGTCATCGTTCAATCGAGGTCGAGTTCTTCTCTTTTTGGCGAAGGCCCTAGGCCTTAAAGGGTGTTATTTCAAACTTATCGAAATAGTAACCATCATTGTTCGATCAAAATCGAACTCTCCTCTTATTAGAGAAGGACCTTGGCCTTAAAGGGTGTTATTTCGAACTTATCGAAATAGTAACTCGTCGTCATTCGATCGAGGACGAACTCTTCTCTTATTGGCGAAGGCCCTTGGTCGTAAAGGGTGTAATTTCGAACTTATCGAAATAGTAACCCATCGTCGTTCGATCGAGGTCGAACTCTTCTCTTTTGGATGAAGGCCCTTGACCTTAAAGTGTGTTATTTCGAACTTTATCGAAATAGTAACCCATCGTTGTTCATTCAAGGTCAAACTCTTCTCTTTTTGGTGAAGGCCCTTGGCCTAAAAGGGTGTTATTTCAAACTTATCAAAATAGTAACCCGTCATCGTTTGATCGAGGTCGAACTCTTCTTTTTTTGACGAAGGCCCTAGCCCTTAAAGGTTGTTATTTCAAACTTATCGAAATAGTATCCTGTCGTCGTTCGATTGAGGTATAATTCTTCTTTTTTTGGCAAAGGACCTTGACCTTAAAGGGTGTTATTTCGAACTTATCGAAATAGTAACTCGTCGTCATTCGATCGAGGTCGAACTCTTCTCTTATTGGCGAAGGCCCTTGGTCGTAAAGGGTGTTATTTCAAACTTATCGAAATAGTAGCCCGTCATCGTTCCATCGAGGACAAACTTTTCTCTTTTTGGCGAAGTCCCTTGGCTTTAAAGGGTGTTATTTCGAACATTATCGAAATGTAACCCGTCATCGTTCAATCGAGGTCAAACTCTTCTCTTTTCGGAGAAGGCCCTTGGCCTTAAATTGTGTTATTTCGAACTTTATCAAAATAGTAACCCATCGTCGTTCGTTCGAGGTCAAACTCTTCTCTTTTTGGCGAAGGCCCTTGGCCTAAAAGTGTGTTATTTCGAACTTATCAAAATAGTAATCCGTCATCGTTCGATCGAGGTCGAACTTTTCTCTTTTTTGCATAGGCCCCAGGCATTAAAGTGTATTATTTCGAACTTTATCGAAATAGTAACCCGTCGTCGTCCTATAGGAGGTCGAACACTTCTCTTTTTGGCGAAGGCCCTATTCCTTAAAGTGTGTTATTTCGAACTTTATCGAAATAGTAACCCGTCGTCGTTCGTTTGAGGTCAGACTTTTCTCTTTTTGGCGAAGTCCTTTGGCCTAAAAGTGTGTTATTTAGAACTTATCAAAATAGTAACCCGTCATCGTTCGATCGAGGTCGAACTCTTCTCTTTTTGGCATAGGCCCAAGGCATTAAAGTGTATTATTTCGAACTTTATCGAAATAGTAACCCATCGTCGTTCAATCGAGGTCGAATTTTCTCTTTTTTGCGAAGGCCCTTGGCCTTAAAGATTGTTATATCAAACTTATCGAAATAGTAACCCATCGTCGTTCGATCGAGGTCGAACTCTTCTCTTTTTGACGAAGGCCCTTGACCTTAAAGTGTGTTATTTTGAACTTTATCGAAATAGTAACCCGTCATCGTTCGATCGAGGTCAAACTCTTCTATTTTTGGCGAAGGCCCTTGGCCTAAAAGTGTGTTATTTCGAACTTATTGAAATAGTATCCTGTCGTCGTTCGATTGATGTCGAATTCTTCTCTTTTTGGCGAAGTCTCTTGGCCTTAAAGTGTGTTATTTCGAACTTTATCGAAATAGTAACCCGTCGTCGTTCGATCGAGGTCAAACTCTTCTCTTTTTGGCGAAGGCCCTTGGCCTAAAAGTGTGTTATTTCGAACTTATCGAAATAGTAACCCGTCATCGTTCTATCGATGCCGAACTCTTCTCTTTTTTGCGTAGGCCCCAGGCATTAAAGTGTATTATTTCAAACTTTATCGAAATAGTAACCCATCGTCATTCAATCGAGGTCGAACTCTTCTCTTTTTGGCGAAGGCCCTTGGCCTTAAAGGGTGTTATTTCGAATTTATCTAAATAGTAACCCGTCATCATTCGATCGAGGTCGAACTCTTCTCTTTTTGGCGAAGGCCCTAGGCCTTAAAGGGTGTTATTTCAAACTTATTGAAATAGTATCCTGTCATCGTTCGATTGAGGTCGAATTCTTCTATTTTTGGCGAAGGTCCTTGGCCTTAAAGGGTGTAATTTCGAACTTATCGAAATAGTAACTCGTCGTCATTCGATCGAGGTCGAACTCTTCTCTTATTGGCGAAGACCCTTGGTCATAAAGGGTGTTATTTCGAACTTATCGAAATAGTAGCTCGTCATCGTTCGATCGATGTCGAACTTTTCTCTTTTTGGCGAAGGACCTTGGCCTAAAAGGGTGTTATTTCGAACTTATCGAAATAGTAACCTGTCGTCGTTCAATCGTGGTCGAACTCCTTTCTTTTTGGCGAAGGCCCTAGGCCTTAAAAGCTGTTATTTCGAACTTATCGAAATAGTAGCCCGTCATCGTTCGATCGAGGTCAAACTCTTCTCTTTTTGGCGAAGGCCCTTGGCCTAAAAGTGTGTTATTTCGAACTTATCGAAATAGTAACCCGTCATCGTTCGATCGAGGTCGAACTCTTCTCTTTTTTCCGTAGGCCCCAGGCATTAAAGTGTATTATTTCGAACTTATCGAAATAGTAACCCATCGTCGTTCAATTGAGGTCGAATTCTTCTCTTTTTGGCAAAAGCCCTTGGCCTATAAGAGTGTTTTTTCGAACTTATCAAAATAGTAACCCGTCATCGTGCGATCGAATTCTAACTCTTCTCTTTTTGGCGAAGGCCCTTGGCCTAAAAGTGTGTTATTTCGAACTTATCGAAATAGTAACCCGTCATCATTCGATCGAGGTCGAACTCTTCTCTTTTTTGCGTAGGCCCCAGGCATTAAAGTGTATTATTTCGAACTTATCGAAATAGTAACCCATCGTCGTTCAATTGAGGTCGAATTCTTCTCGTTTTGGCGAAAGCCCTTGGCCTATAAGAGTGTTTTTTCGAACTTATCAAAATAGTAACCCGTCGTCGTTCGATTGAGGTCGAACTCTTCTCTTTTTGGCGAAGGACCTTGGCCTAAAAGGGTGTTATTTCGAACTTATCGAAATAGTAACTTGTCGTCGTTCGATCGTGGTCGAACTCCTTTCTTTTTGGCGAAGGCCCTAGACCTTAAAAATTGTTATTTCGAACTTATCGAAATAGTAACCCGTCGTCGTTCGATCGAGGTCAAAATCTTCTCTTTTTGGCGAAGGCCCTTGGCCTATAAGTGTGTTATTTCGAACTTATTGAAATAGTAACCCGTCATCGTTCGATCGAGGTCGAACGCTTCTCTTTTTTGCGTAGGCCCCAGGCATTAAAGTGTATTATTTCGAACTTATCGAAATAGTAACCCATCGTCGTTCAATTGAGGTCGAATTCTTCTCTTTTTGGCGAAAGCCCTTGGCCTATAAGAGTGTTATTTTGAACTTATTAAAATAGTAACCCATCATCGTTCGATCGAGGTCGAACTCTTCTCTTTTTTGTGAAGGCCATAGGCCTTAAAGGGTGTTATTTCAAACTTATCGAAATAGTAACCATCATTGTTCGATCAAAATCGAATTCTCCTCTTATTAGAGAAGGCCCTTGGCCTTAAAGGGTGTTATTTCGAACTTATCGAAATAGTAACTCGTCGTCATTCGATTGAGGACGAACTCTTCTCTTATTGGCGAAGGCCCTTGGTCGTAAAGGGTGTAATTTCGAACTTATCGAAATAGTAGCTCGTCATCGTTCGATCGAGGTCGAACTTTTCTCTTTTTGGCGAAGGCCCATGGCCTTAAAGGGTGTTATTTCGAACTTTATCGAAATAGTAACCCGTCATCGTTCGATTGAGGTCGAACTCTTCTCTTTTTGGCGAAGGCCCTTGGCCTAAATGTATGTTATTTCAAACTTATTGAAATAGTAACCCGTCATCGTTCGATCGATGTCGAACTGTTCTCTTTTTTGCGTAGGCCCCAGGCATTAAAGGGTATTATTTCGAACTTTATCGAAATAGTAACCCGTCGTCGTTCAATCGAGGTCGAACTCTTCTCTTTTTGGCGAAGGCCCTTGGCCTTAAAGTATGTTATTTCAAACTTTATCGAAATAGTAAGCCGTCATCGTTCGATCTAGGTCGAACTCTTCTCTTTTTTGTGAAGGCCGTAGGCCTTAAAGGGTGTTATTTCAAACTTATCGAAATAGTAACCATCATTGTTCGATCAAAATCGAATTCTCCTCTTATTAGAGAAGGCCCTTGGCCTTAAAGGGTGTTATTTCGAACTTATCGAAATAGTAACTCGTCGTCATTCGATTGAGGACGAACTCTTCTCTTCTTGGCGAAGGCCCTTGGTCGTAAAGGGTGTAATTTCAAACTTATCGAAATAGTAGCTCGTCATCGTTCGATCGAGATCGAACTTTTCTCTTTTTGGCGAATTCCCTTGGCCTTAAAGGGTGTTATTTCGAACTTATCGAAATAGTAGCCCGTCATCGTTCGATCGAGGTCAAACTCTTCTCTTTTTTGGCGAAGGCCCTTGGCCTAAAAGTGTGTTATTTCGAACTTATCGAAATAGTAACCCGTCATGGATCGATCTAGGTCGAACTTTTCTCTTTTTTGCAAAGCCCCTAGGCATTAAAAGGTATTATTTTGAACTTTATCAAAATAGTAACCTATCGTCGTTCAATCGAGGTCGAACTCTTCTCTTTTTGGCGAAGGCCCTTGGCCTATAAGAGTGTTTTTTCGAACTTATCAAAATAGTAACCCGTCGTCGTTCGATTGAGGTCGAACTCTTCTCTTTTTGGCGAAGGACCTTGCCTAAAAGGGTGTTATTTCGAACTTATCGAAATAGTAACCTGTCGTCGTTTGATCGTGGTCGAACTCCTTTCTTTTTGGCGAAGGCCCTAGGCCTTAAAAATTGTTATTTCGAACTTATCGAAATAGTAACCCGTCGTCGTTCGATCGAGGTCAAAATCTTCTCTTTTTGGCGAAGGCCCTTGGCCTATAAGTGTGTTATTTCGAACTTATCGAAATAGTAACCCGTCATCGTTCGATCGAGGTCGAACTCTTCTCTTTTTTGCGTAGGCCCCATGCATTAAAGTGTATTATTTTGAACTTATCGAAATAGTAACCCATCGTCGTTCAATTGAGGTCGAATTCTTCTCTTTTTGGCGAAAGCCCTTGGCCTATAAGAGTGTTATTTTGAACTTATTAAAATAGTAACCCATCATCGTTCGATCGAGGTCGAACTCTTCTCTTTTTTGTGAAGGCCTTATTCCTTAAAGTGTGTTATTTCAAACTTATCGAAATAGTAACCATCATTGTTCGATCAAAATCGAATTCTCCTCTTATTAGAGAAGGCCCTTGGCCTTAAAGGGTGTTATTTCGAACTTATCGAAATAGTAACTCGTCGTCATTCGATTGAGGACGAACTCTTCTCTTATTGGCGAAGGCCCTTGGTCGTAAAGGGTGTAATTTCGAACTTATCGAAATAGTAGCTCGTCATCGTTCGATCGAGGTCGAACTTTTCTCTTTTTGGAGAAGGCCCATGGCCTTAAAGGGTGTTATTTCGAACTTTATCGAAATAGTAACCCGTCATCGTTCGATTGAGGTCGAACTCTTCTCTTTTTGGCGAAGGCCCTTGGCCTTAAAGTATGTTATTTCAAACTTTATCGAAATAGTAAGCCGTCATCGTTCGATCTAGGTCGAACTCTTCTCTTTTTTGTGAAGGCCCTAGGCCTTAAAGGGTGTTATTTCAAACTTATCGAAATAGTAACCATCATTGTTCGATCAAAATCGAATTCTCCTCTTATTAGAGAAGGCCCTTGGCCTTAAAGGGTGTTATTTCGAACTTATCGAAATAGTAACTCGTCGTCATTCGATTGAGGACGAACTCTTCTCTTATTGGCGAAGGCCCTTGGTCGTAAAGGGTGTAATTTCGAACTTATCGAAATAGTAGCTCGTCATCGTTCGATCGAGGTCGAACTTTTCTCTTTTTGGCGAAGGCCCATGGCCTTAAAGGGTGTTATTTCGAACTTTATCGAAATAGTAACCCGTCATCGTTCGATTGAGGTCGAACTCTTCTCTTTTTGGCGAAGGCCCTTGGCCTAAATGTATGTTATTTCAAACTTATTGAAATAGTAACCCGTCATCGTTCGATCGATGTCGAACTGTTCTCTTTTTTGCGTAGGCCCCAGGCATTAAAGGGTATTATTTCGAACTTTATCGAAATAGTAACCCGTCGTCGTTCAATCGAGGTCGAACTCTTCTCTTTTTGGCGAAGGCCCTTGGCCTTAAAGTATGTTATTTCAAACTTTATCGAAATAGTAAGCCGTCATCGTTCGATCTAGGTCGAACTCTTCTCTTTTTTGTGAAGGCCGTAGGCCTTAAAGGGTGTTATTTCAAACTTATCGAAATAGTAACCATCATTGTTCGATCAAAATCGAATTCTCCTCTTATTAGAGAAGGCCCTTGGCCTTAAAGGGTGTTATTTCGAACTTATCGAAATAGTAACTCGTCGTCATTCGATTGAGGACGAACTCTTCTCTTCTTGGCGAAGGCCCTTGGTCGTAAAGGGTGTAATTTCAAACTTATCGAAATAGTAGCTCGTCATCGTTCGATCGAGATCGAACTTTTCTCTTTTTGGCGAATTCCCTTGGCCTTAAAGGGTGTTATTTCGAACTTATCGAAATAGTAGCCCGTCATCGTTCGATCGAGGTCAAACTCTTCTCTTTTTGGCGAAGGCCCTTGGCCTAAAAGTGTGTTATTTCGAACTTATCGAAATAGTAACCCGTCATGGATCGATCTAGGTCGAACTTTTCTCTTTTTTGCAAAGCCCCTAGGCATTAAAAGGTATTATTTTGAACTTTATCAAAATAGTAACCTATCGTCGTTCAATCGAGGTCGAACTCTTCTCTTTTTGGCGAAGGCCCTTGGCCTATAAGAGTGTTTTTTCGAACTTATCAAAATAGTAACCCGTCGTCGTTCGATTGAGGTCGAACTCTTCTCTTTTTGGCGAAGGACCTTGCCTAAAAGGGTGTTATTTCGAACTTATCGAAATAGTAACCTGTCGTCGTTTGATCGTGGTCGAACTCCTTTCTTTTTGGCGAAGGCCCTAGGCCTTAAAAATTGTTATTTCGAACTTATCGAAATAGTAACCCGTCGTCGTTCGATCGAGGTCAAAATCTTCTCTTTTTGGCGAAGGCCCTTGGCCTATAAGTGTGTTATTTCGAACTTATCGAAATAGTAACCCGTCATCGTTCGATCGAGGTCGAACTCTTCTCTTTTTTGCGTAGGCCCCATGCATTAAAGTGTATTATTTTGAACTTATCGAAATAGTAACCCATCGTCGTTCAATTGAGGTCGAATTCTTCTCTTTTTGGCGAAAGCCCTTGGCCTATAAGAGTGTTATTTTGAACTTATTAAAATAGTAACCCATCATCGTTCGATCGAGGTCGAACTCTTCTCTTTTTTGTGAAGGCCTTATTCCTTAAAGTGTGTTATTTCAAACTTATCGAAATAGTAACCATCATTGTTCGATCAAAATCGAATTCTCCTCTTATTAGAGAAGGCCCTTGGCCTTAAAGGGTGTTATTTCGAACTTATCGAAATAGTAACTCGTCGTCATTCGATTGAGGACGAACTCTTCTCTTATTGGCGAAGGCCCTTGGTCGTAAAGGGTGTAATTTCGAACTTATCGAAATAGTAGCTCGTCATCGTTCGATCGAGGTCGAACTTTTCTCTTTTTGGAGAAGGCCCATGGCCTTAAAGGGTGTTATTTCGAACTTTATCGAAATAGTAACCCGTCATCGTTCGATTGAGGTCGAACTCTTCTCTTTTTGGCGAAGGCCCTTGGCCTTAAAGTATGTTATTTCAAACTTTATCGAAATAGTAAGCCGTCATCGTTCGATCTAGGTCGAACTCTTCTCTTTTTTGTGAAGGCCCTAGGCCTTAAAGGGTGTTATTTCAAACTTATCGAAATAGTAACCATCATTGTTCGATCAAAATCGAATTCTCCTCTTATTAGAGAAGGCCCTTGGCCTTAAAGGGTGTTATTTCGAACTTATCGAAATAGTAACTCGTCGTCATTCGATTGAGGACGAACTCTTCTCTTATTGGCGAAGGCCCTTGGTCGTAAAGGGTGTAATTTCGAACTTATCGAAATAGTAGCTCGTCATCGTTTGATCGAGATCGAACTTTTCTCTTTTTGGCGAATTCCCTTGGCCTTAAAGGGTGTTATTTCGAACTTATCGAAATAGTAGCCCGTCATCGTTCGATCGAGGTCAAACTCTTCTCTTTTTTGGCGAAGGCCCTTGGCCTAAAAGTGTGTTATTTCGAACTTATCAAAATAGTAAACCGTCATGGATCGATCTAGGTCGAACTCTTCTCTTTTTTTGCAAAGCCCCTAGGCATTAAAAGGTATTATTTTGAACTTTATCAAAATAGTAACCCATCGTCGTTCAATCGAGGTCGAACTCTTCTCTTTTTGGCGAAGGCCCTTGGCCTTAAAGTGTGTTATTTTGAACTTTATCGAAATAGTAACCCGTCGTCGTTCGATCGAGGTCAAACTCTTCTCTTTTTGGCGAAGGCCCTTGGCCTAAAAGTGTGTTATTTCGAACTTATCGAAATAGTAACCCGTCATCGTTCGATCGATGTCAAACTCTTCTCTTTTTTGCGTAGGCCCCAAGCATTAAAGTGTATTATTTCAAACTTTATCGAAATAGTAACCCATCGTCATTCAATCGAGGTCGAACTCTTCTCTTTTTGGCAAAGGCCCTTGGCCTTAAAGGGTGTTATTTCGAATTTATCGAAATAGTAACCCGTCATCATTCGATCGAGGTCGAACTCTTCTCTTTTTGGCTAAGGCCCTAGGCCTTGAAGGGTGTTATTTCAAACTTATTGAAATAGTATCCTGTCGTCGTTCGATTTAGGTCGAATTCTTCTCTTTTTGGCGAAGGTCCTTGGCCTTAAAGGGTGTAATTTCGAACTTATCGAAATAGTAACTCGTCGTCGTTCGATCGAGGTCGAACTCTTCTCTTTTTGGCGAAGGCCCTTGGCCTAAAAGTGTGTTATTTCGAACTTATCGAAATAGTAACCCGTCATCGTTCGATCGAGGTCGAACTCTTCTCTTTTTTGCGTAGGCCTCAGGCATTAAAGTGTATTATTTCGAACTTATCAAAATAGTAACCCACCGTCGTTCAATTGAAGTCGAATTCTTCTCTTTTTGGCGAAAGCCCTTGGCCTATAAGAGTGTTTTTCGAACTTATCAAAATAGTAACCCGTCATCGTCCGATCGAGGTCTAACTCTTCTCTTTTTGGCGAAGGCCCTTGGCCTAAAAGTGTGTTATTTCGAACTTATCGAAATAGTAACCCGTCATCGTTCGATCTAGGTCGAACTCTTCTCTTTTTTGCGAAGGCCCTAGGCATTAAAGGGTATACTTTATCAAAATAGTAACCCGTCGTCGTTCGATTGAGGTCGAACTCTTCTCTTTTTGGCGAAGGACCTTGGCCTAAAAGGGTGTTATTTCGAACTTATCGAAATAGTAACCCGTCGTCATTCGATCGTGGTCGAACTTCTTTCTTTTTGGCGAATGCCCTAGGCCTTAAAAGCTGTTATTTCGAACTTATCGAAATAGTAACCCGTCGTCGTTCGATCAAGGTCGAACTCTTCTCTTTTTGGCGAATGCCCTTGGCCTAAAAGTGTGTTATTTCAAACTTATCGAAATAGTAACCCGTCATCGTTGGATCGAGGTCAAACTCTTCTCTTTTTTGCGTAGGCCCCAGGCATTAAAGTGTATTATTTCGAACTTATCGAAATAGTAACCCATCGTCGTTCAATTGAGGTCGAATTCTTCTCTTTTTGGCGAAAGCCCTTGGCCTATAAGAGTGTTATTTTGAACTTATTAAAATAGTAACCTGTTATCGTTCGATCGAGGTCGAGCTCTTCTCTTTTTGGCGAAGGCCCTAGGCCTTAAAGGGTGTTATTTCAAACTTATCGTAATAGTAACCATCATTGTTCAATCAAAATCGAACTCTCCTCTGATTAGAGAAGGCCCTTGTCCTTAAAGGGTGTTATTTCGAACTTATCGAAATAGTAACTCATCGTCATTCGATCGAGGTGGAACTCTTCTCTTATTGGCGAAGGCCCTTGGTCATAAAGGGTGTAATTTCGAACTTATCGAAATAGTAGCTCATCATCGTTCGATCGAGGTCGAACTTTTCTCTTTTTGGCGAAGGCCCTTGGCCTTAAAGGGTGTTATTTCAAACTTATCGAAATAGTAGCCCGTCATCGTTCGATCGAGGTCAAACTCTTCTCTTTTTTGGCGAAGGCCCTTGGCCTAAAAGTGTGTTATTTCGAACTTATCGAAATAGTAACCCGTCATGGTTCGATCGAGGTCAAACTCTTCTCTTTTTTGCGAAGCCCCTAGGCATTAAAAGGTATTATTTTGAACTTTATCAAAATAGTAATCCATCGTCGTTCAATCGAGGTCGAACTCTTCTCTTTTTGGCGAAGGTCCTTGGCCTTAAAGTGTGTTATTTTGAACTTTATCGAAATAGTAACCCGTCGTCGTTCGATCGAGGTCAAACTCTTCTCTTTTTGGCGAAGGCCCTTGGCCTAAAAGTGTGTTATTTCGAACTTATCGAAATAGTAACCCGTCATCGTTCTATCGATGCCGAACTCTTCTCTTTTTTGCGTAGGCCCCAGGCATTAAAGTGTATTATTTCAAACTTTATCGAAATAGTAACCAATCGTCATTCAATCGAGGTCGAACTCTTCTCTTTTTGGCGAAGGCCCTTGGCCTTAAAGGGTGTTATTTCGAATTTATCGAAATAGTAACCCGTCATCATTCGATCGAGGTCGAACTCTTCTCTTTTTGGCTAAGGCCCTAGGCCTTGAAGGGTGTTATTTCAAACTTATTGAAATAGTATCCTGTCGTCGTTCGATTTAGGTCGAATTCTTCTCTTTTTGGCGAAGGTCCTTGGCCTTAAAGGGTGTAATTTCGAACTTATCGAAATAGTAACTCGTCGTCGTTCGATCGAGGTCGAACTCTTCTCTTTTTGGCGAAGGCCCTTGGCCTAAAAGTGTGTTATTTCGAACTTATCGAAATAGTAACCCGTCATCGTTCGATCGAGGTCGAACTCTTCTCTTTTTTGCGTAGGCCTCAGGCATTAAAGTGTATTATTTCGAACTTATCAAAATAGTAACCCACCGTCGTTCAATTGAAGTCGAATTCTTCTCTTTTTGGCGAAAGCCCTTGGCCTATAAGAGTGTTTTTCGAACTTATCAAAATAGTAACCCGTCATCGTCCGATCGAGGTCTAACTCTTCTCTTTTTGGCGAAGGCCCTTGGCCTAAAAGTGTGTTATTTCGAACTTATCGAAATAGTAACCCGTCATCGTTCGATCTAGGTCGAACTCTTCTCTTTTTTGCGAAGGCCCTAGGCATTAAAGGGTATACTTTATCAAAATAGTAACCCGTCGTCGTTCGATTGAGGTCGAACTCTTCTCTTTTTGGCGAAGGACCTTGGCCTAAAAGGGTGTTATTTCGAACTTATCGAAATAGTAACCCGTCGTCATTCGATCGTGGTCGAACTTCTTTCTTTTTGGCGAATGCCCTAGGCCTTAAAAGCTGTTATTTCGAACTTATCGAAATAGTAACCCGTCGTCGTTCGATCAAGGTCGAACTCTTCTCTTTTTGGCGAATGCCCTTGGCCTAAAAGTGTGTTATTTCAAACTTATCGAAATAGTAACCCGTCATCGTTGGATCGAGGTCAAACTCTTCTCTTTTTTGCGTAGGCCCCAGGCATTAAAGTGTATTATTTCGAACTTATCGAAATAGTAACCCATCGTCGTTCAATTGAGGTCGAATTCTTCTCTTTTTGGCGAAAGCCCTTGGCCTATAAGAGTGTTATTTTGAACTTATTAAAATAGTAACCTGTTATCGTTCGATCGAGGTCGAGCTCTTCTCTTTTTGGCGAAGGCCCTAGGCCTTAAAGGGTGTTATTTCAAACTTATCGTAATAGTAACCATCATTGTTCAATCAAAATCGAACTCTCCTCTGATTAGAGAAGGCCCTTGTCCTTAAAGGGTGTTATTTCGAACTTATCGAAATAGTAACTCATCGTCATTCGATCGAGGTGGAACTCTTCTCTTATTGGCGAAGGCCCTTGGTCATAAAGGGTGTAATTTCGAACTTATCGAAATAGTAGCTCATCATCGTTCGATCGAGGTCGAACTTTTCTCTTTTTGGCGAAGGCCCTTGGCCTTAAAGGGTGTTATTTCAAACTTATCGAAATAGTAGCCCGTCATCGTTCGATCGAGGTCAAACTCTTCTCTTTTTTGGCGAAGGCCCTTGGCCTAAAAGTGTGTTATTTCGAACTTATCGAAATAGTAACCCGTCATGGTTCGATCGAGGTCAAACTCTTCTCTTTTTTGCGAAGCCCCTAGGCATTAAAAGGTATTATTTTGAACTTTATCAAAATAGTAATCCATCGTCGTTCAATCGAGGTCGAACTCTTCTCTTTTTGGCGAAGGTCCTTGGCCTTAAAGTGTGTTATTTTGAACTTTATCGAAATAGTAACCCGTCGTCGTTCGATCGAGGTCAAACTCTTCTCTTTTTGGCGAAGGCCCTTGGCCTAAAAGTGTGTTATTTCGAACTTATCGAAATAGTAACCCGTCATCGTTCTATCGATGCCGAACTCTTCTCTTTTTTGCGTAGGCCCCAGGCATTAAAGTGTATTATTTCAAACTTTATCGAAATAGTAACCAATCGTCATTCAATCGAGGTCGAACTCTTCTCTTTTTGGCGAAGGCCCTTGGCCTTAAAGGGTGTTATTTCGAATTTATCGAAATAGTAACCCGTCATCGTTCGATCGAGGTCGAACTCTTCTCTTTTTGGCGAAGGCCCTAGGCCTTAAAGGGTGTTATTTCAAACTTATTGAAATAGTATCCTGTCGTCGTTCGATTGAGGTCGAATTCTTCTCTTTTTGGCGAAGGTCCTTGGCCTTAATGGGTGTTATTTCGAACTTATCGAAATAGTAACTCGTCATCATTCGATCGAGGTCGAACTCTTCTCTTATTGGCGAAGGCCCTTGGTCGTAAAGGGTGTTATTTCGAACTTATCGAAATAGTACCTCGTCATCGTTCGATCAATGTCGAACTTTTCTCTTTTTGGCGAAGGACCTTGGCCTAAAAGGGTGTTATTTCGAACTTATCGAAATAGTAACCTGTCGTCGTTCGATCGTGGTCGAACTCCTTTCTTTTTGGCGAAGGCCCTAGGCCTTAAAAGCTGTTATTTCGAACTTATCGAAATAGTAGCCCGTCATCGTTCGATCGAGGTCAAACTCTTCTCTTTTTGGCGAAGGCCCTTGGCCTAAAAGTGTGTTATTTCGAACTTATCGAAATAGTAACCCGTCATCGTTCGATCGAGGTCGAACTCTTCTCTTTTTTGCGTAGGCCCCAGGCATTAAAGTGTATTATTTCGAACTTATCGAAATAGTAACCCATCGTCGTTCAATTAAGGTCGAATTCTTCTCTTTTTACCGAAAGCCCTTGGCCTATAAGTGTGTTTTTTCGAACTTATCAAAATAGTAACCCGTCATCGTGCGATCGAGGTCTAACTCTTCTCTTTTTGGCGAAGGCCCTTGGCCTAAAAGTGTGTTATTTCGAACTTATCAAAATAGTAACCCGTCATCGTTCGATCTAGGTCGAACTCTTCTCTTTTTTGCGAAGGCCCTAGGCATTAAAGGGTATTATTTCAAACTTTATCAAAATAGTAGCCCGTCGTCATTCGATTGAGGTCGAACTCTTCCCTTTTTGGCGAAGGACCTTGGCCTAAAAGGGTGTTATTTCGAACTTATCGAAATAGTAACCTGTCGTCGTTCGATCGTGGTCGAACTCCTTTCTTTTTGGTGAAGGCCCTAGGCCTTAAAAGCCGTTATTTCGAACTTATCGAAATAGTAACCCGTCGTCGTTCGATCGAGGTCAAACTCTTCTCTTTTTAGCGAAGGCCCTTGGCCTAAAAGTGTGTTATTTCGAACTTATCGAAATATTAACCCGTCATCGTTCGATCGAGGTCGAACTCTTCTCTTTTTTGCGTAGGCCCCAGGCATTAAAGTGTATTATTTCGAACTTATCGAAATAGTAACCCATCGTCGTTCAATTGACGTCGAACTCTTCTCTTTTTGGCGAAGGCCCTTGGCCTTAAAGGGTGTTATTTCAAACTTATCGAAATAGTAGCCCGTCATCGTTCGATCGAGGTCAAACTCTTCTCTTTTTTGGCGAAGGCCCTTGGCCTAAAAGTGTGTTATTTCGAACTTATCGAAATAGTAACCCGTCATGGTTCGATCGAGGTCAAACTCTTCTCTTTTTTGCGAAGCCCCTAGGCATTAAAAGGTATTATTTTGAACTTTATCAAAATAGTAACCCATCGTCGTTCAATCGAGGTCGAAATCTTCTCTTTTTGGCGAAGGCCCTTGGCCTTAAAGTGTGTTATTTTGAACTTTATCGAAATAGTAACCCGTCGTCGTTCGATCGAGGTCAAACTCTTCTCTTTTTGGCGAAGGCCCTTGGCCTAAAAGTGTGTTATTTCGAACTTATCGAAATAGTAACCCGTCATCGTTCTATCGATGCCGAACTCTTCTCTTTTTTGCGTAGGCCCCAGGCATTAAAGTGTATTATTTCAAACTTTATCGAAATAGTAACCCATCGTCATTCAATCGAGGTCGAACTCTTCTCTTTTTGGCGAAGGCCCTTGGCCTTAAAGGGTGTTATTTCGAATTTATCGAAATAGTAACCCGTCATCGTTCGATCGAGGTCGAACTCTTCTCTTTTTGGCGAAGGCCCTAGGCCTTAAAGGGTGTTATTTCAAACTTATTGAAATAGTATCCTGTCGTCGTTCGATTGAGGTCGAATTCTTCTCTTTTTGGCGAAGGTCCTTGGCCTTAATGGGTGTTATTTCGAACTTATCGAAATAGTAACTCGTCATCATTCGATCGAGGTCGAACTCTTCTCTTATTGGCGAAGGCCCTTGGTCGTAAAGGGTGTTATTTCGAACTTATCGAAATAGTACCTCGTCATCGTTCGATCAATGTCGAACTTTTCTCTTTTTGGCGAAGGACCTTGGCCTAAAAGGGTGTTATTTCGAACTTATCGAAATAGTAACCTGTCGTCGTTCGATCGTGGTCGAACTCCTTTCTTTTTGGCGAAGGCCCTAGGCCTTAAAAGCTGTTATTTCGAACTTATCGAAATAGTAGCCCGTCATCGTTCGATCGAGGTCAAACTCTTCTCTTTTTGGCGAAGGCCCTTGGCCTAAAAGTGTGTTATTTCGAACTTATCGAAATAGTAACCCGTCATCGTTCGATCGAGGTCGAACTCTTCTCTTTTTTGCGTAGGCCCCAGGCATTAAAGTGTATTATTTCGAACTTATCGAAATAGTAACCCATCGTCGTTCAATTAAGGTCGAATTCTTCTCTTTTTACCGAAAGCCCTTGGCCTATAAGAGTGTTTTTTCGAACTTATCAAAATAGTAACCCGTCATCGTGCGATCGAGGTCTAACTCTTCTCTTTTTGGCGAAGGCCCTTGGCCTAAAAGTGTGTTATTTCGAACTTATCGAAATAGTAACCCGTCATCGTTCGATCTAGGTCGAACTCTTCTCTTTTTTGCGAAGGCCCTAGGCATTAAAGGGTATTATTTCAAACTTTATCAAAATAGTAGCCCGTCGTCATTCGATTGAGGTCGAACTCTTCCCTTTTTGGCGAAGGACCTTGGCCTAAAAGGGTGTTATTTCGAACTTATCGAAATAGTAACCTGTCGTCGTTCGATCGTGGTCGAACTCCTTTCTTTTTGGTGAAGGCCCTAGGCCTTAAAAGCCGTTATTTCGAACTTATCGAAATAGTAACCCGTCGTCGTTCGATCGAGGTCAAACTCTTCTCTTTTTAGCGAAGGCCCTTGGCCTAAAAGTGTGTTATTTCGAACTTTTCGAAATATTAACCCGTCATCGTTCGATCGAGGTCGAACTCTTCTCTTTTTTGCGTAGGCCCCAGGCATTAAAGTGTATTATTTCAAACTTATCGAAATAGTAACCCATCGTCGTTCAATTGACGTCGAATTCTTCTCTTTTTGGCGAAAGCCCTTGGCCTATAAGAGTGTTATTTTGAACTTATTAAAATAGTAACCCGTCATCGTTCGATCGAGGTCGAACTCTTCTCTTTTTGGCGAAGGCCCTAGGCCTTAAAGGGTGTTATTTCAAACTTATCGAAATAGTAACCATCATTGTTCGATCAAAATCGAATTCTCCTCTTATTAGAGAAGGCCCTTGGCCTTAAAGGGTGTTATTTCGAACTTATCAAAATAGTAACTCGTCGTCATTCGATTGAGGACGAACTCTTCTCTTATTGGCGAAGGCCCTTGGTCGTAAAGGGTGTAATTTCGAACTTATCGAAATAGTAGCTCGTCATCGTTCGATCGAGGTCGAACTTTTCTCTTTTTGGCGAAGGCTCTTGGCCTTAAAGGGTGTTATTTCGAACTTTATCGAAATAGTAACCCGTCATCGTTCGATTGAGGTCGAACTCTTCTCTTTTTGGCGAAGGCCCTTGGCCTAAAAGGATGTTATTTCGAACTTATCGAAATAGTAACCCGTCATCGTTCGATCGATGTCGAACTGTTCTCTTTTTTGCGTAGGCCCTAGGCATTAAAGGGTATTATTTCAAACTTTATCAAAATAGTAACCCGTCGTCGTTCGATTGAGGTCGAACTCTTCTCTTTTTGGCGAAGTACCTTGGCCTAAAAGGGTGTTATTTCGAACTTATCGAAATAGTAACCCGTCATCGTTCGATCGAGGTCGAACTCTTCTCTTTTTTGCGTAGGCCCCAGGCATTAAAGTGTATTATTTCGAACTTATCGAAATAGTAACCCATCGTCGTTCAATTGAGGTCGAATTCTTCTCTTTTTAGCGAAAGCCCTTGGCCTATAAGAGTGTTTTTTCGAACTTATCAAAATAGTAACCCGTCATCGTGCGATCGAGGTCTAACTCTTCTATTTTTGGCGAAGGCCCTTGGCCTAAAAGTGTGTTATTTCGAACTTATCGAAATAGTAACCCGTCATCGTTCGATCTAGGTCGAACACTTCTCTTTTTTGCGAAGGCCCTAGGCATTAAAGGGTATTATTTCAAACTTTATCAAAATAGTAGCCCGTCGTCATTCGATTGAGGTCGAACTCTTCCCTTTTTGGCGAAGGCCCTTGGCCTAAAAGGATGTTATTTCGAACTTATCGAAATAGTAACCCGTCATCGTTCGATCGATGTCGAACTGTTCTCTTTTTTGCGTAGGCCCTAGGCATTAAAGGGTATTATTTCAAACTTTATCAAAATAGTAACCCGTCGTCGTTCGATTGAGGTCGAACTCTTCTCTTTTTGGCGAAGGTCCTTGGCCTTAATGGGTGTTATTTCGAACTTATCGAAATAGTAACTCGTCATCATTCGATCGAGGTCGAACTCTTCTCTTATTGGCGAAGGCCCTTGGTCGTAAAGGGTGTTATTTCGAACTTATCGAAATAGTACCTCGTCATCGTTCGATCAATGTCGAACTTTTCTCTTTTTGGCGAAGGACCTTGGCCTAAAAGGGTGTTATTTCGAACTTATCGAAATAGTAACCTGTCGTCGTTCGATCGTGGTCGAACTCCTTTCTTTTTGGCGAAGGCCCTAGGCCTTAAAAGCTGTTATTTCGAACTTATCGAAATAGTAGCCCGTCATCGTTCGATCGAGGTCAAACTCTTCTCTTTTTGGCGAAGGCCCTTGGCCTAAAAGTGTGTTATTTCGAACTTATCGAAATAGTAACCCGTCATCGTTCGATCGAGGTCGAACTCTTCTCTTTTTTGCGTAGGCCCCAGGCATTAAAGTGTATTATTTCGAACTTATCGAAATAGTAACCCATCGTCGTTCAATTAAGGTCGAATTCTTCTCTTTTTACCGAAAAAACTTGGCCTATAAGAGTGTTTTTTCGAACTTATCAAAATAGTAACCCGTCATCGTGCGATCGAGGTCTAACTCTTCTCTTTTTGGCGAAGGCCCTTGGCCTAAAAGTGTGTTATTTCGAACTTATCGAAATAGTAACCCGTCATCGTTCGATCTAGGTCGAACTCTTCTCTTTTTTGCGAAGGCCCTAGGCATTAAAGGGTATTATTTCAAACTTTATCAAAATAGTAGCCCGTCGTCATTCGATTGAGGTCGAACTCTTCCCTTTTTGGCGAAGGACCTTGGCCTAAAAGGGTGTTATTTCGAACTTATCGAAATAGTAACCTGTCGTCGTTCGATCGTAGTCGAACTCCTTTCTTTTTGGTGAAGGCCCTAGGCCTTAAAAGCCGTTATTTCGAACTTATCGAAATAGTAACCCGTCGTCATTCGATCGAGGTCAAACTCTTCTCTTTTTAGCGAAGGCCCTTGGCCTAAAAGTGTGTTATTTCGAACTTATCGAAATATTAACCCGTCATCGTTCGATCGAGGTCGAACTCTTCTCTTTTTTGCGTAGGCCCCAGGCATTAAAGTGTATTATTTCGAACTTATCGAAATAGTAACCCATCGTCGTTCAATTGACGTCGAATTCTTCTCTTTTTGGCAAAAGCCCTTGGCCTATAAGAGTGTTATTTTGAACTTATTAAAATAGTAACCCGTCATCGTTCGATCGAGGTCGAACTCTTCTCTTTTTGGCGAAGGCCCTAGGCCTTAAAGGGTGTTATTTCAAACTTATCGAAATAGTAACCATCATTGTTCGATCAAAATCGAATTCTCCTCTTATTAGAGAAGGCCCTTGGCCTTAAAGGGTGTTATTTCGAACTTATCAAAATAGTAACTCGTCGTCATTCGATTGAGGACGAACTCTTCTCTTATTGGCGAAGGCCCTTGGTCGTAAAGGGTGTAATTTCGAACTTATCGAAATAGTAGCTCGTCATCGTTCGATCGAGGTCGAACTTTTCTCTTTTTGGCGAAGGCTCTTGGCCTTAAAGGGTGTTATTTCGAACTTTATCGAAATAGTAACCCGTCATCGTTCGATTGAGGTCGAACTCTTCTCTTTTTGGCGAAGGCCCTTGGCCTAAAAGGATGTTATTTCGAACTTATCGAAATAGTAACCCGTCATCGTTCGATCGATGTCGAACTGTTCTCTTTTTTGCGTAGGCCCTAGGCATTAAAGGGTATTATTTCAAACTTTATCAAAATAGTAACCCGTCGTCGTTCGATTGAGGTCGAACTCTTCTCTTTTTGGCGAAGTACCTTGGCCTAAAAGGGTGTTATTTCGAACTTATCGAAATAGTAACCCGTCATCGTTCGATCGAGGTCGAAATCTTCTCTTTTTTGCGTAGGCCCCAGGCATTAAAGTGTATTATTTCGAACTTATCGAAATAGTAACCCATCGTCGTTCAATTGAGGTCGAATTCTTCTCTTTTTAGCGAAAGCCCTTGGCCTATAAGAGTGTTTTTTCGAACTTATCAAAATAGTAACCCGTCATCGTGCGATCGAGGTCTAACTCTTCTCTTTTTGGCGAAGGCCCTTGGCCTAAAAGTGTGTTATTTCGAACTTATCGAAATAGTAACCCGTCATCATTCGATCTAGGTCGAACTATTCTCTTTTTTGCGAAGGCCCTAGGCATTAAAGGGTATTATTTAAAACTTTATCAAAATAGTAACCCGTCGTCGTTCGATTGAGGTCGAACTCTTCTCTTTTTGGCGAAGGACCTTGGCCTAAAAGGGTGTTATTTTGAACTTATCAAAATAGTAGCCTGTCGTCGTTCGATCGTGGTCGAACTCCTTTCTTTTTGGTGAAGGCCCTAGGCCTTAAAAGCTGTTATTTCAAACTTATCGAAATAGTAACCCGTCGTCGTTCGATCGAGGTCAAACTCTTCTCTTTTTAGCGAAGGCCCTTGGCCTAAAAGTGTGTTTTTTTGAACTTATCGAAATATTAACCCGTCATCGTTCGATCGAGGTCGAACTCTTCTCTTTTTTGCGTAGGCCCCAGGCATTAAAGTGTATTATTTCGAACTTATCGAAAGAGTAACCCATCGTCGTTAAATTGACGTCGAATTCTTCTCTTTTTGGCGAAAGCCCTTGGCCTATAAGAGTGTTATTTTGAACTTATTAAAATAGTAACCCGTCATCGTTCGATCGAGGTCGAACTCTTCTCTTTTTGGCGAAGGCCCTTGGCTTAAAAGTATGTTATTTCGAACTTATCGAAATAGTAACCCGTCATCGTTCGATCGATGTCGAACTGTTCTCTTTTTTGCGTAGGCCCCAGGTATTAAAGGGTATTATTTCGAACTTTATCGAAATAGTAACCCGTCGTCGTTTAATCGAGATCGAATTCTTCTCTTTTTGGCGAAAGCCCTTGGCCTATAAGAGTATTTTTTCGAACTTATCAAAATAGTAACCCGTCATCGTGCGATCGAGGTCTAACTCTTCTCGTTTTCGAAGGCCCTTGGCCTAAAAGTGTGTTATTTCGAACTTTATCAAAATAGTAACCCGTCGTCGTTCGATTGAGGTCGAACTCTTTTCTTTTTGGCGAAGGACCTTGGCCTAAAAGGGTATTATTTCGAACTTATCGAAATAGTAACCTGTCGTTGTTCGATCGTGGTCGAATACCTTTCTTTTTGGCGAAGGCCCTAGGCCTTAAAAGCTGCTATTTCGAACTTATCGAAATAGTAACCCGTCGTCGTTCGATCGAGGTCAAACTCTTCTCTTTTTGGCGAAGGCCCTTGGCCTAAAAGTGTGTTATTTTGAACTTATCGAAATAGTAACCTGTCATCGTTCGATCGAGGTCGAACTCTTCTCTTTTTTGCGTAGGCCCTAGGCATTAAAGTGTATTATTTTGAACTTATCGAAATAGTAACCCATCATCGTTCAATTGAGGTCGAATTCTTCTCTTTTTTGTGAAAGCCCTTGGCCTATAAGAGTGTTTTTTCGAACTTATCAAAATAGTAACCCGTCATCGTGCGATCGAGGTCTAACTCTTCTCTTTTTGGCTAAGGCCCTTGGCCTAAAAGTGTGTTATTTCGAACTTATCGAAATAGTAACCCGTCATCGTTCGATCTAGGTCGAACTCTTCTCTTTTTTGTGAAGGCCCTAGGCATTAAAGGGTATTATTTCGAACTTTATCAAAATAGTAACCCGTCGTCGTTCAATCGAGGTTGAACGCTTCTCTTTTTGGCGAAGGCCCTTGGCCTTAAAGTGTGTTATTTCGAACTTTATCGAAATAGTAACCCGTTGTCATTCGATCGAGGTCAAACTCTTCTCTTTTTGGCGAAGGCCCTTGGCCTAAAAGTGTGTTATTTCGAACTTATCGAAATAGTAACCCGTCATGGTTCGATCTAGGTCGAACTCTTCTCTTTTTTGTGAAGCCCCTAGGCATTAAAAGGTATTATTTTGAACTTTATCAAAATAGTAACCCATCGTCGTTCAATCGAGGTCGAACTCTTCTCTTTTTGGCAAAGGACCTTGGCCTAAAAGGGTGTTATTTCGAACTTATCGAAATAGTAACCTGTCGTCGTTCGATCGTGGTCGAACTCCTTTCTTTTTGGCGAAGGTCCTAGGCTTTAAAAGCTGTTATTTCGAACTTATCGAAATAGTAACCCATCGTCGTTCGATCGAGGTCAAACTCTTCTCTTTTTGGCGAAGGCTCTTGGCCTAAAAGTGTGTTATATCGAACATATCGAAATAGTAACCTGTCATGGTTCGATCTAGGTAGAACTCTTCTCTTTTTTGCGAAGCCCCTAGGCATTAAAAGGTATTATTTTGAACTTTATCAAAATAGTAACCCATCGTCGTTCAATCGAGGTCGAACTCTTCTCTTTTTGGCGAAGGACCTTGGCCTAAAAGGGTGTTATTTCGAACTTATCGAAATAGTAACCTGTCATCGTTCGATCGTGGTCGAACTCCTTTCTTTTTGGCGAAGGCCCTAAGCTTTAAAAGCTGTTATTTCGAACTTATCGAAATAGTAACCCATCGTCGTTCGATCGAGGTCAAACTCTTCTCTTTTTGGCGAAGGCCCTTGGCCTAAAAGTGTGTTATTTCGAACTTATCGAAATAGTAACCCGTCATGGTTCGATCTAGGTAGAACTCTTCTCTTTTTTGCGAAGCCCCTAGGCATTAAAAGGTATTATTTTGAACTTTATCAAAATAGTAACCCATCGTCATTCTATCGAGGTCGAACTCTTCTCTTTTTGGCGAAGGACCTTGGCCTAAAAGGGTGTTATTTCGAACTTATCGAAATAGTAACCTGTCATCGTTCGATCGTGGTCGAACTCCTTTCTTTTTGGCGAAGGCCCTAAGCTTTAAAAGCTGTTATTTCGAACTTATCGAAATAGTAACCCATCGTCGTTCAATCGAGGTCAAACTCTTCTCTTTTTGGTGAAGGCCCTTGTCCTAAAAGTGTGTTATTTCGAACTTATCAAAATAGTAACCCGTCATCGTTTGATCGAGGTCGAACTCTTCTCTTTTTTGCGAAGGCCCCAGGCATTAAAGTGTATTATTTTGAACTTATCGAAATAGTAACCCATCGTCGTTCAATTGAGGTCGAATTCTTCTCTTTTTGGTGAAAGCCCTTGGCCTATAAGAGTATTTTTTCGAACTTATCAAAATAGTAACCCGTCATCGTGCGATCGAGGTCTAACTCTTCTCTTTTTGGCGAAGGCCCTTGGCCTAAAAGTGTGTTATTTCGAACTTATCGAAATAGTAACCCGTCATCGTTCGATCTAGGTTGAACTCTTCTCTTTTTGGCGAAGGCCCTAGGCATTAAAGGGTATTATTTCGAACTTTATCAAAATAGTAACCCGTCGTCGTTCGATTGAGGTCGAACTCTTCTCTTTTTGGCAAAGGCCCTTGGCCTTAAAGTGTGTTATTTTGAACTTTATCGAAATAGTAACCCGTCGTCGTTCGATGGAGGTCAAACTCTTCTCTTTTTGGCGAAGGCCCTTGGCCTAAAAGTGTGTTATTTCGAACTTATCGAAATAGTAACCCGTCATCGTTCGATCGATGTCGAACTCTTCTCTTTTTGCGTAGGCCCCAAACATTAAAGTGTATTATTCCAAACTTTATCGAAATAGTAACCCATCGTCATTCAATCGAGGTCGAACTCTTCTCTTTTTGGCAAAGGCCCTTGGCCTTAAAGGGTGTTATTTCGAATTTATTGAAATAGTAACCCATTATCATTCGATCGAGGTCGAACTCTTCTCTTTTTGGCGAAGGCCCTAGGCCTTGAAGGGTGATATTTCAAACTTATTGAAATAGTATCATGTCGTCGTTCGATTGAGGTCGAATTCTTCTCTTTTTGGCGAAGGTCCTTGGCCTTAAAGGGTGTAATTTTGAACTTATCGAAATAGTAACTCGTCGTCGTTCGATCGAGGTCGAACTCTTCTCTTTTTGGCGAAGGCCCTTGGCCTAAAAGTGTGTTATTTCAAACTTATCGAAATAGTAACCCGTCATCGTTCGATCGAGGTCGAACTCTTCTCTTTTTTGCGTAGGCCCCAGGCATTAAAGTGTATTATTTCGAACTTATCGAAATAGTAACCCACCGTCGTTCAATTGAAGTCGAATTCTTCTATTTTTGGCGAAAGCCCTTGGCCTATAAGAGTGTTTTTTCGAACTTATCAAAATAGTAACCCGTCATCGTGCGATCGAGGTCTAACTCTTCTCTTTTTGGCGAAGGACCTTGGCCTAAAAGTGTGTTATTTCGAACTTATCGAAATAGTAACCCATCATCGTTCGATCTAGGTCGAACTCTTCTCTTTTTTGCGAAGTCCCTAGGCATTAAAGGGTATTATTTCGAACATTATCAAAATAGTAACCCGTCGTCGTTCAATCGAGGTTGAATTCTTCTCTTTTTGGCGAAGGCCCTTGGCCTTAAAGTGTGTCATTTCGAACTTTATCGAAATAGTAACCCGTCGTCATTCGATCGAGGTCAAACTCTTCTCTTTTTGGCGAAGGCCTTTGGCCTAAAAGTGTGTTATTTCGAACTTATCGAAATAGTAACCCGTCATGGTTCGATCTAGGTCGAACTCTTCTCTTTTTTGCGAAGCCCCTAGGCATTAAAAGGTATTATTTTGAACTTTATCAAAATAGTAAACTATCGTCGTTCAATCAATGTCGAACTTTTCTCTTTTTGGCGAAGGACCTTGGCCTAAAAGGGTGTTATTTCGAACTTATCGAAATAGTAACCTGTCGTCGTTCGATCGTGGTCGAACTCCTTTCTTTTTGGCGAAGGCCCTAGGCCTTAAAAGCTGTTATTTCGAACTTATCGAAATAGTAGCCCGTCATCGTTCGATCGAGGTCAAACTCTTCTCTTTTTGGCGAAGGCCCTTGGCCTAAAAGTGTGTTATTTCGAACTTATCGAAATAGTAACCCGTCATCGTTCGATCGAGGTCGAACTCTTCTCTTTTTTGCCAAAGCCCCTAGGCATTAAAAGGTATTATTATGAACTTTATCAAAATAGTAACCCATCGTCGTTCAATCGAGGTCGAACTCTTCTCTTTTTGGCGAAGGACCTTGGCCTAAAAGGGTGTTATTTCGAACTTATCGAAATAGTAACCTGTCATCGTTCGATCGTGGTCGAACTCCTTTCTTTTTGGCGAAGGCCCTAAGCTTTAAAAGCTGTTATTTCGAACTTATCGAAATAGTAACCCATCGTCGTTCGATCGAGGTCAAACTCTTCTCTTTTTGGCGAAGGCCCTTGGCCTAAAAGTGTGTTATTTCGAACTTATCGAAATAGTAACCCGTCATCGTTCGATTGAGGTCGAACTCTTCTCTTTTTTGCGTAGGCCCCAGGCATTAAAGTGTATTATTTTGAACTTATCGAAATAGTAACTCATCGTCGTTCAATTGAGGTCGAATTCTTCTCTTTTTGGCGAAAGCCCTTGGCCTATAAGAGTATTTTTTCGAACTTATCAAAATAGTAACCCGTCATCGTGCGATCGAGGTCTAACTCTTCTCGTTTTGGCGAAGGCCCTTGGCCTAAAAGTGTGTTATTTCGAACTTATCAAAATAGTAACCCGTCATCGTTCGATCTAGGTCGAACTCTTCTCTTTTTTGCGAAGGCCCTAGGAATTAAAGGGTATTATTTCGGACTTTATCAAAATAGTAACCCGTCGTCGTTCGATTGAGGTCGAACTCTTCTCTTTTTGGAGAAAGACCTTGGCCTAAAAGGGTATTATTTCGAACTTATCGAAATAGTAACCTGTCGTCGTTCGATCGTGGTCGAACTCCTTTCTTTTTGGCGAAGGCCCTAGGCCTTAAAAGCTGTTATTTCGAACTTATCGAAATAGTAACCCGTCGTCGTTCGATCGAGGTCAAACTCTTCTCTTTTTGGCGAAGGCCCTTGGCCTAAAAGTGTGTTATTTCGAACTTATCGAAATAGTAACCCGTCATCGTTCGATCGAGGTCGAACTCTTCTCTTTTTTGCGTAGGCCCCAGGCATTAAAGTGTATTATTTCGAACTTATCGAAATAGTAACCCATCGTCGTTCAATTGAGGTCGAATTCTTCTCTTTTTGGCGAAAGCCCTTGGCCTATAAGAGTGTTATTTTGAACTTATTAAAATAGTAACCCGTCATCGTTCGATCGAGGTCGAACTCTTCTCTTTTTGGCGAAGGCCCTAGGCCTTAAAGGGTGTTATTTAGAACTTATCGAAATAGTAACCATCATTGTTCGATTAAAATCGAATTCTCCTCTTATTAGAGAAGGCCCTTGGCCTTATAGGGTGTTATTTCGAACTTATCGAAATAGTAACTCGTCGTCATTCGATTAAGGACGAACTCTTCTCTTATTGGCGAAGGCCCTTGGTCGTAAAGGGTGTAACTTCGAACTTATCGAAATAGTAGCTCGTCATCGTTCGATCGAGGTCGAACTTTTCTCTTTTTGGCGAAGGCCCTTGACCTTAAAGGGTGTTATTTCGAACTTTATCGAAATAGTAACCCGTCATCGTTCGATTGAGGTTGAACTCTTCTCTTTTTGGCGAAGGCCCTTGGCCTTAAAGGGTGTTATTTCAAACTTATCGAAATAGTAACCATCATTGTTCGATCAAAATCGAATTATCCTCTTATTAGAGAAGGCCCTTGGCCTTAAAGGGTGTTATTTCGAACTTATCGAAATAGTAACTCGTCGTCATTCGATCGAGGACGAACTCTTCTCTTATTGGCGAAGGCCCTTGGTCGTAAAGGGTGTAATTTCAAAGTTATCGAAATAGTAGCTCGTCATCGTTCGATCGAGGTCAAACTTTTCTCTTTTTGGCGAAGGCCCTTGGCCTTAAAGGGTGTTATTTCGAACTTTATCGAAATAGTAACCCGTCATCGTTCGATTGAGGTCGAACTCTTCTCTTTTTGGCGAAGGCCCTTGGCCTAAAAGTATGTTATTTCTAACTTATCGAAATAGTAACCCATCATCGTTTGATCGATGTCGAACTCTTCTCTTTTTTGCGTAGGCCCCAGGCATTAAAGGGTATTATTTCGAACTTTATCGAAATAGTAACCCGTCGTCATTCAATCGAGGTCGAACTCTTCTCTTTTTGGCGAAGGCCCTTGGCCTTAAAGTGTGTTATTTCAAACTTTATCGAAATAGTAACCCGTCGTCATTCGTTCGAGGTCGAACTCTTCTCTTTTTGGCGTAGGCCCCAGGCATTAAAGTGTATTATTTTGAACTTCATCGAAATAGTAACCCGTCGTCATTCAATCGAGGTGGAACTCTTCACTTTTTGGCGAAGGCCCTCAGCCTTAAAGGGTGTTATTTAGAACTTATCGAAATTGTAACCCATCGTCGTTCGATCGAGGTCGAACTCTTCTATTTTTGATGAAGGCCCTTGACCTTAAAGTGTGTTATTTCGAATATTATCGAAATAGTAACCCATCGTCGTTCGTTCAAGGTAAAACTCTTCTCTTTTTGGTGAAGGCCCTTGGCCTAAAAGGGTGTTATTTCAAACTTATCGAAATAGTAACCCGTCATCGTTTGATCGAGGTCGAACTTTTCTCTTTTTGGCGAAGGCCCTTAGCCTAAAAGTATGTTATTTCGAACTTATCGAAATAGTAACCCGTCATCGTTCGATCGATGTCGAACTCTTCTCTTTTTTGCGTAGGCCCTAGGCATTAAAGGGTATTATTTCGAACTTTATCGAAATAGTAACCCGTCGTCGTTCAATCGAGGTCGAACTCTTCTCTTTTTGGCGAAGGCCCTTGGCCTTAAAGTGTGTTATTTCGAACTTTATCGAAATAGTAACCCGTCGTCATTCGTTCGAGGTCGAACTCTTCTCTTTTTGGCGTAGGCCCCAGGCATTAAAGTGTAGTATTTTGAACTTCATCGAAATAGTAACCCGACGTCATTCAATCGAGGTCGAACTCTTCTCATTTTGGCGAAGGCCCTCAGCCTTAAAGGGTGTTATTTCGAACTTATCGAAATTGTAACCCATCTTCGTTCAATCGAGGTCGAACTCTTCTCTTTTTGATGAAGGCCCTTGACCTTAAAGTGTGTTATTTCGAACATTATCGAAATAGTAACCCATCGTCGTTCGTTCAAGGTCAAACTCTTCTCTTTTTGGTGAAGGCCCTTGGCCTAAAAGGGTGTTATTTCAAACTTATCGAAATAGTAACCCGTCATCGTTTGATCGAGGTTGAACTTTTCTCTTTTTGGCGAAGGCCCTTGGCCTTAAAGGGTGTTATTTCGAACTTTATCGAAATAGTAACCCGTCATCGTTCGATTGAGGTCGAACTCTTCTCTTTTTGGCGTAGGCCCTTGTCCTAAAAGTATGTTATTTCGAACTTATCGAAATAGTAACCCGTCATCGTTCGATCGATGTCGAACTCTTCTCTTTTTTGCGTAGGCCCCAGGCATTAAAGGGTATTATTTCGAACTTTATCGAAATAGTAACCCGTCGTCATTCAATCGAGGTCGAACTCTTCTCTTTTTGGCGAAGGCCCTTGGCCTTAAAGTGTGTTATTTCGAACTTTATCGAAATAGTAACCCGTCGTCATTCGTTCGAGGTCGAACTCTTCTCTTTTTGGCGTAGGCCCCAGGCATTAAAGTGTATTATTTTGAACTTCATCGAAATAGTAACCCGTCGTCATTCAATCGAGGTCGAACTCTTCTCTTTTTGGCGAAGGCCCTCAGCCTTAAAGGGTGTTATTTCGAACTTATCGAAATTGTAACCCATCTTCGTTCGATCGAGGTCGAACTCTTCTCTTTTTGATGAAGGCCCTTGACCTTAAAGTGTGTTATTTCGAACATTATCGAAATAGTAACCCATCATCGTTCGTTCAAGGTCAAACTCTTCTCTTTTTGGTGAAGGCCCTTGGCCTAAAAGGGTGTTATTTCAAACTTATCGAAATAGTAACCCGTCATCGTTTGATCGAGGTCGAACTCTTCTTTTTTGGGCGAAGGACCTAGCCCTTAAAGGTTATTATTTCAAACTTATCGAAATAGCATCCTATCGTCGTTCGATTGAGGTAGAATTCTACTCTTTTTGGCAAAGGACCTTGACCTTAAAGGGTGTTATTTCGAACTTATCGAAATAGTAACTCGTCGTCATTCCATCGAGGTCGAACTCTTCTCTTATTGGAGAAGGCCCTTGGTCGTAAAGGGTGTTATTTCGAACTTATCGAAATAGTAACCCATCATCATTCGATCGAGGACGAACTTTTCTCTTTTTGGCGAAGTCTCTTGGCCTTAAAGGTTGTTATTTCGAACTTTATCAAAATAGTAACCCGTCATCGTTCAATCGAGGTCAAACTCTTCTCTTTTCGGTGAAGGCCCTTGGCCTTAAAGTGTGTTATTCCAAACTTTATCAAAATAGTAACTCGTCGTCGTTCGTTCGAGGTCAAGCTCTTCTCTTTTTGGCGAAGGCCCTTGGCCTAAAAGTGTGTTATTTGGAACTTATCAAAATAGTAACCCGTCATCATTCGATCGAGGTCGAACTATTCTCTTTTTTGCGTAGGCCCCAGGCATTAAAGTGTATTATTTTGAACTTTATCGAAATAGTAACCCATCGTCGTTCGATAGGAGGTCAAACACTTCTCTTTTTGGCGAAGGCCTTATTCCTGAAATAGTAACCCGTCGTCGTTCGTTCTAGGTCAAACTCTTCTCTTTTTGGCGAAGGCACTTGGCCTAAAAGTGTGTTATTTAGAACTTATCAAAATAGTAACCCGTCATCGCTCGATCGAGGTCGAACTCTTCTCTTTTTGGCATAGGCCCCAGGCATTAAAGTGTATTATTTCGAACTTTTTCGAAATAGTAACCCGTCGTCGTTCAATCGAGGTCGAACTCTTCTCTTTTTGGCGAAGGCCCTTGGCCTTAAAGGGTGTTATTTCGAACTTATCGAAATAGTAACCCATCGTCGTTCGATCGAGGTCGAACTCTTCTCTTTTTGACGAAGGCCCTTGACCTTAAAGGGTGTTATTTCAAACTTTATCGAAATAGTAAACCCATCGTCGTTCGTTCTAGGTCAAACTCTTCTCTTTTTGGCGAAGGCACTTGGACGTAAAGGGTGTAACTTCGAACTTATCGAAATAGTAGCTCATCATCGTTAGATCGAGGTCGAACTTTTCTCTTTTTGGCGAAGGCCCTTGGCCTTAAAGGGTGTTATTTCGAACTTTATTGAAATAGTAACCCGTCATCATTCGATTGAGGTCGAACTCTTCTCTTTTTGGCGAAGGACCTTGGCCTTACAAGGTGTTATTTCGAACTTATTGAAATAGTATCCCGTCGTCGTTCGATCGAGGTCAAACTCCTTTCTTTTTGGCGAAGGCCCTAGGCTTTAAAGGCTGTTATTTCGAACTTATAGAAATAGTATCCCGTCATCGTTCGATCGAGGTAAAACTCTTCTCTTTTTGGCGAAGGCCCTAAAGGGTGTTTTTTCGAACTTATCAAAATAGTAACCCGTCATCATTCGATCGAGGACGAACTCTTCTCTTATTGGTGAAGGCCCTTGGTCGTAAAGGGTGTAACTTCGAACTTATCGAAATAGTAGCTCATCATCGTTAGATCGAGGTCGAACTTTTCTCTTTTTGGCGAAGGCCCTTGGCCTTAAAGGGTGTTATTTCGAACTTTATTGAAATAGTAACCCGTCATCATTCGACTGAGGTCGAACTCTTCTCTTTTTGGCGAAGGACCTTGGCCTTAAAAGGTGTTATTTCGAACTTATTGAAATAGTATCCCGTCGTCGTTCGATCGTGGTCAAACTCCTTTCTTTTTGGCGAAGGCCCTAGGCCTTAAAGGCTGTTATTTCGAACTTATAGAAATAGTGTCCCGTCATCGTTCGATCGAGGTAAAACTCTTCTCTTTTTGGCGAAGGCCCTAAAGTGTGTTATTTCGAACTTATCAAAATAGTATCTTTTCGTCGTTCGATTTAGGTCGAACTCTTCTCTTTTTTGCGAAGGCCCTAGGCATTAAAGGGTATTATTTCGAACTTTATCGAAATAGTAACCCGTCGTCATTCAATCGAGGTCGAACTCTTCTCGTTTTGGCGAAGGCCCTTAGCCTTAAAGTGTGTTATTTCGAACTTTATCGAAATAGTAACCCGTCGTCGTTCGTTCAAGGTCAAACTCTTCTCTTTTTGGTGAAGGCCCTTGGCCTAAAAGTGTGTTATTTCGAACTTATCAAAATAGTAACCCGTCATCGTTCGATCGAGGTCGAACTCTTCTCTTTTTGGCATAGGCCCCAGGCAATAAAGTGTATTATTTAAAACTTCATCTAAATAGTAACCCGTTGTCATTAAATCGAGGTCGAACACTTCTCTTTTTGGCGAAGGCCCTTGGCCTTAAAGGGTGTTATTTCGAACTTATCGAAATAGTAACCCATCATCGTTCGATCGAGGTCGAACTCTTCTCTTTTTGATAAAGGCCCTTGACCTTAAAGGGTGTTATTTCGAACTTTATCGAAGTTGTAACCCATCGTCATTCGTTCAAGGTCAAACTCTTCTCTTTTTAGTGAAGGCCCTTGGCCTAAAAGGGTGTTATTTCAAACTTATCAAAATAGTAACCCGTCATCGTTTGATCGACGTCGAACTCTTCTTTTTTTGGCGAAGGCCCTAGCCCTTAAAGGTTGTTATTTCAAACTTATCGAAATAGTATCCTGTCGTCGTTCGATTGAGGTAGAATTCTTCTCTTTTGGGCAAAGGACCTTGATCTTAAAGGGTGTTATTTCGAACTTATCGAAATAGTAACTCGTCGTCATTCGATCGAGGTCGAACTCTTCTCTTATTGGCGAAGGCCCTTGGTCGTAAAGGGTTTTATTTCGAACTTATCGAAATAGTAGCCCGTCATCGTTCGATCGAGGACGAACTTTTCTCTTTTTGGCGAAGTCCCTTGGCCTTAAATGGTGTTATTTCGAACTTTATCGAAATAGTAACCCGTCATCGTTCAATCGAGGTCAAACTCTTCTCTTTTCGGAGAAGGCCCTTGGACTAAAAGTGTGTTATTTCGAACTTTATCAAAATAGTAACCCGTCGTCGTTCGTTCGAGGTCAAACTCTTCTCTTTTTGGCGATGGCCCTTTGCCTTAAAGGGTGTTATTTCAAACTTATCGAAATAGTAACCTATCGTCGTTCGATCGATGTCGAACTCTTCTCTTTTTGACGAAGACCCTTTGCCTTAAAGTGTGTTTTTTCGAACTTATCAAAATAGTAACCCGTCATCGTGCGATCGAGGTCTAACTCTTCTCTTTTTGGCGAAGGGCCTTGGCCTAAAAGTGTGTTATTTCGAACTTATCGAAATAGTAACCCGTCATCGTTCGATCTAGGTCGAATTCTTCTTTTTTTGGCGAAGGCCCTTTGCCTTAAAGGGTGTTATTTCAAACTTATCGAAATAGTAACCTATCGATGTCGAACTCTTCTCTTTTTGACGAAGGCCCTTTGCCTTAAAGGGTGTTTTTTCGAACTTATCAAAATAGTAACCCGTCATCGTGCGATCGAGGTCTAACTCTTCTCTTTTTGGCGAAGGCCCTAGGCCTTAAAGGGTGTTATTTCAAACTTATTGAAATAGTATCCTGTCGTCATTCGATTGAGGTCGAATTCTTCTTTTTTTGGCGAAGGTCCTTGGCCTTTAAGGGTGTTATTTCGAACTTATCGAAATAGTAGCTCGTCATCGTTCGATCGATGTCGAACTTTTCTCTTTTTGGCGAAGGCCCTTTGCCTTAAAGGGTGTTATTTCAAACTTATCGAAATAGTAACCTATCGTCGTTCGATCGATGTCGAACTCTTCTCTTTTTGACGAAGGCCCATTGCCTTAAATGGTGTTTTTTCGAACTTATCAAAATAGTAACCCGTCATCGTGCGATCGAGGTCTAACTCTTCTCTTTTTGGCGAAGGCCCTTGGCCTAAAAGTGTGTTATTTCGAACTTATCGAAATAGTAACCCGTCATCGTTCGATCTAGGTCGAACTCTTCTCTTTTTTGCGAAGGCCCTAGGCATTAAAGGGTATTATTTCGAACTTTATCAAAATAGTAACCCGTCGTCGTTCGATCGTGGTCAAACTATTCTCTTTTTGGCAAAGGCCCTTGGCCTAAAAGTGTGTTATTTCAAACTTATCGAAATAGTAACCCGTCATCGTTCGATCGAGGTCGAACTCTTCTCTTTTTTGCGTAGGCCCCAGCCATTAAAGTGTATTATTTCGAACTTATCGAAATAGTAATCCATCGTCGTTCAATTGAGGTCGAATTCTTCTCTTTTTGGCGAAAGCCCTTGGCCTATAAGAGTGTTATTTTGAACTTATTAAAATAGTAACCCGTCATCGTTCGATCGAGGTCGAAATCTTCTCTTTTTGGCGAAGGCCCTAGGCCTTAAAGGGTGTTATTTCAAACTTATCGAAATAGTAACCATCATTGCTCAATCAAAATCGAACTCTCCTCTTATTAGAGAAGGCCCTTGGCCTTAAAGGGTGTTATTTCGAACTTATCGAAATAGTAACTCATCGTCATTCGATCGAGGACGAACTCTTCTCTTATTGGCGAAGGCCCTTGGTCGTAAAGGGTGTAACTTCGAACTTATCGAAATAGTAGCTCGTCATCGTTCGATCGAGGTCGAACTTTTCTCTTTTTGGCGAAGGCCCTTGGCCTTAAAGGGTGTTATTTCGAACTTTATCGAAATAGTAACCCGTCATCATTCGATTGAGGTCGAACTCTTCTATTTTTGGCGAAGGACCTTGGCCTTAAAGGGTGTTATTTCGAACTTATTGAAATAGTATCCCGTCATTGTTCGATCGTGGTCGAACTCCTTTCTTTTTGGCAAAGGCCCTAGGCCTTAAAGGTTGTTATTTCAAACTTATAGAAATAGTATCCTGTCATCGTTCGATCGAGGTAAAACTCTTCTCTTTTTGGCGAAGGCCCTAAAGTGTGTTATTTCGAACTTGTCAAAATAGTATCTTTTCGTCGTTCGATTTAGGTCGAACTCTTCTCTTTTTTGCGAAGGCCCTAGACATTAAAGGGTATTATTTCGAACTTTATCGAAATAGTAACCCGTCGTCATTAAATCGAGGTCGAACTCTTCTCTTTTTGGCGAAGGCCCTTAGCCTTAAAGTGTGTTATTTCGAACTTTATCGAAATAGTAACCCGTCGTCGTTCGTTCGAGGTCAAACTCTTCTCTTTTTGGCGAAGGCCCTTGGCCTAAAAGTGTGTTATTTCGAACTTATCAAAATAGTAACCCGTCATCGTTCGATCGAGGTCGAACTCTTCTCTTTTTGATAAAGGCCCTTGACCTTAAAGGGTGTTATTTCGAACTTTATCGAAGTTGTAACCCATCGTCATTCGTTCAAGGTCAAACTCTTCTCTTTTTAGTGAAGGCCCTTGGCCTAAAAGGGTGTTATTTCAAACTTATCAAAATAGTAACCCGTCATCGTTTGATCGAGGTCGAACTCTTCTTTTTTTGGCGAAGGCCCTAGCCCTTAAAGGTTGTTATTTCAAACTTATCGAAATAGTATCCTGTCGTCGTTCGATTGAGGTAGAATTCTTCTCTTTTGGGCAAAGGACCTTGATCTTAAAGGGTGTTATTTCGAACTTATCGAAATAGTAACTCGTCGTCATTCGATCGAGGTCGAACTCTTCTCTTATTGGCGAAGGCCCTTGGTCGTAAAGGGTTTTATTTCGAACTTATCGAAATAGTAGCCCGTCAACGTTCGATCGAGGACGAACTTTTCTCTTTTTGGCGAAGTCCATTGGACTTAAAGGGTGTTATTTCGAACTTTATCGAAATAGTAACCCGTCATCGTTCAATCGAGGTCAAACTCTTCTCTTTTCGGAGAAGGCCCTTGGACTTAAAGTGTGTTATTTCGAACTTTATCAAAATAGTAACCTGTCGTCGTTCGTTCGAGGTCAAGCTCTTCTCTTTTTGGCGAAGGCCCTTGGCCTAAAAGTGTGTTATTTGGAACTTATCAAAATAGTAACCCGTCATCATTCGATCGAGGTCGAACTCTTCTCTTTTTTGCGTAGGCCCCAGGCATTAAAGTGTATTATTTCGAACTTTATCGAAATAGTAACCCATCGTCGTTCGATAGGAGGTCAAACACTTCTCTTTTTGGCGAAGGCCTTATTCCTTAAAGTGTGTTATTTCGAACTTTATCGAAATAGTAACCCGTCGTCGTTCGTTCTAGGTCAAACTCTTCTCTTTTTGGCGAAGGCACTTGGCCTAAAAGTGTGTTATTTAGAACTTATCAAAATAGTAACCCGTCATCGCTCGATCGAGGTCGAACTCTTCTCTTTTTGGCATAGGCCCCAGGCATTAAAGTGTATTATTTCGAACTTTTTCGAAATAGTAACCCGTCATCGTTCAATCGAGGTCGAACTCTTCTCTTTTTTGCGTAGGCCCCAGGCATTAAAGTGTATTATTTCAAACTTTATCGAAATAGTAACCCATCGTCGTTCGTTCTAGGTCAAACTCTTCTCTTTTTGGCGAAGTCCCTTGGCCTTAAAGGGTGTTATTTCGAACTTTATCGAAATAGTAACCCGTCATCGTTCAATCGAGGTCAAACTCTTCTCTTTTCGGAGAAGGCCCTTGGACTTAAAGTGTGTTATTTCGAACTTTATCAAAATAGTAACCCGTCGTCGTTCGTTCGAGGTCAAACTCTTCTCTTTTTGGCGAAGGCCCTTTGCCTTAAAGGGTGTTATTTCAAACTTATCGAAATAGTAACCTATCGTCGTTCGATCGATGTCGAACTCTTCTCTTTTTGACGAAGGCCCTTTGCCTTAAAGGGTGTTTTTTCGAACTTATCAAAATAGTAACCCGTCATCGTGCGATCGAGGTCTAACTCTTCTCTTTTTGGCGAAGGCCCTTGGCCTAAAAGTGTTTTATTTCGAACTTATCGAAATAGTAACCCGTCATCGTTCGATCTAGGTCGAACTCTTCTCTTTTTTGCGAAGGCCCTAGGCATTAAAGGGTATTATTTCGAACTTTATCAAAATAGTAACCCGTCGTCGTTCGATCGTGGTCAAACTATTCTCTTTTTGGCAAAGGCCCTTGGCCTAAAAGTGTGTTATTTCAAACTTATCGAAATAGTAACCCGTCATCGTTCGATCGAGGTCGAACTCTTCTCTTTTTTGCGTAGGCCCCAGCCATTAAAGTGTATTATTTCGAACTTATCGAAATAGTAATCCATCGTCGTTCAATTGAGGTCAAATTCTTCTCTTTTTGGCGAAAGCCCTTGGCCTATAAGAGTGTTATTTTGAACTTATTAAAATAGTAACCCGTCATCGTTCGATCGAGGTCGAACTCTTCTCTTTTTGGCGAAGGCCCTAGGCCTTAAAGGGTGTTATTTCAAACTTATCGAAATAGTAACCATCATTGCTCAATCAAAATCGAACTCTCCTCTAATTAGAGAAGGCCCTTGGCCTTAAAGGGTATTATTTCGAACTTATCGAAATAGTAACTCATCGTCATTCGATCGAGGACGAACTCTTCTCTTATTGGCGAAGGCCCTTGGTCGTAAAGGGTGTAACTTCGAACTTATCGAAATAGTAGCTCGTCATCGTTCGATCGAGGTCGAACTTTTCTCTTTTTGGCGAAGGCCCTTGGCCTTAAAGGGTGTTATTTCGAACTTTATCGAAATAGTAACCCGTCATCATTCGATTGAGGTCGAACTCTTCTATTTTTGGCGAAGGACCTTGGCCTTAAAGGGTGTTATTTCGAACTTATTGAAATAGTATCCCGTCATTGTTCGATCGTGGTCGAACTCCTTTCTTTTTGGCAAAGGCCCTAGGCCTTAAAGGTTGTTATTTCAAACTTATAGAAATAGTATCCCGTCATCGTTCGATCGAGGTAAAACTCTTCTCTTTTTGGCGAAGGCCCTAAAGTGTGTTATTTCGAACTTGTCAAAATAGTATCTTTTCGTCGTTCGATTTAGGTCGAACTCTTCTCTTTTTTGCGAAGGCCCTAGACATTAAAGGGTATTATTTCGAACTTTATCGAAATAGTAACCCGTCGTCATTAAATCGAGGTCGAACTCTTCTCTTTTTGGCGAAGGCCCTTAGCCTTAAAGTGTGTTATTTCGAACTTTATCGAAATAGTAACCCGTCGTCGTTCGTTCGAGGTCAAACTCTTCTCTTTTTGGCGAAGGCCCTTGGCCTAAAAGTGTGTTATTTCGAACTTATCAAAATAGTAACCCGTCATCGTTCGATCGAGGTCGAACTCTTCTCTTTTTGATAAAGGCCCTTGACCTTAAAGGGTGTTATTTCGAACTTTATCGAAGTTGTAACCCATCGTCATTCGTTCAAGGTCAAACTCTTCTCTTTTTAGTGAAGGCCCTTGGCCTAAAAGGGTGTTATTTCAAACTTATCAAAATAGTAACCCGTCATCGTTTGATCGAGGTCGAACTCTTCTTTTTTTGGCGAAGGCCCTAGCCCTTAAAGGTTGTTATTTCAAACTTATCGAAATAGTATCCTGTCGTCGTTCGATTGAGGTAGAATTCTTCTCTTTTGGGCAAAGGACCTTGATCTTAAAGGGTGTTATTTCGAACTTATCGAAATAGTAACTCGTCGTCATTCGATCGAGGTCGAACTCTTCTCTTATTGGCGAAGGCCCTTGGTCGTAAAGGGTTTTATTTCGAACTTATCGAAATAGTAGCCCGTCAACGTTCGATCGAGGACGAACTTTTCTCTTTTTGGCGAAGTCCATTGGACTTAAAGGGTGTTATTTCGAACTTTATCGAAATAGTAACCCGTCATCGTTCAATCGAGGTCAAACTCTTCTCTTTTCGGAGAAGGCCCTTGGACTTAAAGTGTGTTATTTCGAACTTTATCAAAATAGTAACCTGTCGTCGTTCGTTCGAGGTCAAGCTCTTCTCTTTTTGGCGAAGGCCCTTGGCCTAAAAGTGTGTTATTTGGAACTTATCAAAATAGTAACCCGTCATCATTCGATCGAGGTCGAACTCTTCTCTTTTTTGCGTAGGCCCCAGGCATTAAAGTGTATTATTTCGAACTTTATCGAAATAGTAACCCATCGTCGTTCGATAGGATGTCAAACACTTCTCTTTTTGGCGAAGGCCTTATTCCTTAAAGTGTGTTATTTCGAACTTTATCGAAATAGTAACCCGTCGTCGTTCGTTCTAGGTCAAACTCTTCTCTTTTTGGCGAAGGCACTTGGCCTAAAAGTGTGTTATTTAGAACTTATCAAAATAGTAACCCGTCATCGCTCGATCGAGGTCGAACTCTTCTCTTTTTGGCATAGGCCCCAGGCATTAAAGTGTATTATTTCGAACTTTTTCGAAATAGTAACCCGTCATCGTTCAATCGAGGTCGAACTCTTCTCTTTTTTGCGTAGGCCCCAGGCATTAAAGTGTATTATTTCAAACTTTATCGAAATAGTAACCCATCGTCGTTCGTTCTAGGTCAAACTCTTCTCTTTTTGGCGAAGGCACTTGGACTAAAAGGGTGTTATTTCGAATTTATCGAAATAGTAACCCGTCATCGTTCGATCGAGGTCGAACTCTTCTCTTTTTGGCGAAGGCCCTAGGCCTTAAAG